>NC_133774.1:114852972-114890706 GCF_003597395.2 Chelonoidis abingdonii
CCCTGGGTTGGGACCTGGAGTAGAGGGCGGGCCCAGGTCCCTCCCTCTCCACTCCCCTCCTCCAAGGACACTAGTGGAGTAATTAAGAACCGGTTCAGAGGCAAGCAATAGCGCCCTGAACCTACCCCAGAGAAGAGAAAGCGCAAGACCCAGCAGAACAGTACTGGCAATTTGCCACAGTATTTATATAATTTTAGTAATTTTAATTATATTTGCTTGCATGGTTTAGCTTCAATGAAGCCAAAAATACCAAAAGCTCAACGAAGAAGAAAAAAATCATTATTATAGTGTTTAGGAAAGGAATTGCAAATTTCAAGCAGCCACACTGCAAGTGTTAAAGTATAAAGTTTTATGGTTCTCTGTCCAAAACTCTGAAGACCCTTTTGCAGAGTAACTTTGATGCTTCCAGCAGGCATCTCAGTTGCTGTTTTGCATGTCTGGTATACATTCAATCTGAGCCAAATAGGGTGTGAGTATTGAGGCCCTGAAGCACTGTTTGAAACCTTCTATGAAAAACAAACAGTAGCGGACTTTTGCCATTGGCATAGCCAGATTTTAAAGCCCATTTCATACCAAAAGTGTGATATTATTTTCTTACTGATACTTGAGGGTAGGGCAAAAAAGAGGAATGAAACAGATGGATTGAATTTGAATTCTGTTCTTTTTTGGTTTTGTATAAGATCAGGAAATGGATTAAGTACCATCTTTTCAAGGAAGAACTGAAAATGTTTTTTTTAATTGAAAAAAAACCTCCCAGTTCAACAACTCTCCCGCCTGAAAATAATTGTTATGAGGAAACAAGGACAGGCTTCCAGTCTAGGATTAAAAGAGGGGTTTTGTATGGTTCTGCTGAAACAGGCTGAAAGTGCCACAGGAAAGGTCTGCATTCAGAGTAACTGTAGCAGAGCTCCAATTTTGTGGCTCCTCAAAACGTCTCTGTGCAGATGGTGCACCTTTTAACAAGCAGATTTTTCAATTTACTCATCACCATAACGCAGTAAAACAATCAGAGAGCAGCAGCTCAGTGGGTAGCTTCAGCTGGAAAAGAAATAATGACCTAGAAGCTGATTCCTTTAGAGGGAGAAAGATTTCTCTCATTGCTGTCACCCATTTTTTTTTAAGAACTTTTTTATGTATTTAGATTTAAAATAAGAGAAGCTTTTCCAAGGATCTAGGTGCCCTAGTAAGTCATTAGAGATACAATACAGTAACTCCTTGCTTAAGGTTGTAGATATATTCCTGGAAAATGTGACTTTAAGTGAAACGATGTTAAGCAAATCCTATTTCCCCATAAGAATTAATGTAAAAGGGGGGTGGAAGATTCCCAGGGAAATTTTTTTCAGACAAAAGACCACACACATGCGCGTGCGTGCACAGTATAAGTTTTAAACAAACAATTTAATACTGTACACAGCAGTGATGATTGTGAAACTTGGTTGAGGTGGTGAAGTCAAAGGGTCGGACATTTCCCAGGGAATGCCTTACTGCTAAATGATGAACTAACACTTGGCTGAGCCCTCAAGGATTAGCACATTGTTAATGTATCCTCACACTCTACAAAAGCAGCACAAATGGAGAGAGGGGAGACAACACGGTAGACAGAGAGATATACACTGGGTGAGAGAGAGAGCTGTGCATTGCCCCTTTAAGTACACTGCCTTTTTAAGTAGATCAGCAAGTTGAGACACCAGCTGCTGCCAGCAAGCTCCCTCCATCCTGAGCCCCGTCGTGTTCCCACCTGCTCTATGGAGACAGGGTAAGCGGGGTGCAGGAGCAGGGGGACATCCTGACATTAGCGCCCCCCCCCCCCCCGCCGCACAGAAAGCAGGAGGCTCCTGGGAACAGCTCCAAGGCAGAGGGCAGGAGCAGCACATGGCAGTGAGGGGAGGGACAACTGAACTGCCTGGCAATTGATAGCCTGCTGGCCAGCTGCCGCACAGGGAACTTAGGAGAGCTGCCGGTCCACCCTGGTTCCAAGCCCCCACCAGCTAGCTCCAACAGGCTGTTCTTTCTGCAAGCAGTGGACAAAGCAGGCGGCTGCCAAACAAGGTTATAAGGAAGCACTGCACAACTTTAAACAAGCATGTTCCCTAATTGATCAGCAACGAAAAAACGTTAACCAGGATGACTTTAAGTGAGGAGTTACTGTAAATACAACAAAATCCTAGCTGCATCTATATAATCATTTCAGCAGAAACTCAGACAGACACATACAGCAACTCTTTTTCCCCACCATCACTCTTACAGGAAGCATGCCCTCAGCCCCTCTACACACATACACGCACACTTTTGCAGCATGCCAATTAAGGTCACTAAATTCAGGCTATTTCAGACCAAGAGAGCAAGTTCCACAGCCCTGACAGAGAACCTTTTTTATAATGAGCGGGATCCAGCTCAGGTGCCCCAGCTGGCTATAGCTGTGGTAATACAGCACAGGAAAAGAGGTGATCCTTCAGGTAGAATGTAAAGCTGGGGGGGAGGGATAGCTCAATGGTTTGAGCATTGGCCTGCTAAACCCAGGCTTGTGAGTTCAGTCCTTGAGGGGGCTATTTAGGGAACTAGGGTAAAAATTTGTCTGGGGATTAGTCCTCCTTTGAGCAAGGGGTTGGACTAGATGACCTTCTGAGGCCCCTTCCAATCCTAATCTTCTATGATTCTATGACTACAATGGATAAGTTCATAGTACTGAACTGGTGCTCTAATTGCACGACCAGAGGCAGAATGTCTTGTCCAAAGGTGAAAGTGACTTGACCCAAGTTCCAGAGGTTTCATAGAAGCATTTGACCTATCTCCACTATTTGGAGGAACAAAAACAAAGTCCAGATTTCTCAGATAAGAGGCAGGTCCCCTGGAACCTAACCTCATTGTGGTAGAATAAAGTCTAAAACAGTGAATGTATCTGTATGAAAACTGTAATTAATAGGACAGTTAGGTTCCTAGGTGATGGGAGAAAGGAGAAGAGAGGGAAGGTTCTTGCATGGATTGGTAACTGGTTAAAAGATAGGAAACAAATGGCAGGAATAAATGGTCAGTTTTCAGAATGGAGAGAGGTGAATAGTGGTGTACCCCAGGGACCAGGTCCTATTTAAAATATTTATAAACAATCTGGAAAAAGGGGTAAACAGTGAGGTGGCAAAATTTGCAGGCGATACAAAACTACTCAAGATAGTTAAGTCCCAGACAGACCGCAAAGAGCTACAAGAGGATCTCACAAAATTGGGTGACTGGACAACAAAATGGCAGATGAATTTAATGCTCATAAATACAAAGTAATGCACATTGGAAAACATAATCCTAAATATACATATACAATGACGGGGTCTAAATTAACTATTACCACTCAAGAAAGATCTTGGAGTCACTGTGGATAGTTCTCTGAAATCATCCACTCAATGTCCAGCAGCAGTCAAAAAAGCAAACAGAATGTTGGGAATCATCAAGAAAGACAGAAAATATCATATTGCCTTTATATAAATCCATGGTACGCCCACACCTTGAATACTGCGTGTAGATGTGGTCGCCACCTCTCAAAAAAGATGTACTGGAATTGGAAAAGGTTCAGAAAAGGGCAAAAAATGATGAGGGGTAAAGAACGGCTTCCATATGAAGAGAGATTAATAAAACTGGGACTTTTTAGCTTGGAAAAGAGACGACTAAGAAGGGATAAGATAGAGGTCTGTAAAATCATGAGTGGTATAGAGAAAGTAAATAAGGAAGTGTTATTTACTACTTCTCATAATACAAGAACAAGGGGCCACCAAATGAAATTAATAGGTAGAAGGTTTAAAATAAACACAAGTAAGTATTTTTTCATACAACACGCTGTCAACCTCTGGAACTCCTTGCCAGAGGGTGTTGTAAAGGCCAATACTATAACGGGGTTCAAAAAGGGTTCAAAAAGGAGCTAGACAGATTCATGGAAGATAGGTCCATCAATGGCTATTAGCCAGAATGGGCAGGAATGGTGTCCCTAGCCTCTGTTTGCCAGAAGCTGAGATTGTGTGACAGGGCATGGATCACTTGATGATTACCTGTTCTGTTCATTCCCTTTGGGGCACCTGCCATTGGCCACTGTCAGAGGACAGGATACTGGGCTTGATGGACCTTTGGTCTGACCCAGTATTGCCGTTCTTATGAGAAGAGGTCCAAATAATCCAGTAAACATTATCCTTCTATTAGAACATAAGAATAGCCATACTGGGTCAAACCAATGGTCCATCTAGCCCAGTGTTCTATCTTCTGACAGTGGCCAATGTCAGATCCTTCAAAGGGAATTAACAAAACAGGTCAATCATCAAATGATCTGTCCCGTCATCCAGTCCCAGCATCTGGCAGTCAGAGGCGGAAGGACACCAAGAGCATGGGGTTGGCTAATAGTCATTGATGGACCAATCCTCCATGAATTTACCTAATCCTTTTTGAGTCCAGTTATAGTTTTGATCTTCACAACATTCCCTGGCAACAAGTTCTACAGGTTGGCAGTGTGTTGTGTGAAAAAATACTTCCTTATATTTGTTTTAAACCTGCTGCCTATTAATTTCATTGGGTGACTCATGGTTCTTGTGTTATGTGAAGGGGTAAATAATTCCTTATTTTCTTTCTCCACACGGTTCATGATTTTACACACCTCTATCCTTAGTTGTCTCTTTTCTAAGATGAATATTCCCACTATTTTCAATCTCTCCTTATATGAAAGATATTCCATACCATTAAATCAATTTTGTTGCCCTTCTCTGTACCTTTTACATTTTTAATCTATCGTTTTTTAGATGGCAGCACTACTCACAATGTGGGCATACCAGGGACTGATATAATAGCATTATGATATTTTCTGTCTCATTATTATGGTTAAGATTTTGTCAGTTATTTTTAGTAAAAGTCGTGGACAAATTGTGGGCAATAAACAAAAATTCACGGAAACTCATGACTCGCTTGTGACTTTTAGTAAAAATAATTGGGGGCAGGGGTGCTGACAGGGAGACGAATAAAGGGCAAGTGGAGAAAGATGGATGAGAGCCGAAGCCCCATCGGGGAATATGGTGGGGGTGTCCAGCACCTGCTGCCGCAGCTGAGAGCTTCAGGGGTCTCCACTGCAGCCCCAGCAGCTAGGCGCTTCAGGGCCTCCGCTGGCTGAGAGCTAAGTGGAAAATGTCACAGAGGTCCCTAGAAGTAACAGAATCTATGACCTAATCTTATCCTTACTTGTTATCTATCTCTTTCCTAATGGTTCCTAAGGCTACGTCTTCACTACCCGCTGTATTGGCGGGTAGCAATCGATTTCTCGGGGATCGATATATCGCGTCTCATCTAGATGCGATGTATCGATCCCCGAACGCACTCCTGTCGACTCCGGAACTCCACCAACAGGAACGGCGGTAGCGGAGTCGACACGGGGAGCCGCGAACGTCAATCCCGCGCCGTGAGGATGGTAGGTCATTCTATCTAAGATACTTCCATTTCAGCTATGTAATTCACGTAGCTGAAGTTGCGTATCTTAGGTCGATCCCCTCCCCTAGTGTAGACCAGCCCTAACATGGTTAGCTTTTTTTGACTACTGTTACACACTGAGCTGATGTTTTCTGAGAATGACTCCAAGATCTCTTTCTTGAGTGGTAACAGCCCTCAATTTTGTTTGTATAGTTGGGATTACATGTTTGCCAACATGCATTACTCTGCATTTATCAACACTGTATTTCATCTGCCATTTTGTTGCCCAGTCACCCAGTTCTGAGAGATTCCTTTGCAACTCTGCACAGTCTGCTTTGTATTTAACTATTCTGAGTAATTTTATATAATCTCCAAATTTCGCCACTTCATTGTTTATCCCTTTACCAGATCATTAATTAATATGTTGAACAGCACTAGTCCCACTACTGATCCCTCTATTTACCTCTCTCCATTCTGAAAACTGACCATTTATTCCTACCCTATTTTTTACCTAGTTACTAATCCATGAGAGAACCATCCCTCTTATTCCATAACCGCTTACTTTGCTTAAGAGCCTTCCGTGAGGGACCTTCTCAAAGGCTTTCTAATGGTCCAAGTACACTATATAAATTGGATCAATTTTGTCCACATGGTTGTTGACCCCCTCAAAGAATTCTAATAGACTAGTGAGGCATAATTTCCCTTTACAAAAGCCATTATGGTGTTTTTAAAAAGTTTCCATGCAGCTTGCAGGTACTTCACTCTGGTGACAGTTTTCATTTCTGCTTAACTAGCTTCCTTATTTTTGTGTAGTTCCTCTTTCCGAAGTTAAATGCTACTGTGGTGGGCTTCTTTGGGATTCTCCCCCTTCCCTCATAAGGATGTTAAATTTAAGAATTATTATGGTTGCTATGGCCAAGCAGATCAGCTATATTCACCTTGTGGACCAGATCCTGTGCGCCATTTAAGATTAAATCAAGAACTGCCTTGCCCATTGTGGGTTCCAGGACTAGCTGCTCCAAGAAGCAGTCATTAGTGGTGTCTAGAAACTTTATTTCTACATCCCGCCCTGAGGTGCCATGTACCTACTCAATATGGGGATAGTTGAAATCCCCCATTATTATTAATTATTAGTCTTGTACTGTTGAGTCTTGTATTTTTAAATCCTCTCTAATCTCCCTGAACATTTCACAACCACCATCCTTATTTTATATATAATTGCTATACTCTTTATTAAAGCACAGAATTTCTATAGAGATTCTAGGATACCATGTGATTCATTTAAGATCTTTCTATACTTGACTCTATGCTCTCTTTCACCTATAATGCCCGTCTCCCACAGCACGACCTGCTGTCATTCATACACATTTTGTACCTAGGTCATTACAATGTCCCACTGATTGTCATCATTCCACCAAGTTTCTGTGATGCCGATTATATCAATATCCTCATTTAATACCAGGCACTCAAGTTCACCCATCTTAATGTTTGGACTTCTAGCATTTATATACACTCATAAAATTTGACACTTTTTAATTGTCTACCTTCATGTGAGGTAACTGAATAGGACTCTCTTTTATTTGACTGTATCTCTTCAGTTTCTTCCTGTACTTTATCAACTTCTAGCCTCTCCTCTTCAGAGAATTTTAGAAAATCCTATTAATAGATCATCCCCTATGGAATGTGTGTCTGACCCACGCGCTCCTTCCCATCTGTCAGCTTTGCCCCAGCCCTTAGCTTAAAAAGGCCTCTACGCTCTTTTTAATTTTATATGCCAGCAATCTGATTCCATTTTGGTTTAGGTGGAGTCCATCCTCCCTCTGGGAAGAAGTTGATTGGATTTTTGATAACATTTGACATGGCCAAAAAGAGAGAGAAAGAGATCCTTGTCAAGGTTATAAATTACAGCTCTGAAAATGGCCAGAGTGTGAAGTATTTCTCTTGGGGAAGACTGTGGTTTCAGGAAGACAATTAGTAACTGCTCCCCTGGAGCAACAGCCTTGCATTTGGCATTCTCTACCATGGCAAATATGTTTATGGATGGGGTCCCCCATTGTTGGAATACTAGATCTGACATGGATTTCCACAGCAACCACTCACGGTTATTTACTGTTTTTCTGCTCAAGAAGTCAGTAAGGTCCTTCCTGATCCCTGGAGGATGAAAAGCTGGTGGTATCACCCTGCGCCAACAGTGATATTTCCAGAACTTGATGGTATCCCCCATTATTTGATACAGTGCATTGCTGGCATATTGTAGAGCAGAACCTGCACTACAGAGTTCCACAAAACAGGCAGGAATGTTATGCAGGCTAATCTGATGGCCTTCTGCTCTACTATGTTAATGTGTAACCTCAGATCATCCACGGACTCAAACCTTGTATTTGGAGGTGATCCAGGTGGTCAACCCAACCATTTCCAGAAGCATCAACAACAGGTGTCATTACTAGGAAGGGGCTTGAAAAAGATCCGTCCTCAAATTAAAGCGTTGCAGCCACCAGGTTCGGACAGGAGAGACAGTAATCTGATCATATGATGTTTGGACGGAGGAATACACTGTCATTAGCCGACATTATAATCACCACAGACAGTCTGGCAGGCAATGTCACACATACATAGATGCAAACATGTGTCCTATTAATCCCGGACACATGCAAACCATTGTGGAAGTTTCATCCTTATGTCATGTATGAGTGACTGAAGGAACGTGACTCTATCCTCTAGCAGATATGCTCATGCTGACTGAGTCAAACAGAGCACCAGTAAGTTCTACTAGCCAGGATTATGTGGCAGACCATTTTTTTGTAGTTCATCTGGAATCTTAATTGAGACACCAGGGAGAGGACTTCCTCTAAGACTATCTTGGTCTTGTCCAGCCTGTATTCCTGAGAAATCTCTTCTATAGCTCCTAGATAGCACAGCAAAGTGACTTCTGTTTGTAAAAGGTCTTGTGAAAGAGGGAGAGGGAAGAGTGATGGGGAAGGGGTAAGAAAAGTCACCTTCCAATTCTTATCTCCAGCACCCATCTGTCAGTCATGTCTGACCAGGCCCAGCGAAATGGGGCAAGACTGCTTTCAAAATAAGCCTGCCAGAGACTACTCCTGGCACAGCTTTTGAACAAGCAGTTAAATGTACTAGTTGGTGGGTTTAATAGTCCCTCATACTTCTTGTTTATGAGGGTGATTCTGGGCAATTTTTATACTTTGGCAAGTGTGAGTGACAGATCATTCGAAGAGCAGTATCAACATTACTAATAAAACAGCATCTAATTAAAAGAATGTGTGTGTTCTTCTCTGGTGATAGAATATAACCACTGCAAACAATTGATACATCATCTTTGTTATATTCTATAGCCTCCAGAAATTTAAAGAATATTACGGAAAAAGCAGCTCACCACAGACAGTTGTCTTGTGCAGAGCTTTTAAACAAGATGAGACGAGGGAAAACGCCATAACATGTAAGCTTGTGCTCACTAATGAATAGAACCTTGTATTACCACATATAGTAGTGATTTGTGCCATCCGTATCTTTAGGGAACATGTAAATCTCCTTGTGGTACTTTCATGACAGCAATGTAATAAGAGCTGCAGTTACAAAAACAGGAAAGTCACTTCAATGGTGAAAGCAGGGGCCAGTGGAGTTTACTCCTAATAAATATTCTACTCAGCTTTGTTTGGGTGAGTGGCCAAAAGGATAGCAGTGGCAGGAAGTTTATATAAACTGTCAGGGTGGTGGTGGAAGGGGGACTGGAACTGTTAACCACCTGTAACTGTTCTTCTTTGAAATGTGATGCAGACCTGTATTCTACATGGGTGTGCATGCCCCGCACACTGCAGCTGAAGAGCTTTACCTAGCAGTATCTGCAGGGCGATGCTCATGCCCTGCAGCAACAGCTGATCCCCTGGCCAAACAAAGGCAGTGCCATCCCAGCCTCCTCAGTTCCTTAACACTGAAAGACAGAAGTACAGACTACAATGCAGAGAGCGAGTCATGGAATATATACCTGCATCACATCTCAAAGAACAACAACAACGTCAGCACAGAAAACGAAGCTGTACTTTAAATTGGTAGGGTTGTTCCCTTTTGGATAATTCATAAATACAAGCAATAATAAAAATAAATCGTAACAGAATTTACTGGAATACAGTCATAATGAAGATAGTGTTGGCATAATTTTTAAAATAAATTTACCTTGAAAGAATATTCTGTTTAAATTACTAGAAATAGGACATTTTAAATACAAAATTATGAGTAGCATTAGTTGCAAACAAATACAATCAGTGGCTGTCATTGGTACACTGGTAAATCCAGACTTTTTAAATGCTTTAGTCCTACCAAAATATAAGAACTCTGCTCAGCTAGTTATCCCTGAAAGGATATCACTTCTATAAAAATGATAGATTAAATAGTTATTGGGCTATATGGTCAACTTGCTTAGAAATTTGTGGTTAATGTACAAATAAAAATGCATATTCATATAATTATTGTCACATAATATTCTTAAACCAAAAAAGGCAAACATTAAACAACTCTCATTCTTCAGTTCTACATATTGCCTAAAATCAAGATGATGTCCATATCACTTTCTATTTTTCTTCCTTTCCTCATTACTATACTGTATATACAGTACATGCCATTTATTTTATGGAAAGTAAAAAATGAACAGAATTATAAAATTGAAGTGAGTTCCTAGACAGCAATCCAGACCACACAAAAGAAATGCTAATGGCAGTTTACCTTCTCTAGCAGGTCAGCCACACACAGAGAAATCTGTCAGTACTCTCTGCACTCTCCATTTATACCTTCAGGCTGCAAGGAGACTGGCCAAAGGCAAGCTGACTAGAAACTCCACCTGTGGCCATTATCTTTGGTGTGTGTAAGGTCAGGTTCATGCTACATAGAGAAATATTAGCTGCTGCAATTTATGCAATACAAAAACTCTGCTGGTTTTCATTGTAGTTCAAGAGATTTAGCCACAATTACCACATCTCAAATTTTTCTTTACCACTTCATGTTCCAATAAAAAAAAAAGTTAAAAACTATCTTACTTCTACAGGCATGATAACGTGAAAGTAAAACTGCTGAATCAACACAATACAAATTCTACTATTCTAAACAAATAAATACATGTGAAGGATATAAGCAAACTGGATCACAGTGAAAAGGAGAAAAAAAAATCTCCCGATGACAGTTTACTATCCAATTTCAATCTACATGCCTTATAGCAATGGAGCCATATTTAGACCTATGTTCGCTACAACAAACTAATTAATTTGGCAGTTGCTATAGTTACTGTCAGAGAGCTTCCTCAAGGTCAGCAAAGAAACACCCAAGGCCAGAAGGGTGAAATTCATACAAGATATGAATATGGTTATGTATTAGCAGCAAATTTGTGACACAAATGATTTATTAATTTATACAAAATCTATTTTGTACTATCATAAAGTTCAAAAAAATTTATATTAGCAAGAGCCAACAGGGTATGCTTTTTTTATTATTATTATTTTTTTTTTTTAACACATTCAGGTAAAAATAGTCTGGATGAAATAAAATGTTCCTGATTTCTGCAAAGTGCAGAGGGGCCGTCAGGAGGTGCTTATAACTCTTCAAATTTGAAGCCTAATTTTGCTAATTATTATTTCATCTGTCTTGAAATGAGAAGTGCAATTACTCTATAGTCAATCAAAATATAGCCCGAAAACCTAAGTGTTTCTGTTATATTAAATGCCACAACCCAGGAGAAGGCATGGGCATGAATGGACCAAAACAAAGTGAGTAATCACTCAGGAATTAAATGTATAAGCAAAAATCCACCATTCTGTTCTACTGTCTGTAGTATTGCCTTGAAGGACATTTTCAGCCAGAGGTGGTGGGGGGTTGTAGGTTTTGCAATCATTGACATTCTGTTATCAAGGGTAGTGATTCTGGGGCAAAATATACTATGCAGTTATAATATTAAAATATCTTATTACTTGATAGTGCACACGTCAACTATTAGATACCCAGAAGTATCATTTACAACTTCAAAATTGAATGCTGAGTCGATACCCTTTTAAAAGTTTTGTCCTACAATTCTTCCATATCCAAATTCAGTTTAGAAATGGAATGGGCGAGGAACTTTTAACAATTTTTGGAAACCAGACATCATATTGCTAAACAGGATGAGTGAATACTTCTGCTCTTATCAAGCTATCTCCCTGTATAGTATATAATTTTAACGAACAGCCTGTGCTGTGACATCTCATGGATGGTCTAGCCATCAGCTAAAGACCAGCATGGCTAAAACAGAGCTCAACTCTCAATTCAAAGCTTCTTTTCCACCTCCGTCTCAATTCCTGTGGACAAGCACTACCAGAGACCTGTAACTAGGCCTCTCTTCTTCCATTCAGACCTCTCTGCGTCTTATGCCAAGCTTATCTAAATCTTGTTCATTCTTCTGCATAACAATTCTAAATATAGCATTTCTCTCTCCATTCAGCTAAAAGCTCTAATTCAGCTCTCATTATGTTGCATCCTGATTACTGCAACATCCTTTCCCTGACTGACAAATTAAACTTGCCTCATTAATGATGCTGCTGCAAAGATCTTTCTCCTGGCTCCTTACTTTGACCACTCACCCTCGCTTGACACATTGGGTGCCTACGCTCTGAGATCATTGCCTATCATGCTTACGACATACCAGGGGTCTTTGTTGTTTCTCAGGCTATGAGTAAACATCTTCTTCTAATTCTCTCCTAATACTTCTTCTAACCTCTGTAAGTACCCAGGAACGCAAAGTAATTCACTATGATGGTCTTGTGGTGTATTTACCTGTATGTTGATTTGTGGGCTGGTAATTGGGCTATCTTTTAAATCAGACTGTTTCTTATATTTTCTTATAAGAGCCTGTATTGATTTTCTTAATGCCAAGATGACTGTTTATATTTTCTTTTTTTCTATAAGTTTTCTTTTTAAACTTGTGCAAGTTCTTTGTTAGGGAGGCCAAGGGAAAGGCAGGCTGTGGTTATTTTCCTATTGGTCCAGGGAAAGAGCAGGCTACGGGAAAGAGACAAAGAATCATCTCTGTTCTCTGGTGGTTGAAATTTTTTTGCTAGTATTGGAACAAGGGGGGTGGCAGGCCACGCGGTTGGTATTTGTATCTCATTGTCCTGAGGGAAGCAGAAAAAGGTTTCTTGGTCACACAGGTTAGCCGAGAGAAGCCTGAGAAGGAGGGGAAGGTGATTTTTCCTGCTTTTAGCATCCAAGGGATTTGAATCTGGGTGTCCCAAGGAGGTCGGGGACACCAGAGAGAGGAAAGGGGGATCAGGCCCCATAGATTAATTCCTGATCTGGTGCAGCAAGAATTCCAAGCTGGTGAGAGCTTGGGGTTTCAGGTAAGCCCCAAACTTTGGACGCAAAAGTCCAGGTTTGGGACAGGACCAGACTGGTGGACGCTAAAGTCCAGGTCTGGGACTGGACGGTTAGATACACACCTGACGCTCTGAGATCATTGCTATGCTACGGACCAATACTGTTTCACAGTTTCCTTGTGCACCTACATCTGTTTGTCTATATCCACCAGTTGTTTCGTGTCTTATACTTAGATTGTAAAGCCTTGGGGCAGGGGCAGGGGCTGCCTTTTTATTCTGTGTATGTGCACAGTGCCTAACACAATGGGATGCTGGTCCATGCCTAGGGCTCCCACTATAATACTCATTATTATTAACTAGCCTTTCCTTTGTACTGTGCAAGTTGGCCAGAGAATGAGTTCTTCCACAAAAATAGTTGTTAGACTGTTCAAACCATGCTATTACAGCTAAACAACCTTTACAGTTATCCAAGAATACAGATCCAGAAATAAAAGGAAAGTATCACCCTTATCTTTACCACATTCATTGCAAGTCATTTTTGGGTGTATTCTAAACTTGAGTAAGAAGCATTGCTGAAACTGAAACTACAGACAATCACATATGTGATAAGGTTGGAAAAAACCTAAAAGGAAAATAAGATCAGTCACACAAACATAAAAAAATATAATGCATCAGTCATATGAGGTTTAACAAAGTTTAAGGTAAGATGTAATCACTATCTAGTTTCTATTCCAGTTACAGTTAAAACTAAAATTTGTCTAGTACAATGGTTTCCAAACTTTTTTCCCCGAAAGGGCCCCTTTGGCAAGTGTCTGCGAGGTTAGACTATGGCCCAGAATTTTAAATGTATGCTAGAATCAAATTGTATATGACGAGATTACACTGTATTTTATTCACTCAAATGTAAGCATTTAAGGATCTTTAGAATTCAGTTAAGATCTCCTTGTGTCACAAAAATGTGAATGCAATGAGTTATCCAGTAAACTCAAAATTCTCAGTTTGTAAACCCTAGTATATATGCTTACGTGATACTGAAAAGCAGTTAAATAGGACATTGGGAAGGACCTCGAAAACATTTGCACAAGCTTTACAGCCAGACTCCCTCCCCGCCACAGTTCCCTTTAAAATGTGGACTTCTGCCTGTCTGAATTATTTAGATAAAAACAATCAACATGATTTAGTGTGAATAACTTGACAACATTTTAACTGACATGTTAGTTAGTCAGTGATTTTATTGCATGAGGATCGGCACAATTTCAATCTAAAAAGTCGCTGCAGCCATGTGTTACTGTATAGCCATGTTAGATTTTTTTTAATAGGCAGTTTCTTAAAGAAATCTTAGGAGTGAGCACTTAGTATATAGTGAAACTGACAGTTATTTTCTTCTAAGGGTTCTGAAGAGTCTTGTATTGCTCATCTCAACATTGTAACACGTAAATTAATCTGATAATCAGCAATGCAGTTAGTCACAAACTAAAGAACTCATGTCAAATCACTTATCTGTCAACACTTATTTGATCGCTGGTTTCTGGTGTTCTTGAAAATATATAAAGGAAATAGGATACAATTTCTAACAAAGTACCTACCTATAGTTCAAACTACAATTTATATATAGAGCCTGAGCAGATACAAAATATATATCTGTGGATATAAAGTGGATATCTCTGGAGCTGCAGGCCTCTATCAAGAACCTTAGCGGCAAAAGCTGCTGCTCGCAGGAGCCAGCACCGAGACTGGGCAGCTCCTCTGGCATGGCTGTACTGCCCCCAGCCTGCCCACTGGGGCAGGCACCAGGATCACTAGCAACTGTCCCTGGTCACGCTAGTCTGTCCAAGCAACTCTCTCACTCCCAGACAGCAGCGGTATGAGTCTCCTGTACCTTTTCCCCCTGTGCTTTTGAATTAACAGCAATTAGGATTTTTTTCTCTACTGTTTTCCTTAGGTGGAAGTAAAAAAAAAAAACAAGTTATAAAATTTAGTAATATCTAACCCATCAAATACTGTGTATATTTAAAGGTGAAAATAAACCCATCATTGCTCTGTACAATTATGCACGTGCTTAACTCTGAGCACTTGAGTGACCCACTGACTTCAAAAGGACTAGGATATCAGGGTTGGAAGAGACCTCAGAAGGTCATCTAGTCCAACTCCCTGCTCAAAGCAGGACCAATCCCTAACTAAATCCCCAAATTGTCCCCTCAAGGATCGAACTCACAACCCTGGGTTTAGCAGGCCAATGCTCAAACCACTGAGCTAGTGTTTGTAGGGTTAAAACCAATAAAACCAATGAGAACCTACTGAACCCTATTGTCTTTTCAAAATGAGTAATTTAACTACCAAGCTTATTTACATTCTTTTTATGTAATTCTTATAGGGGCCAAAAAGCAGCAGCATTCCCTACACCTATGAAATAGTGAGAATAAGTCTAGGTAAATTCATAAGACTATCTTATCCTTGCAGTAGGCATGGAATTCATTTTCAGTTGATAGCACTCTCCAATTCAGAAATTCTCCTTGACAAAGTAAATATAACTGTAAGTGCCACCTCACCCAATTAACGAACAACAACAAGTGAGCCATCATGATCGCAGGCAGTGGCACCTTCACCAGCTCATAACAGTAGTGGATGTAAGCTGTGATCCACGATGCTATCCTCTGTGCAGACACCAGGCCACCCTTCATCCTGTCTGCAACTACAACAAACAACTGTGTAGACTTAAGGAATGGCTTTGTTCTATCTATTCAGAAGGCCAGGCCCGTCTGACGTCTAGGGCAGTGGTCTCCAAACTTTTTTGATTGCGCACCCCTATCAGTAAAAAAAATTTGAGCACACACCCCCAATACATGTATATAATTTATACATAAATATACATGTACTATTATACTAATATATTATGTACATTATAAAACACAAAAAAGAGAAATTAAAGGATGAGAAATATGAAAAATATTTTTTAAATTAACAGTACAAAAAATTTTTGCTCTCACAAAAAATATTAATATTTTTAGTGAGAGAAATGTGATTGAATATGCTTCATTATTTCTGAAAATCTTGGTTTAATACTTTCTGATTCAGCAATTCGAAGGTCTGGATTAGGGTTAGGGTATGGAAGGATGCTCAGGGTGGGGTGTGGGATCTGTGAAGGAATTAGGATGTGGGAGGGCACTCAGGCTGGGGGTGCAGGAGGAGTCTCAGGACTGGAGCAGGCAGAAGGTACAGAGCACTTACCTGGGACAGCTCCAGTTTGGTGCAGGGGGTGTGCAGGTTGCTCCCGTGGCCACGATTCTAGGAGCTGCCCCTCCTCCCCTAACTCCCAGGGAGGCAGGGCCACCTGGAACGCAGGGGCTTTAGTGGCTGCAGGACCCTGGGCTAACAGGGCCCCGGCCTGCAGCACTAAAGCCGCTTTTGGAATGTGGCCCTGAGAGCACAGGCCAGAGGACTCAGGAGTAGGGGCAGCCACGCAGCCAGAGCGAAGCGGCGTTTTCCCCGTCAAAGCACCGCTTCTCTCCAGCTGGCTTTGAAGGGGAAAGTGATGTTTCTTTCCCACTGCTGGCTGCACGGCTGCGCCTGCTCCTCCACGGGCCGGAGGACTCAGGGCCACATTCCGAAAGGGGCTTTAGAGCTGCAGGCCAGGGATCCAGGGCCCCCTTAGCCCAGGGCCTTGCAGCCTCTAAAGCACCTGCGTTCCTGGTGGCCCTGCCTGCTGAAGGGCAGCTTCCCCGCTCACTCCCTCCCTCCCTCTTCTGGCTACCCTCCCCCCTCCCGGCGGTGCTCCTCCTGCCATGCCCCACAGTGGATCATCTTGCGCACCCCACTTTGGAGACCACTGGTCTAGGTCATGCAACCTGCATTCCTTATCTGTTGTGTGAGGCTTTGGACAAAGTACCAGCAAGTATTATGTCTTGACCAGTATGGAACTGGGCGATGACCTTGGGTGGAAAGGCTGGCTGCAGACTCAGTTGGACTTTGTCTTTATCGAAGATAAAAGATAAGATGGTTCTAATGTGAGCGCCCTGATCCCGGACATGCTGTGAGACGAAGTAATAGCAAGAGATGAAGGAGAGAAGCAGGAGGGAGCAGGAAGCCAGGGACTCAAAGGGGGACCCATGACAGCACAAGATTCAGGTCCCAAGGAGGAACCAGATCACGGGCATGCAGGTAAAGGCACTCCAGGCCTTTCACAAACTGCACTGTCATGGGGTGGGCAAAGACTGACCAGCCTTGAAACAGAGGGTGGAACATCAAAATGGCCACCAGATGCACCTTGACCTAAGACAGTGACAATCCCTAGAGCTTAACATGCAGCAAATAGTCCAGGACGTCTTGCAGTAGGGCCTCTTCCGCATGGACGTGATGATCCGAGGCCCAAGACGCGAACTGCTTCCACGTTGCCACATAGGTAGCTCTAGTGGAGGGTTTCCTGCTGCCCAGCAGGACCTGCTGAACATCAGCACAACACCATTGTTCATCCAGAGGATGTTGGTCCTGCTTTGAGCAGGGGGTTGGACTAGATGACCTCCTGAGGTCCCTTCCAAGCCATATATTCTATGATCCCCACTTAGCCATGCAGCAGCCAGGCCATCAAGTGCAGCGCTGCCAGGTTCGGGTGCAGCAGATTGACGTGGTTCTGGGACAGCAGATCCAGCTGAAGAGGCAGTTGCAGGGGAGTGGCTGCCAACAGACTCAGCAGCGTATCGAACCAGTACCAACGAGGCCATGCTGGGACTACGAGGATGCTGTGTCTTGTTTCACCTTTAGTGAGACCTTGTGGATTAACAGCACTGGCAGGAAGGTGTACATCAGCGCTCCCGACCACGGAATAAGGAAGGCGTCCGACAAGGAGCTCTTGTCCCTGCCCTGCAGAGAGCAGAACATATGGCACTATCTGTTTTGCGGAGACGCGAGCAGGTCCACCTGGAGAGTCCTCCATCTGTGAAAGATTAGGCTGATCACTTCCAGATGGAGCAACCATTCGTGGCAAGATGAGAAGGTCCTAGTGAAGTGATCTGCAAGGATGTTCTTGGTTCTGGACAGATGGACGGCTACCAGGCAAATGGCGTGCCACACACAGAAGTCCCAGCAGTATTGTCCATCAGGATCTACACCATCTTGCATTTCAGGCAGGGCAAGAAAGCCTGGCAAGCCAGGCAAACCACTTTGAGCTCCCTGACATTGATACGAAGGGCTAGGTTGTGTTGTAGCCAGCGGCCCTGGGTGTTGAGCTTGCCCAGGTGGGCTCCCCAGCTCAGATCTGATGCACCCAAGACCAGGGTGAGCGATGGAGATGGGGTCATGAAGGGAACTCCTATCAGCACCAATTCAGAATCCCGCCACCAGTCCAAAGACAGTAGGATATGCCTCGGCACCAGGAGCACTTGGTCTAGGGGGTGCCTGCTGGGAATGTCAACCAAGGCTAGTCACGTTTGCAGAGGACTCAGATGAAGCCGGGCATGGCTTACCATGTACATGCACGTGGCCACGTGGCCCATCAGTCACAAACACGTGTGGGCTGTGATAAGTGGGTGGCTCAAGTCTGCCATGACCTGAAACCACACTTCCAGAAGGAAGGTCTTGACCCATGTGGAGTTGAGAACCACTTCAATAAACTACGTGTTGGAGTGGTGTTAACGTGAACTTTTCTAGCTAGCTGATGTCACTCTGCTATTGCTCTGAAGCAGCGGCCTATGATTTCTGGGAAGGGGGCATTGCCATGACTGGCATTCCCCAGGAATCCCAATAAGACCACTAGGTTGGCCACTGGCTTTTATACCACTGCTGAACAGTCGCAGTTGATGTGACATCAGGGCTCCAGTTGCACTGGCGGGACCTGGGCGAGTGGCTAAACTGGCCCTCTGTGCTGGAGAAGTCCCCTTCCGTTGACCACGGAGGAGCGCTGATGACTGGGTTTGCCTGCTAACAGTTGTCGTCGGAGACTGGAGCGAGATGAGCAGTGTCTGTACCAGGTAGCGGCGCCTGGGAGTCCGGAACCTGGATGGGGATTGTTCTTATGTGGCTGGCAATGGGGATTTTCGATAGGAAGCCAATCGATAGGAGGGTCAGCAGTGCTGGTAATATGGAAAGTGGACATTGATCTCTAGGTGAATCGCGCCTGAGTGGCGGTGATTGTGGTGCCAGTGACCAGGGGTGAGCCCCAAAGGATTGGGGGTGTGGATCCAGGGATTTGCATCACTGTGGTGTCTTCTATCAGAGGATCATCGTCTATCTCCCCCAGGAGTCACAGTGGCTGGATCCTGCTGCCTCAACGGCACTGATGCAGGCCTCTGCGCCAAGGAGGCCTAGAAAGGTGACGGTGCTCACAGAGGCTTGAATCCCATACACTCTCTTGAGTCGGTGACGGACCTTTAGAGTGCTCAGACCCCAACAGGAGAGGCGCGCACTCATGGCTCCGGAGTGGCCGAACGGGCTGAACTAGGTCCCTTGCCCGAAAACCCTTGGGCCTTTCTTCCTGGTGCCAGGGAGCTGTGCTTCCATACCTTCTTCTTAGGCACCAGAGATGTTGATGTGCGCCAGGCAGAGCCCAGTACCAGTCGTGCACTATGCACCGATGCGAAGGTGCTTGCTGATTCTTGGTGGGACGGCTCATATGCCAGCTGAACGGCCAACTCCATTAGCAGGGCTAGGAATCAGATATCCCACTCTTTCTGAGTTTGCAGCCGAAAGTTTTTACAGACACTTCTCTTTGACATATGATTCGTCCAAGCACTTGGGGATTGCTAACGGGCATAGGCCTATTACAGTCCGTGAACCCGGCAGACTGGGGCATGCCCCTCCCGGGGAAAAGTCCCACTAGGGACTAACTACCACAATAACTATCAAGAACAATTAAAACTATGTACAAAGCCCTAAGGCTGAATGGCTCTTAACAAGGCGAGAAAACCGCTAACCACTTGAAGGCAAGGGAGAGAGGTGCTCTGACTAACCACCACGGATGGTAAGAAGGAACTAAGCGGGCATAGGGCTGGCGGTGCCTGATATACCACAGCATGCATGTGGCACTCCAGAAGGCACCACAACCAACCCTATGGATACCACTAAGGCAAAAGTCTCTGATGACCCTACACGTGGGCACACACCTAGAATGGAATCGACATGAGCAAGCACTCGAAAAAGGGGGATTTCCCCAGAAATGGCTGGGCCTGCCGATTGGAGCCACAGCTAGAGAACCTTCTTCTCTGAGGTCTACGATTTTTTCCAAAAAGAAATCAAAATGCCTGGGCAGATAGAGAGGTTACCTAAAGTATTATTGGGAGTACTGGCTGTGTGGCAGTATATGCGGTCATCTCTTGAAACCTAAGGATTAGACAGTCACCTGGGAGTCCTTAAATGAATCTAACTTCTCATCATTTTTGCCCAAGACCAAAAGAACACCATGAAAAGTAGGTCCTCTATACTGTGTTGTATGTTGGGTGCCACACCAGAATTACATAGCCACGACTTTTTGCATTATTACAGCACAGACCATAGCTAATGTAGACCAACAACACTTTTTGTGGCCAAATGTCCCTCTACCATTAAGCCTTGAAGTCTTCCGCTGCATCTTCAGGAAGTTTCTCTGATAATTTTGGCAGCACTTCCCAGTTAAAGTCATATGCAGCTAAGAGCACTTGCAGATTAGCTATAAAATCTGGAGACACGAAGTGGAATACATTTTTCTGCCCAACATGTCCAGTCATTTGGGGTCTCTTTGGGGGAAGACTGGTATCTCCCTTGCCTCAATCTCTCATTGGCAATCACCACCACCAAGGAATTCAGACCCAAGTGAGAATAAAAACACTAATCCACGTGCAGAGACATGGGAGTGCTTGTCTGTGCAAGAGAACAAAGCTGGTGTGTTCAATAGGACCTATGCTGGCTCCAAAAGGACCTCACTAATTAAAATGGCTACCCTTCCTGGGATTGCCCCCTGAAGGCTATCCAGTACCTTACAGGTATTCTTGTCCAGTAGCTCAGCTCATGACCAAGAGCAGGGGCCACTCTCCTAAACACATCCTGTTAAAATTTAAAATCCTCTAGTATTGGTTTGGAGGAGCCTGGGGCCACCGAGTCATCAGGGAAAATGAGGTCAAATTAACAGAAGATGATGTACCTTCCTGAGACAAGCCTTGTTCTTCCAGGAATGACTTGTCCTGTTGGAGCAGTTGATCAAGAAGGGTAACCTCTGCTGGAAGGATATGAGGTTCTGTTGTGATAGGGTCCATCAACCTCTTGAATGAGGTGGAGACCACAACCTGGCAGACTGTGTAATCCCTGGGGAGTCCCAGGCATAGGGAGACAAAAGGTGTCAGGCCATGCTGACCTGTTCTTCAATATGACCGGTACTAATCCCAGTACCGATGGTCCCCATCCAGAGGTAGTCTGGATGATTTACTAGACCTAATGCACCCAGCTGGGGATGGCGAAGAGCTGGACAGCCCTCATCCTGAAGGGGCTTCGGAATATTGAGTCAGCCTAGGAAGTGCACAACCGGGTGGAGCTACTGGATGATCTGATTTGTCTAGCACCCAGTGGGACGGAGATAAATCAGTACTGACGATGCACAGTGATCTGTGCCCCGTCCATGAGAAGTAAACGGTCTCACATCCAACTCCACTATCAAAAACAAGCTTCACATGCAATGCTGAGGAATAAACTGGGGTCAGCCCCCAGTGTGACAATTCCCCCGTATCAAAGCAATGGCACCAAAGTTGTGGTCATGCATGCCAGAGTGGAAAGATGTTCCAGTATTGAGAAACAGGGCTGCACAGTGGACTGTGTTGAGGTGTAGCCCTTGAATTGTCTCTTAGCCCGTACTAAGGCCAGTGACTGCCCCAGCACCAAAGAGGTCAATTGGCCAGGGGCAACAGGTGGCACCAAGGGACTCTTGTACTAAGTGCTAATTGAGGTCAGACAGGCACAGCAAGTCCCTTGCCACCATGTATGCCTGTGGGGTGGTATGTAGAGAGATTAATGCCACTGAAACAATGTCTGTCAGTACTGGACTTGAAGGGAGCTGCACGGACTGTTCCGCAGTCAGCAGCATGGTGCCTGGTTCTTCACACCTGAGCACCGGGGAGACACAGGTGGATGGCTCAGCTCTACCCTGGGTATGTGGTCAGGCACAATGTTGTAGCGAGCCCCTTTTCAAGGATGATGATGAACCTCTCTTAGAGCTAGAATGGCCCCAGTTAGTCTTATGGATCCCCTTGAGAGGAACATCAGAGGAGGCTTGGCCTCTCCTCCTTGGAAAGGAATCAGAGTGCAGAGGCCTGAGGGAAGCTATGGCAGGGGGCAGCAGTTGAATGAGTGCTAACAAGACGATTGGGAGCTAGGCCCGCTGCCGAGGCAGGCCTCGTTGTTAGCTCCAGAAGGTGCTGTTTGAGGTGCAGATCCCTGGAAATCTGCATATGCTTTCTGAAGGATGGGCAGATGCACATCTCTCTTTAGTGTCCCCCACACCGAGGGGGGCATGGGGAGGAGTGTGTTACTACTTGGAAAAGGCAGTATTTGAAGCTTGGAAAGTGCTGCATGCCCTTGGCGCTCAGCACCACCAACTCAGAATTAATAAAAACAGAATAAAAAATAAATTTTAAAGGAAAACCTGAAGTACAGGGTAGTAACTGCAAACTATTTAACAAGCAATAGATGCTGACTAGGTGACTGTGAAAAAAGGCAGAGGAAAATGCCACAGGGTATTCTGACTCAGACTGTGGGTGGAAAGAAGGAACTGAAAGGGGTCAGGATAGCAGCACCCTTACACAGTCTCAGGAGGGACCACAAGGAGATATTAAAGATGCTAGGGGGTGGTTTCCTCAAAATGACAGCCCTATTTGAACCCTAAATTCTTGTTTATTTCCATACTATCAAAATATAGTAGGGCTGTCAATTAATCGCAGTTAACTTCCACAATTAACTCAAAAAATTAATGGTGATTAATCGCATTTATAACAATAGAGTACCAATTGAAATTTCATAAATATTTTTGGATGTTTTTCTACATTTTCAATATTGATTTCAATTACAGAGAATAGAAAGTGCTCACTTTATATTATTTTTTATTACAAATATATGCACTGTAAAAATGATAAACAAAAGAAATAGTATTTTCTCAGTTCATCTCAGACAAATACTGAAATGCAATCTCTTTATTGTGAAAATGTAACTTACAAATGCAGATTTTTTTTGGTTACATAACTGCACTCAAAAACAAAAAACAGTGTTAAACTTTAGAGCCTACAAGTCCACTCAATCCTACTTTCTTATTCTGCCAATTGCTAACACAAACAAGTTTGTTTACATTGACAGGAGATACTGCTGTCTGCTTTTTATTTATGTCACCTGAAAGAGAGAACAGGTGTTTGCATGGCACTTTTGTAGTCGGCCTTTCCATGCTTTGGCCACCATTCCAAAGGACATTGTAGGTCTCCGGCTCTGTTTTACCTGCATTCTGCATATATTTCATGCTATAGCAGTCTCAGGTGATGACTCAGCACATGTTCGTTTTAAGAACACTTTCACAGCAGATTTGACAAAACGCAAAGAAGGTACAGATGTGAGATTTCTAAAAATGGCTATAGCACTCGACCCAAGGTTTAAAAATCTGAAGTGCCGTCCAAAAATCCGAGAGGGACAAGCTGTGGAGCATACTTTGAGAAGTCTTAAAAGAGCAACAGACTGATGCGGAAACCACCAAAATAGAAAATCAACCTTCTGCTGGTGGCATCTGACTCAGATGATGAAAATGAACATCTATCCACGCAACTTTGGATCATTATCAAGCAGAACTTGATTCAGCATGGAAGCTTGTCCTCTGGAATGGTGGTTGAAGCATGAAAGGACGTATGAATCTTTAGCGAATCTAGCATGTAAATATCTTGCAAAGTCAGCTATAACAGTGGCATGCGAATACCTGTTCTCACTTTCAGGTAACACTGTAAAAAACAAACAGGTAGCATTATCTCCTGAAAATTGTAACCAACCTTGTTTGTCTGAGTGATTGGCTGACCAAGAAGTAGGGAGTGGACTTGTAGGCTCTAAAGTTTTATATTGTTTTATTTTTGAATGCAGATTTTTATACATAATTCTATATTTGTAAGTTCAACTTTTGCGATAAAGAGATTGCACTACTTGTATGAGATGAATTGAAAAATACAATCTTTTTGTTTTTTATAGTGCAAATATTTGTAATCAAAAATATAAAGTGAGCACTGTACGCTTTGTATTGTGTTGTAATTGAAATTAATATATTTGAAAATGTAGTAAACATCCACAAATATTTAAAATAAATAGCATTCTATTGTTGTTTAACAGCGCAATTAATCAGACGATTAATTTTTTTAATCACTTGACAGCCCTAAAATACAGCCTGTACTATCAACTGATATTTTAATTTCCTTTTCCCCCATAATACTGTGTAATATTGGTATCAAACATTCAAAAAGTAGAGGTCTGATGTCAGTGCAAAAAAAATTAACGCAGAAAAGTACACCTCCCCTGGCCCATACTGTTATTTCTACTGTGCACACAAATAGGATAAATGTACATGCAAATGACTAATTAGGTACCCACCTAACCTTTTTGCATGTGTAATTATTCAATTTATATACACAATAAGGAGTGCACAGTGCTGCTCACAGTCCTGAGCATCTTAAATTTTAAAACTCTAGCCAAAAATACCACAAAGATGCATTAAGTCATCTTATATAAAGAATCTATGAAATACTTTGGAATAATTCTGGATTAACTATAGTTATAGTGGTATTGTTATTAGCACTATCAGTTGTTTTTTGATTGACAATTACCATGCACTTTTAGAGCAAATCCAAGCACTTGTTGTCAGGAATGTTCTGTCTATTAAAAATTAAAGAAATGAATGAGTAAAGAAAATGCCATTAATTCAATTACCTGTCTAATGTAAAATAGTTCTTGAAAAGTACATCATCACACTTAGTTTTCAAGATAACTAAGTAAAGATTTCCTAAAGAACCTTAATATGTAAGTGAGAAGAAGTTGGGCTTCCCTCAAAATATTCAAAACAGAAAAACGAGTAAGAGAGGAGTTAAATTAACTTTATGAGTACTGTTACAAACACGAATTGGCAATGATGCAACATAAATCCCAAAACAGGTGTTTGTAGGTGGAAACAAAACACTTGAAATATTGGAACAGAATGAAATTTCACAAATCAAAAGCAAATACACAAAAAGCCCACAAACACATCTCATATTTATTATACAAGGGCTGTCACTCAATGAAATTCTGTATTGTATTAAGTACAGAAGCAATCCTTATTTGGAGAAGTGTCTGAAAGAGTATACTCACTTGTTTTCTTAAAGAGATATGGCCATTTTAATAGTCTAATGGAATTCCTGAAGAGTGGGTCTGGGTCTATGGAATAAATGGATACGGAGATCATGTGGGGGAAGATTGTAAAGATATTTAGCCCCTGGAAATTATCACAACCACCAAGCTGGAAGGAGGCTACTGAATAAGGCATGCTGTAGAAGAACAACTTCTGCTGTAAATGCCACCTGAAGAAGTCATTAAACAAGTGATTGTTCACTCTGCTAAAGAGGGAATATTAGCTGGTTTATAAAAGACTCAGAACTAGTTATTTTACTCTATTGATCATGTGTTGCTGTGGCATTGTCTAAAAATCCTATAGTGACTGTTCAAAAACAAACAAACAAAAAAAAAAGAACATCCAGTTTCCATGCTATGCTCAACCAACTCACCACAGACCTGAACTGCACGACAGCTAGGAGCGGATACAAGAAATCCTCTGGATTGCTGTACGAGGATTTGCCTTTCCTCATAAAACTTTCGCCTCATCCTACTCCCGTGGATGGCAAAACTAACAGAACTGCTGAATTCAAGGCTGAAAATATGGAAGAACAATTAGTGTATTTCTGACCTTGTACTTGCTCTCTGCTCTGTCATCTTACTGCTGGAAAAAATGTGAGGAGAAAGAAGCCCTGACTCAGAAAGCTCAGCCTTGCTTCAAAGATGACTGCCAAATTAAGAGCTTGTCTACACAGCACAGCAAAACATGCCAGAGGGATGTGATCTGACCAGGCCTGCATCAACAACTTCACTGGCAAGAAGAGTTTCAGTCTCACCTCTCTCACCTTCTGGGAAATGAGTAATACATAATGTGTTCTTTCACAAAGCAAATGAAACACTAACGGTGCACATCATTTATACACATAGTGGAGTCACACAAGTAACAGGTCTTGCAGATTGGTAACTCAGCCTCTATTATCATCCTAGCACCCTTATACAGAAGGGTGTCTAAGCTAAAGGATACTTAACGAACCTAAACAACTTTTTTAAAAAAAATATATATGCCAATAGGCAAAAGGAAATTTAGTTTATGAACCAAAACTAATTCACTAATAAACTAAACCTAAAATCTAAGGTGAAAGGCACAGTGTGCAGGAGAAGTGGATACTGCCAAGGGTTGCAAATTGCAGCAATAGGTAGTAAAAAGGACCTATGGCACTGCTGGGACTACTCTACCATTTATGTCCTTGGTGGAAGGCATAAAGCCATCCAGGGCACTGGTGTGGCCCTAATGAACACTGAAAAGTAATCTGATCTCTCACACACATACACTCCATGTGCCCCAAAAGCAGAATCTAAGTGGACAATCACTTGAAGAACTATAATTGAGAACTATACAGAGAATATAGTTAGCATCAAACTAGATTTGGCCATGTCCACAAATCGTAGATTTCAGCCCATTAAGTTAGTTCAGCAGAAGATACTGAAGGTAATAACCTTCTATTAGGGTTTATACATTTCTAATCTACCTCCTAATAAAATGGAGAAAAGAAAGATATTTGATTGTCTTGGTTAGCATATCCAAAAGAGGAACATTTTGAAACACATAGATAATACTTCAAATTGAAGATCAAGGATATTTACATTAAAAAGGCATACTATGTTTCAATAATCCTTCAGAGAAATTTCTGTATCAAGTTTAAAACTTGTAACTTTGATTCATATGAAGAGTCCTGTGTTGAGAAAAATGTTCTAAATGTATTCCAAAGGCATTACAGCCTTCACTGCTAAACGCCGATGCAGACTTGTTAGCAAAAACACTCTAGGGTGAAGGAAAGGATGCTTGTCTGCCCAAAATTCACGATGAAGTCAACATACAACTCAGATATCCTTAATTATAGCACTAAAAGAAAATGACAAAGGGGGAAGAAGGCAATCTAATTGCTTACCTCAAAATTCTGTACTACAGACTTTTGTTGAAGTAAATTCAGCCTCTGAAGGGCTGTCCTTGAGCATCTTGTATAAGAGAGTCAGGGCTTGGCTACACTGGAGAGTTACAGCGCTGGTGATGGGGTTACAGTGTTGCAACTCATTGTGTACATACTTGGAAAGCCCAGCCAGCCCTGCAACTCCCTGGCTGCAGCGCTGGCTGTACACCTGGTCTGCTTGGGGTAAAGCGATTCCAGAGCTGGTGATGCAGCTCTGCTCATCAGGTGTGGACACCAAAAGCGCTGTTATTGGCCTCCAGGGTATTAGGAGGTATCCCAGCATACCTTTTCAGCCACTCTGCTCATTGTTTCACACTCCACTGCCCTGGGCTCAGGTGACCCGCCCTTTAAATGCCCCGGGAATTTTAAAAATCCCCTTCCTGTTTGCTCAGCCAGGTGTGGAGTGCAATCAATCAATCAGTAACCATGCCAGGGGAGTCTTCAGGCCCGCAAAGGAGCCCAGCAATGGGCAATGGCGAGCTGCAGGACCTCATCAGTGTTTGGGGTGAGGAAGCCGTGCAGTCACAGCTGCGCTCCAGCTGTAGGAATTAATGATACCTATAGGCAGATTATCAAAGTCCTATGCTGCAAAGGGGCCATGAACGGGACGCGTTTGCAGTGCAGGGTTTAAAGTAAAGAGAGCTGCGGAGTGCCTACTGCAAAGCAAAGTGAGGGAACACACCCGCTCAGGTGCTGCCCCCACCGATCTGCTGTTTTTACAACGAGCTGGATGCGATACTTGGGTGTGACCCCACTGTCATCCGAGGACCACGATGGACAGTTTCAGAGCCGGGAGAGGAGGGGGAGGGTGTAGAGGAACCGAGAGTGGAGGTACTGGGGAGGTGGGAGACACCCCGGAGTCCAGAGGAGGCATGCAGCCGGAGCTCTTCTCAAGCCAGGAGGAAGCTAGCCAGTCTCAGCAGCTTGGAACTTGCTGGTGAAGAAGAAGCAGAGGAGCGTGTTCCGGTAAGGCAGCTTTTATTTTAAGGAGGGAAATTTTTGGGAGAGGATGAGGGGTTAGGGCTGATGCATGCATGCCTAGTGTGAATAGCCCATCTGATTTGGTCTATCACGTGCCGGTAATCGGCCTCTGTAATCTCTTGAAAAAGTTTCAGCAGAGCGTGGGATGTGCTTGCGCAAGTTTATAGGGAGAGCCACCGTGGTCCTTGTCCCAGTCAGGCTAACGCGTCCGCGCACTGTGCCGTGAGGGGTGGGGGACCATTGCTGACACAGGCAGGCTGCATTGGCCAGGGCGGAATCCACACGTGCGAGAAGACCCTCCGCTCTTCCCAAGTGACCCGGAGCACGAACTATCTGGCAGGATAAAATCTGTGGAAAATGTAGGGATACTATTCAGTGCACTTTCCCCCAGCGTACTCTCTGCTTTCCCCAATGCATAGAAACCCCAGTGGCCCTGACTCAAGCAGCCTCCCTTCCCAGGGGAGTCGTGGCAGAAACACTGATTCAGGAGTAACTGCTGTGGCAATTGTGGGGGTGGTGTTCAGGCACTTTCCCCCCCAGTTGCTCTCTGCTTTCCCCAATGCAAGAAACCCCAGTGAGCCTGACTCAAGCAGCTCCCCATCGCAGGGTGAGTCGCGGCAGACTGGATTCTTAAATCACTCATTTCATTACTCACATGTCTTCGTGCTATGTTTGCTATGTGTAAATGATGCTACAAATTTCTACAACACCGTCCTTCACTGGGATTACAAACAATGCAAGCTCTGTAATCAATGTTCTATTTCTGTTTTTTTAAGTGTCCTCTGAATCCTCCGGCCCTATCAGGACTGATGTGAGACTATCTACAAAACTTTGAGGAGAAGAAGGAAAAGCAAAGAGGATTGGTGAAAGCAGTTATGAATCAGTATGCCGAGGAGAGCGTAAGAGGCTGTAGGAACCTGGAGAGAGAAAATGCCAGCAATGGAGGGAACAGAAAGCAGGAGAAAAAGGATTGGTAAGAAGAAAAGCACAAAGCAAGATAAAGCCTCCTGGACACGCCACGACTGTATGCAGTACTGGTGGCCATAGCAAGGCAGATCACTGCGTGCTTAACCGCGCCCATCCAAAAGCTATTCCTTTGTGCCACTGTTGCTTCAACAACCCCCTTCTCCAGCATCCTGCTTGCCCTTACCCACGACCAGGCTGCCCCAAAACTGTAATTCCCTACGAGCGCTGAGACCTACGACCCTTACCCTATGCACTCAACAACCCCCAATCACCATGCAGCATATTAATCTAACGTGCAGCAGGCATTGCACAGCACTCCACGGCAGGACATATTCAAACATCTGATGTACAGTGTCAGCACTCTACCCCTGCCCTTTTATGTAGCTGATTTTTAATAAAGGTTTCTTGCTTTAAAAACAGTTTTTTATTTATTGCAGATGTGAAACATACTGTTACCCAGGGAAAAACGGACACTGCCAATCAATTTGTAAACCACTGCACTTCAGTCCTGTGCAGGCACCAAACATTACTGTTGGCTTTCAGCTCAAATTTCCTCCCTTACGGCATCCTAATCCTTGAAGCCCTGTGTTGGGCGCTCTCTAGTAGCCCTGCTCTCTGGCGGATGCAAATTCCAGCCTCCAGCGTTGACTCGAGGTCATTTGTCCACTGAAAGTTTCACCCTTCCTTCACAAACATTATGACGGGTAACAGCAAGGCGATATAACGCGCGGGCATGCTGCTTTCCCCAAGTTTAGCTTCCCATAAAGACTCCTCCAGGCCCTTTAAACAAGCCAAAGCAATTACACGTCCTTTTGCCCGGCTCAGCCTAGAGTTGAACGGTCTTGTCTCGTAAGCTTCTGTATAATGGTTTTCATGTTGTGCCAGGCATTACGGGTAAGCGGGTGTCCAGGATCAAATGGGCATTTCGACTCCCTACCTAGTGATCTTCCGGTCTGGGAAAAAAGTCGGCCTACAGCTTCCCCTGAACAGCCACTTCCGAAAGATGGCGTGCATCAGCACCTTTTCCAGGCCAGCCTGTGGTAATGTCAGTGAAACGCCCACGGTGATCCACAAGCACTGAAGAACCAATAGAGAAATACTCTTCCGATTAACGGTACTTCGGATGCTCAGGCGGGTGGTGACAGAACGGAAGATACACCATCTAGCGCCTTTCCACAGTTAGGGCAACCCAGTTGTGCAAGCCATCCAGAAGGTCTGCAACGTTCCCTCAGAGTCAGGTTCTTCTTAGCAGGAATGCGGATTCAATGGCCCGCAAATTGCATCAACACTATTCCAACGTAGACTTTCTCATCTCCAAATGGTCGCGGACCGATCGGTAGCTGCTGGAGTTTGCCATCTTCCAGACCGGCAAATCAGCCATCCGTTCTGCCACTGACAGGCAGCTCTCATATGTGTCGCTTGCACTGCAGGTTGGGCGAGCTCAGCACACCAGTCAGGAAAGTTGGCTTTTATCTCATCCGAAAGTTCTGCCGCCACTGTCATCATCCCAGACTTGCAGGACGATGTGGATCCCATCATCAGTCCTTGTTTCCCGAGCCCCAGAGGCTGCCGATTTCCACGTGCTGAGCACGTCCGTTATGCCACAGCAATTAGTGTCCACCAGCGCATCAGCGGAATACTAAATCAATCACGTCGGAACTACCTCACTGCACTCCTTGGAGCTGAAGGATAATTAGGCGTCACTGTCCAAGTTGATGCGCTGGCTGACCATTCATCACACAAGTCCTCAGCCGCTCAAGGCTTCTCCAATTTCTAACAGAATATTTGCGCGCAGGACTCACAATGGCACCAAACTGCTGAATGTGGACGCGGATGCACCACGAGAGGCGTTGGGACAGGAAGCGGAATGACCGCACCTTCCGTCCCTCTCCCACAACCACAGCCGCCAAAATGGCATGAAGTGCTCTGTGGTAGCGCCCAAATGACCATCCCAACAGCGCTGCAAATGTGGCCACACTGCAGCGCTGGTAGCTCTCAGTGTGGCCACACTGCAGCGCTGTTCCTAGACAGCTGTACGAACACAGCTGTAATTCCCAGCGCTGCACATTTCCAAGTGTAGCCATACCCTCAGTGAAATAGCTGAATTTGTCCATATAGAACCCTCAAAGAATTTGTTTTCTCCCATTCCACTATTCACCTACGAACCATCTGGCCCTGAACATTCTACTAGCAGACTGAGAAGTCTGTCCAGATTACCAAAGCTAACTGTCACCCATTAGGATCTGGAGATGCCCAAAGGGTCTGAACCAAAGAAAAAAAAATATCTCTCTAATGAAAATGGATGGTTCAGCCTTGATAGTATTGGAGGAAAACATGTTATTAGTCTGATCCAATGGGATCACAGGTAACAGGTCACGCAATAAGATTAGCCCTGGCAATTCAAACAATCAATAGTTTTTTAAAAAAAAAGGGGGGGGGGGAGAGATGAGAAGGGGTAGAAGAGAATACACCCACATTCCAAATGCATTGATCCTAAAAAGTCTTCATCTGCTAAAAAAAAAAAAAAAAAAAATCAAGTAATTCCAGGATCCAGACAGAAGTAAAATGGAATGTTAAATTTTTGATCTACTGAAATGGCCAAAACTGAAAGCTCTGATTTCTTTTCCTGCATACTGCATGCTTTCAAAATTTGTCAATAAAATCTTACCCCAGAAGAATTTTGGCATGAACTTCTTTGTTAGTCCTTGAGATTTCCCTCAAAGAGGTAATTTCTGCATCAAACCAGAATCCTCTCTCTTCTGGAGTCTCTACATTGTAGTTAACCATCACCATATCACCCACATTGAGTTCACTCCATTTCAAAATGGTTCTTGCTCGTGGTCGAAGATTATTGGCACGCATTTCTATTATACCATTCTCTGGATACCTTGGGGGGGAAAAAGTTACAAATTAGTATTTCCACTATAAAATGAAACAAATCAAACGGTAAAATTTTTAAAAGTGCCTCAAGTAACTTAAGAGCCTGAATCCCATTTTCAAAAGTGATTTGGATTCCTAAATCACTTTTGAAAATAGGATTTATGTTATTTTTGAAATGTTTGCCTGTTCTATGACTACAGGTCTTGTTACCTGGGATTTGAAAAACAGTTTTAATCAAAACCATAAAGAATCATGTTCATGTAAGGTTTTTGCTAGAAAGATGCTAAAAAATTTTCAAATCTGAGTACTAACCTATCCCAGTCTTGCTCATACTCGGATCAATAGCACAATTCCCAAACATGCCCACAGTGAAAAGAAACAAAGATTAGTATCTTGAAAATCCCATTTCTAGTCTGAGGGTATGGCTACACTGGCACTTTACAGCGCTGCAACTTTCGCGCTCAGGGATGTGAAAAAACACTCCCCTGAGCGCTGCAAGATACAGCGCCGTAAAGACTCAGTGTAATCAATGCCATAGCGCTGGGAGCGCGGCTTCCAGCGCTGCAAGCTATACCCGTAGAGGATATGGTTCACGTGCAACGCTGGGAGAGCTCTCTCTCCCAGCGCTGGCGCTCCGACTACACTCACACTTCAAAGCGCTGCCGCAAGTGTAGCCATACCCTAACTCTATCCCCATTAAAGTCAATGTTAAAATTCCCATGGACTTCAATGGCAACACAGTTTTTGAAAATCCAACCTTACATATACAGACAGCATTTACCAACAAAATTATGCAAGATGAAGATAGACAGGAAAAGAAGCATGAATCTGTTCATCAAACAGTAAGTAGAATGGTTCTGAAATTCCACAGACAAGCAAATTAACACCACTAATCACAGAAAGAATGTTTCTCGGACTCTTTATTACAAAAAATGGCCAATCATTTTAAAATGTTTCTCCTTTTATTTTAGTGATTAGCACTTTAGTAAATGATAAATCTAAAAAGCTAAACAGTACCATATTTAAGGATTTCTATCACCAAGGGTGTAGTAAGGATTACAATATTGTAAAATAGGCTTCCTGAAGAATTAAAGATTTGTTAAATCACAGAGTTTTCCATTTGTTAATAAAACCTTTTTTAAGTTATTTTAAGGAGATACATGAATTGCTAGGTTTTTACAAACAATCTCATTTTCCTTTAAATGGTGGGGCATATTATTCCAGCACAGACATACACCACACTAGAATTGTACGGTAAATACTTCTAGTGAGCTCCATTCCTTTAAATTGGGTAATACCTATTTAGCAGGAGTAATATCTATTTGAAAGATAGCTACAGTAAAATGGCATGAGCATAGAATGTGCTCAGGCTTTTGGAGAAGCCAGCTACTTAGTATAAGAACATACTCTCCTTAAATCCTCTGTATAGATCCATTTTGGTAACGGTTGTAGAAATCACAGAGCTCTGCCTATGTACTAGGGAAAATGGCAGAGTGAAAGGCTGAACACCAAGAAGACAATTTTGCTGGTAGGTAACAAATTAAGATACCCTGTTACAAAATGGAGAAATCAATCCTTTTGGACTGAAGTAAAGCAAGAATTCAAAGAGTTCACTTCTTTATTTCTGGTATGACACAGTATAAGGAGATTCTATTTTGTAACAAATTCCAGTCGAGGGGATGGATGGACACACACCCATTATGTGCAAACAGCTCTCTCTACAAATTTAAATGATGAAAAGCATAACTGCTATAAGAAAGAAAATATCTTTGTTAAATGTTTAATTGTTTTTAGCTAATATTAATCTGAATTATAACAAACTAAATCCCCACTTTGTAATAATTTCTTCTGGAAGTTTTAGCAGTGCTCATGAGTTTATCAGTATTACAAGCTACACCAAACTGAACCAGTTCCAGCCCATGAGGCCAAAATCCTACACTTATGAATCTGAGACATGCTGGAAAGTGAAGGAGGCATGTTGCCTGCAGTTCAAGGTGGCTCAGAGGCCCAGGTAACACCACACTGCACTGTACTTTATTGTTACTCCAAATAGTAACTGTACTGCCAAAGGTGCCTGCTGCTGATGGCAGCTTACATGCTAGGACACTGATCATCAAACCATAGCCCAAAGTCAGCAGCCCATGCTTAGAAGACTGATCCAAAGTCCACCGAAGTGAAAGGAAAGCCTCTGATATAATTGGCAATTAATAGCCATTGAAACAGACCATAGACTGGCCACTCCTCTACTAAATCTCTTCAACTAGGTCTTATATCCTGACCTGTTACTGCGCAGGTAAGCTAGGGAAGAGATATGAGTGCTTCTCTGTCCTTCCTATCCCTTTCTTTCTCCTCCTGGGGTTCTGCCGGTCTTTCTGGCCCTGCATGTGGAACTGGAAGCATTTCAACAAATACTACCATGGATTCTATGAAGCTAGGTCAGTGTGGAGCAGGAGTAACATTGGGGGCTGATGAAGAGGTCCAAGAACTGTGAAAACCAGTGTTGATGGGGCAATCAGTATAAGACTGGCCTTGTACTCGCACAGAACTCTGGGCAGAAAGGTGGGGGGAGGGAGGGGAAAGAGAGAGAGAAACATATAGCAGCCCTTCTGACTACAGCAGTAAAAATGCATTTCAGTGAACCTAGGCTGTTGTGTTATCCCTTGTTGCAAATAACTCCACTTGGGCAGCTGCCCAGAGCTGGAAAATGGACATTCCTACGTCTGAGTGACAGCACCACTTATACTGATTGAAAAACAACCTGCACAGGTGATCTGCCAATGTATTTTGAGTCCCTGGGCCATGAGGCCCCAGACAGGATTGCTTCCCAACAGAGAAGAGAGGACCAAGCTTCTCCCTTTTCGTTTACATAAAACACAGCAATCATATTGTCAATCAGCACCAATACACCCATTTGCCTGATGTGAGAAAGGAACGTCATGCAATCTAAACAGATGAGCCACAGCTCCCTAATGTTTATGTATAGACTGAGATCTTGAGGTGACCAGAGACCCTGTGCAGGCGTTCCAGAAGAGCCCCCAACCCCACATCTGAGGCATCCATCACTAAAATAAGAGTGCTGAGGTGGGGCAAAAGCAACTCCTTTGCACACACTGGGCAGATGTGTCCAACAATCTAGGGAGGTTAAGATGTGACCTGATATGTGCACTAACATGTTTATGTGGTTCTTTCTTGGAGAATATACCTCTGCCACCCAGTCCTGAAGGAATCCGAGGCGCAATCTGGTGTACTGGACCACATAAGTGCACACTGCCATGTGCCCCATCAGCCTTAAACAGCTTCTCACCACGGTGAGAGGATAAGCCTTTAAATCCAGAATGAGGCTTTGCATTGTTCAAACTCTTGTCTAAAGCCGTAAAGCCCTGGCATCTGTTGAGTCCAGAACCACACCAATAAACTCTGTTTTCTACATTGGAGACAGGACTGACTTGTCTGATTTGATCAGGAGGTCTAGTGTGTCAAAGGTGGATCAGATTACGTGAATGCTGACCACCGCCAGCGACCTGGATTGACCTCTTAACATCCAGGTGTCCAGAAAAGGGAATACATGGACACCTGCCCTCCACAGGAATGCTACCACCACCATACCACACAGGGCAGCCATGAGACCAAAGGGGAAGACTGAACTGATAATGGTATACACTGACAGCAAATCTCAGAAATTTTCATTGACCCTGATGAAAGAAAGAAGAAGTGGGGCCGCTATACACTGAGGATGGAACGGAGGTTAAGGATAACCTAGGCATGGCCCAATATCTAAATAAGTACTTTGCCTCGGTCTTTAATAAGACTAGTGAGGAGTTTAGGGATGATGGAGGGATGATAAACGGGAATGTGGATATGGAGGTGGATATTACCGCATCTGAGGTAGAGGCCATGTTGATTTTGAAGAACGCTCACTGCAAGAATCCACCACAAGCGATCGTCCATGCTACCACCTGCATTGAGGATAGCTGCGAAAAAACCTCCAGGGTCCTCTCCAATCCCGCCCTGGAGGAAAATTCCTTTCCCGACCCCAAATATGGCGATCCAGCTAACCCTGAGCATGATCCGGACAAGCACTCACAGCTAGCACCCACACGAGATATTCTCTGGTTATAATCCAGTTCCTCATCTCCATCCAACATCCTCAGACCATGAGACAGGCTTTTCTGCCAGATAATCCAGTCAATTGCCAATTAACTATCCTCATCATAACATCCCTTCACTATTATCGGGCTTTCAAGCTTCTAAAGCCAGGATAAGCTCTTTTTGCCCATACTCTCCTCGAATGGTTCCACCGACTCACTCCCTAATGGCTTCAGAATCACCTTCGTGCTAATTTCAAGTCCTACCTTCCATAATATCCAGTTTTATCACATTCGTGTGCGCCTTTGCCTCACATTAAGTCTACGGAAACCTTATAATAATCTCCTCTCTCCTTCTCCCAATCGTTAATCCCTCCTGATAATTATATAGAGCAAGCAATTCCCCTTCCGGAGCCCTTCCTTTGCTGGGCCCCCAGGCTACAAGCCAATTCTCTTTGATCTCTCTTTCTAGCATATTTTCCATTCCTCGATCTTCCTACTCCCCGTATCTGAACTGTTTCCACGCTTTGATCATCTCTTTAAACATGGGACAATTCCAGAAACTGCTACACAATTATCTCTCCAGCGTGCCGCGCTCTCACCAGCCGCCAGTATCTATAACGCCATTATACAGCCTCCTTCTCCTTGCTCGGAAATAGCCTTCTTGGTCGCCTGAGCACTCCTAAAAACCTGCCCATTTGGCTTTTTTAACACCATATCACAATTCGGCCGGCTCAATAGTCATCGTCCCTGCTATTCACCAAATACCTCCAAAGGTCCCTAGGGACCTTTGGAGGTATTTGGTGAATAGCAGGGACGATGACTATTGAGCCGGCCGAATTGTGATATGGTGTTAAAAAAGCCAAATGGGCAGGTTTTTAGGAGTGCTCAGGCGACCAAGAAGGCTATTTCCGAGCAAGGAGAAGGAGGCTGTATAATGGCGTTATAGATACTGGCGGCTGGTGAGAGCGCGGCACGCTGGAGAGATAATTGTGTAGCAGTTTCTGGAATTGTCCCATGTTTAAAGAGATGATCAAAGCGTGGAAACAGTTCAGATACGGGGAGTAGGAAGATCGAGGAATGGAAAATATGCTAGAAAGAGAGATCAAAGAGAATTGGCTTGTAGCCTGGGGGCCCAGCAAAGGAAGGGCTCCGGAAGGGGAATTGCTTGCTCTATATAATTATCAGGAGGGATTAACGATTGGGAGAAGGAGAGAGGAGATTATTATAAGGTTTCCGTAGACTTAATGTGAGGCAAAGGCGCACACGAATGTGATAAAACTGGATATTATGGAAGGTAGGACTTGAAATTAGCACGAAGGTGATTCTGAAGCCATTAGGGAGTGCAGTTCGGTGGAACGCTATTCGGAGCGAGATATGGGGCAAAAAGAGGCTTATCCTGGCTTTAAGATAGGCTTGATAAGCCGTAATAGTGAGAGGGATGTTATTGATGGAGGGATAGTTTTAAGTTTGGCAATTGATCTTGGAATTATCTGGCAGAAAGTCTGCCTCATGGTCTTGAGGGATGTTGGATGGAGATGGGGAGCTGAGTATTATAGACAGAGATATTTCGTGTCGTTGAGGTGGCTAGCTGGTGGTGTTGGTCCGGATTGCTCACGGGTTTAGCTGGTCGCCATATTTGGGGTCGGGAAAGGAATTTTCCTCCAGGGCGGGATTGGAGAGGACCCTGGAGGTTTTTTCGCAGCTATCCTCAATGCAGGTGGTAGCATGGACGATCGCTTGTGGTGGATTCTTGCAGTGAGCGTTCTTCAAAATCAACAT
>NC_133774.1:114890731-115015372 GCF_003597395.2 Chelonoidis abingdonii
TTGAGGATTTCAATAACTCAGTCATGGGTTAGGGGTTGTTATAAATGTGTATGGGTAGGGTTTTGTGGCCTGCCTTGTGCAGGAGGTCAGAATAGATGATCATATTGGTCCCTTCTGAGCTATGAGTCTATGAATTGTCATGTGAAAATAGGCATCCACTGGAGCACACAAACACCTACAGTGGAATGGACATGTGAAATCAATCCCTTTTTCATGTGTCCAAGGTAGATTAACTTGTTTCTTGTGTAAGCAAGGGCTGGGATAAAATTAAACAAGAACAAAGATGTGTACTGAAGAAGAAGGTTATTTCCATTTGCCACCTCTCAAATTATTATGCAACTTTTCGCAGTGGATTGGTCTAGTTTTATAAAAGGTGGGTAAATTAAACAGATCTGCCTCCCATAGAGCCAAAAAAAATTTCAGCTGCACTGAGGTTTACAATCCCAAAGGCCTGTTTCCGAAAATACTATCAGGCGTAGGGCTAATTATTATGAATAAATAATAATTTGTACTTCTATTCTGAAGTCTGACTTCTAATATGAAGAATGATGGAATTCTATCAACCAGTAAGTTCCCTAGCCTCAAAAATCTCCTTCCACCACAACAACAAAAAACAAAACAGAAGAGGTACGAAGAGAAAGGATAAAACAGATCATACCCATTTCAGGTTTAGATCACAGACCTCAGACTGTATGCCTACTTTTATCTGGCTTTATTTTTAAAAAATACAGCTTATTTATACACCTCTAAACACAAGACTATAAAATCTAGACTTCAATTACTGTGGTAAAATACACTCTGGTGTTAGGACGGAAAAAAATGTAGGGCAGTGTAAATGAGCAGATACCATACAAAGGAACGAAAAAAAATCTTTCAAGAACACAAACTAAGAAAACATCACAAAATTTTCTCAATTATTTTCACTACAGAAAGTAGACTATCAGAATCCTAATACAAGAACTATTCTTAGACTCAAATGAGGCTTGTAAAAGGTGTTCTCTTCTTTATAGCCTCTCTTCTTTTTAAAGCTTCTATCATAACCTTCCAGAGAAAACAGAAGTTGTGTGCTTTTCAGCAGATTTCCTACCTATATAATACATACTCCTGAGAGCATTCTACTCCAAAAAATTAAAAATTCTGCACACATTTTAAAATTTGGCAAATTTTGTTTGTCAAATAAATGTGGGAAGTTCGAGCATGGCATTTGGGAGCATAGGCCACTGGCTTCACAGAGGTGGGAGATCACTGTGCAGCTTCCCCACCCCGAGACGCGATGAGGCTGCACTCAACCCTGACACAGCACAAGAGCCGAGCATGCCCAGCACAAGGGCCCAAAAACACCCCAGGGCCCTGCCCCTCTATGCCAAGTGCACTAAGTGTGGGCAGGCAGGCTCAGCAAGGCAGGATCTCAGTGTGGAGGAGCTTAGTGTAGGGGGAATCCAGGTGTGGGTTGAGAGGGCTCTGTGTGGGGCAATCTGCATGCGGGTGGCTCAGCGGGGGATCCATGTGCAGGGAGCACTGGATGCACAGAGGCTTGTTGTGGGGTTCTGGTGCAATGGTAATGGGACTCTTCAGGGGGTCCAGGTGAAGGTGATTGAGGCTCAGCAGGGGTGAGGTGTTTGAGTGGGGAGGAACAGAGCTTGGCAGGGAGGTGTGGGCTCAGTGGTGGGGTCCAGATGCTAGTGGGGTGGGGATCCAGATGCAGCTGGTTGGTGCTCAGTACAAGGGGGATCCAGGTGCAGCAGGAATGAGGCTCATCAGGGTGGTTATGGGTGTGCAGGGGTGAGGCTCGGTCAGTGCAGGAATTGTGAGGGGAGGGGGAAAAAGTTTGCAGAGCTTCCTATAGCTGGGGGAGAAATCTGAGGGTTGGTCTGACATAACCCCAGATGCCAAGCAGGGAAAGAGGAAGTCCCGTCCTCTGCAGCCCATCCAGGACTAGCAGCTGAACCCAGAGCAGGGTGTTAGTCACCAGCGGGGTTTTCCCCCGTCCCACCACCAGCTCCACAGTGATTTACATCTCTGCCAGCTGCCTTGGGCACCCAAAACATACTGGTAAGGAGGGTTGCATGACTGCTCTTGTGGCTTTCCTCTGCTTCCACATCAGAAAGTCATTCTTCTGCGGGGAAGCAAAGAAATCTGTGGGGGACATAAATTCTGTGTATGCACAGTGGCGCAGAATTCCCCCAGGAGTAAATACACTACTGACAGTGGGCTAAATTCTACTCTTGAGTACAATCACACTGCAGTTAAATGCTTCTCGCTGGCCCGTGTCAGCCAATTCAGGCTCATAATACAAGGCTGTTTAATTGCAGTGTAGATGTTTGGTCTTGAGCTCAAGCCTGAGCCTTGGGACTACACGAGGGGGAGAGTCCCAGAGCCCTGACGCCAGCCGGAGTCTGAACTGTAATTAAACACCTTGTAGACCGAGCTGCCCTCCCCCTAACCCAAATGAGCTGATATGGGCTGGCTGTGGGTGTTTAATTTCAGTGCAGACATACCCTTAGTTGTACCACTAAGTTTGGCTTAACTAAGTTGTAGAAAATTTGGTATAGTAACCTCAAGCTACAAAAGTTCTTTAAAAATTATATTCAAAGGGCTCCAGTGTGGTTTTATTTACGTTATAAACTTAGCATAGAATATTTAAAAAGGAGAAAAACAAAAAAGGTATAATAAGGATCCAATATTCAATAGATATTGCACAAAAATAAACCTTTTCTTTGTTAGCTGTATCCTTACTGAATCCACTTCTAATTTTAAATCTTAATACTAGCATAGCAAAATTCTCATGTGGTCTCACATCTCTATGGAAACGTTTCTTAGCAATCAGTTGTCCATGAAGAAAGATTCCAGTCCTCCCTGGCCACAGGCAATATTTGAGCATTCCTAGCATGGTGATATAGAGAACTGTATTAACCCTATGTCACTATACAAAAATTTTTTCCTGGTACCAAGGAATTCCAGAGCATCCTTTAACCCTTTTCCCATCCACCATCAGAAACTGCTGTAACAAAGAGAAGACTCAAAATTCACATACTGAAACCAAAACAGGAGATCAGAACTTTTCTGCTAGAACAATATATAGTGTCCGTTCCAAAATTCAATGTGTTACAACTCATTTAATTTTCCCCATATTTGTAATCTAAAGAAAACCAAAGTTCATTACAAATTTTTTTAAAAAAGGAGTTTTTAAATACACAATCAGAACTGAAGAATGTGTCACACACTTAACTTAATAATAATGTCAGAGCAGATCTTCAAAATTAAAGATCTTCGCAACTTGTAAATTAAGGGTGTATTCTACAGTATCTTTCCACAGCCCCCACTAACATTTTTCTTAACCATTTCATTTTTAAAAATAAATGTTAAATGTTCTATTACTTCACATTAACACTACCAAATGGAAAGGAATTTTGGTTCTTGGTTTGTCTGCCATTAAGTGAATTTGGACTTACAAGTATCTCTTTCACCAACCACAGGTAGAGACCTCATCACCCGCAAACCCAACCCCTCAGATCTGTTCCTCTTTACCAGTTCAGCTATTCACCATTATGGTAATCTAAAACAGGGTTTCCCAACCTGTGGGATGGGACCCAAAACTGGGTCGACAGGATGTTTCAAAGGATTACATGACATCTCCTATGGGTCCTGTCCCACAGGGCTGGCTGGGCTTGCTTCCCTGCTCCAGGCACTGAAACCTCTGGGGCCCCAGCACCACTTAGGTTTGGCCGAGATGTTATGACAACAGAAGTCCAAGTAAGCCAAATCTGAGTGAGAGGCACTGCACCCCAACCAGGTCACAACTCCACTCAGATAAATTTGATCCAGTCACGGGGGACAGGGCCAAACCTGACTGGCACCGCATCCCCAGAGGTTGCAATGCCTGGAGCAGAGAGCCAAGTCTAGCCAGCCCCACAGCACAGGAGCTGCAACTGTGGGGTGAATATCGGGCAGCAACCAACTTCCCCTCCCCTCCCAGTGGGCAGGACCCAACTGAAACCACGCTAGGGCCTCCACCCCCAAATTGTTTACAGGGTCACGACAGGCCATAAACATTTACAAATGGATCCTGAGCACAAAAAAAGGTTTAGAACCACTGATCTAAAAGACATAGCTGTCTCTTCCTTCAGGTACAGATATAGGTACTGGAGTTCATAAGTAAAGCTACGAGTGTGTCATGTAGGTCATGGAAATCATGGATACCGTGACTTCCATGGTTTCTGCAGCAGCAGCACTTTGGGTGTGTGGGAAGAGGTTCAGGACTAGGAGCAGGAGGTTGGAGTGGGCAGAGGGGCACATATCTTGGCGTGGGTGGCTCCCTGGCTCCCACTGGCATGGCCCTGAGCTCCTAGGCAGAGGGTTCAGGGGACTCCGCACACTGCCCACACTGGGCAGCTCCCGTTGGCTTTGGTTCCTGGACAATGCGAGCTGTGCAGCCGGTGGCTGTGGTGGGAGCAGTGCACAAAGCCCCTTAGCCCTGCCTCCACTGCAGGGACATGTGGCGCCAGAAAGGGAGCCCCTGCCGGCCCCGCCAACCCTCCCTCTCCCCAGCACCAACGGGGTCTGAGGCCAACTCCCCCCACGGCACCCCTGGTTTTAATTAGGGGTATATAGTAAAAGTCACGGACTAGTCATTTTTGTTTACAGCCCGTGACCTGTCCATGACTTTTACTAAAAATACCCGTGAATAGAACACAGCTTTACTTATAAGTTTTTCTGAATACCTAAAACTGATTACTCCTTCCTTCACCTTATTTATTATTGTTTGCAGGAGAAGGTCAAGCACTCTCAGTCACGACGGAGCTCTTTTTCAGACAAATATCAGTATAGTCCAGTTACCCAAGAGGTTTCTTTGAGTTCTGAAATCTCGGGGAGGATTTCTTGAGCAACTGCTAGAAACTGACACACCCATCCCTCTGTTTAGCATGACAGTAGTAGTAGCAACCGAAGCAATGCTTCATCTCTGCTCTTCGCAGAATTTCCTATTTAGTACGTCCAGGAGCAGTCAGCCAAGGGCTGATCCGCCCGTCATGGATTCATCTTTCCCAGACTGAGGAAGAGGTCTTCAACGATACAACGAAAGACCCCTGACTGACACACCAATACCCAAGTAATCAGAATTATAGATGCCAAAACTATTGGATTGCAAAGCATAGATGGTACTCCAAGTTCAGGGCAAGTGGAACCTCCAAGAATCTCAACACAGAATCAATTTACCAGATTTAAAACAAGCTATGCAATGCAATGCACATCTGGCTCCCAAAAATTCGCTTCTAATGCATGTTTATACACATGGAAAGCAACACCACCACCACTATGGTATATCTGATTGATCAAGGTGAAACAAAAAGAGGCTTACGCAGTGACTCAACTGAAGAGACGCTGTCAATCAAGACAATCTATAACAAAAGCACCTATCAGTTTGACTGCCTAAACAAACACCATCAAAGCAGGAAATGGAATTATATTAAAGCACTTAATAGAGACGTGATTGTTTCTCCAAGTGGTCTTCTATGCTACCCAAGGAAACAGTGAAGTTTTGCTGCTGACACCAGTATCCCTAGGTCTGCAGAGAAGGCATACTGTCATTGTCCTGGACACGATGTTTGGCTTATGCCTTCCCCTCCACCTCTTTTCTGACTGCCAAGATGGCCAGTGCCAAGCAAAGACAATCATCACTCATACTGATCCAGATGTCTGTGGTTCCTAAATAGACATCTGAATAAGTCTCATCAACCATGGATCCTTCTGGAGATTACATTCACCAAAGCAATCTTACTAACAAAGATCCTTCAACATGAGACATACTGCCTGGAACCTGAGTGATATCACCTCCTTTATAAGGACTATTCCCAGAATCTATATTTCTTACTAAATCCAGAAAGGCATCAATTAATCAAGTTTACAGAGGATTTGGGGAACACAGTCCTACTGTTATGCACAAAAGGAGGTACATTTCCTACATCTCTTCACTAAAGAGATCTAGGAGAAATTTCAAGATTACTTTGGTTTGGGGTTTCAAGTCCAATTCATCAGAAAGTGCAAGTCTCAGAAACTTTGAGATCTCACTAATAAAATTCCAACATATTGCTTCAGCTATACATTTCCAGATTGCATAGGTAAGTTTCTCAAAGACATCTACCTCACCCACTATTAGGAAACCTCAGCTTCATATTACCAATACCCAATAACACTCACTCTCAGCCAATGGGAGAAGCATCCCTGTCAAGATGGTTTTCCTCTTGGCAGTCTTTTCAGCTAGAAGAGTGGGCAAACTTGGGACACAATTCAAAAAGCCCTTATCTACCATTTTTCTTGACAGGATAGTCTTTATGCCACTTCCTGCATTTGTTTCTAAGGGGAATACAGCTTTTCACTTGGATCAAAGTGAAAACAGGCATTCACATGGCACTGTTGTCGCCAACATTGCAAGATATTTATGTACCAGATATGTTTAACTCTCATACGCCACTTTATGCTTCGGCCAGCATTCCACAGGACGTGTGTATGTAGATGACATGCATTTTTTTAAAAAAGTGTTAATTAAATTTGTGACTAAACCCTTTAGGGGGGATTGTATGTCTCCTGCTCTGTGGTTTTACCCACATTCTGCCATATATTTCATGTTATGGCAGTCTTGGATGACGACCCAGCTCAATTTAATAATGCTTTCACTGCAGACTTGACAAAATGCAAAAAAAAGGTACTATTGTGGGATTTCTAAAGATAGCTACAGCACTTGACCCAAGATTTAAGAATCTGAAGTACCTTCCAAAATTCGAAGAGGGATGCGGTGTGGAACATGCTGTCAGAAGTCTTAAGAGCAACACTGCGATGCAGAAACTACAGAAAATTTCTGTTGGTGGCATCTGACTCAGATGATGAAAATGAACATGCATCAGCACTGCTGTGGATCAATATCGAGCAGAACCAGTCATCCGCATGGAAACACATCCTCTGGAGTGGTGATCGAAGCATACAAACGTTTACATATCTGGCACATAAATACGTTGCAATACCAGCTACAAGAGTACCATGTGAACATCTGTTCTCACTTTCAGGTAACACTGTAAATAAGAAGCAGGCACCATTATCTCCCATAAATGTAAACAGATTTGTTTGTTTTAGCATTTGGCTGACCAAGAAATAGGATTGAGTAGACTTCTTGTCTCTAAAGTTTTGTTTTATTTTAGAGTGCAATTTAAAAAAAAAAGTCTACATTTGTAAATTTCACAACAAAGATTGTACTATAGCACTTGTATGTGTGACTTGAAAAATGCTATTCCTTTTGTTTATCTTTTTTACAGTGAAAATATTTAATAAAAATGTAAAGTAAGCACTGTACACTTTGCATTATGTGTTGTAACTGAAATCAGTATATTTGAAAAAGTAAAAAAACAAAAATATTTATATTATAATGTAACTGTGTGATTAATCGTGATTAACTCAAAACAAATTAACTCACAAAAAAGAATCACTTTAGTTAATTGCAATTAATTGACAGCCCTAGTATAAGTCTATTTAAATATAACAAGGCCTTAGAGGAAATCCAATAGACACTTTTGTTCTGTGTCTGTACAGTGCCTAGCACAACAGGGTCCTGGTTCCTGACTAGAGCTGCTAGACACTACGAAAACACAAATAATGATGCTAATTTTATATAGGGGACAGAGTACACAGCTAATATTTTCCACCCAGAAAAATATTTTGTCAGCTATTTTTCAGGTCTTCAGATGTCTATTGAAGACCCCCACGTGAAGACAAGGCTCATTTGGCCAGGTGCAACAACTATTTCAGGGGTAGAGCAGGACCATACAATAAAAACGGTCTTGCAGCTCCATGGTCTTAAGCTAACTTCCTTTACTTGGCTCACACAAGACAGTATTTTTAGCCTCATATGGCACACTTTTTGAATAAAGGGTCTTTTAGTTTCAATTCTGTGTTCTGCAATAAATCCTTTAAAAAAGAAAAAAAGTAGGTTGGTGGATAAAATGTTGGTTTGGTTCTCATGACTATTCCCCTCCCTCCTCCCCCAGTTTTCTTGGAGGATTTTTATAACTGTTTGTTATTTCCCATCAGTACTAGACTAATGGAACAGTGGGTACCCACATAGGAGAAAGGTAAAATTAGTTTCCTTACCTGTATTGTTCCCACTGTTCCATTAGAACCCACCCTGTGCTTATATAATTGTTGTTCTAAGCCTCAATGACTTGAAAGAGCACAGGAATAAACATTTCTGGTTTGATAGGAGGAGATCTAGAGAGTGAGTAAGAGAAAGTGTTTTTAGTGAAGCACTTCAATTGTTAATCCTTTTATAAAATTACATATATTTATATATAAGTCCCAGCTGGGAAAAATGTGGGAGCTGACAATCAACTGAGATGGGGGAAGATAAGAGGGATCTTGAGTCTACCTCAAAAGCATGGAAAGAAGGCTGAGAGAACAGGAGTACTGGCCTAACAGAAAAGATAATGCCTACTTGGACAAAGAAAATTATTGGCAAGATAAACTAATTTTCAATGGTGTCTAATGGTCAGACTTTCACGTGCCTCAAAAGACTATCCACTGGGATATGGATATGACCATGCTAACTCCATTTATATTTTAAGGCAAGTTCAATTAGTGTGAAGATACGCTCTGACACAACATTGTCAGACTGTGAAATTTGTAGAAAAAAATTACATTTGTTCGACTGTTCTACTAAAAAGGATGGAGGTCGATATAAACTCTTAGAAAAATACTGAGCGCTGCTTTCTATTTCTTCTATACGAATTTACTCTTGGATAGTGGTGGTATTTGCAGAGTATTTCAAATTTGTCTCTCTTTAATAAGGTCTTTGAGAGAGGGATATATTTTTGTTATATGTTTGTACAGTCCGCCTAGCACAACAGGAACCTAGTCCGTACCTGCAAATAAATGATAAAGATACATGTAGACACAATCTGTGGTTTGTCTAGATTCAGAAGAAGCCACCATTTAAAGAGGAACAGAAATCTTACTAAACTCTCTAATTACTGAACAATGTTCTGTATGTTTTTCCAAGCAGAAGAATAAGACCACATCACTTGATTAAAGCTGGACCTTGGTGGATTTGCACCACTCATCCTGATTACTAGATAGCTGTTTTGTCTGCCAGGGGATAACTTTATATCTGAAGTTTTCACTATTAACTGAAAAATGCAGAGATCTTGCTCTCCAGACAGCCTCAGAAAAACTGTGTTCTCAGAAGCTCACACTTTAAATATTTAGCAAGTTCATTCCAGTTAAAGTAGGTAATCATGACGTTCAGGCAATTTCAGACAGTTAAAAAAAGAAAATACAGTTATGACAGTCACTAGAAAGAATACAAACCTGCTGAAGATCATATTAAACGAAGCCAAAAGAGTTGATTGTCTCCACCTGCTAGAAATGCACAGCTAAACCTTATGGTACAGACAGCAGAGGAATAGAATTGAAATTGTGTTTGTCGTATGTCTGCACAAGTGACATCACGCATCCTATATCTTCTAATTCCAGGGCTGCCTCACCACTCCAGTAATTCTCTGACTCTCATGAATTGACAATAGCTGAGTGGATGAAACCATTTCCTTCAAGTGGTCACAAAAGCCATTTCCACAAATTTTTATGCTTTTGCTTGTGCCACCATCTCTCCTTTAAACAACTCTGTTCTATCTTAAAGTCAGTCAGTCTTAAAAATGGATCTTTGAAATCACAGAATGATTCACTTCTGTCTCACTATAGTGATATTTTAATCATATCTAGTGCTTTTAAGGTACTAAGCAGGATTTTCTCGTAGCTTTTTAATCTTACTGATTTTTTAAACTATAATATGGGAGGGGGAGAATTGTATTTTACATATATGGATACATGACTTGTTTATATAGATGCATATGTAAAAACTTAACTAACAGATGGCGCACAAAGATAAAACCTGAATGATCCTCAAGCATGAGCACATTAAAAAAAAACAACAACACTACTATCAGGAGTAGCTAAAAGTAGTTATGTTCAGGTCCTCAACAAATAGCAAATCAATTTTTACTTCTCCTAACAATAATTGTTTTATTGTATTATATTGAAAAAATAAAACTTAAAACAGACACTGCTGATTTAAAGTTCCTTTGAAACTCTAATGTTCTTCATCAATTTACCCTCAGCAAAGTATACCTCCTTTATACTCCTGTACAAGGATATGTGCATCATCCTCTACTATGAAGACTCAAAACACAAAAACACCATGTCTTAGTCTCAGCAAAGTAACGGAATATTCAACGTTATTCCTTTAGTTGCTAAAAGTCTGTTTAAACAGAAGGATGCTTTTAATATCTTGGTCCCAATTCTGTAAGCCAATGCACCAGTGAGGACTTGCGTAGAAAAATCCCATTAAACTCTATGGGACTCTGACACAGGGGTCTGCACTGGCACATTCATTGCAGGTTTCCATCTTTATTTCTTCACCCAATACCCTCATGCACATTGAAATTATGGAATTGCTTTCCATCCCTCAATTGAGGGATTGGCTGTAAAGATTTACATGAAAGGTAGACTGGTAACTCTGTGCATCAATATCACCCTTGAGTCAAATTCATCCAATTCAAGTACCAGATTTTGCTTCCATGAGAGTTTTGTCTCTCCATCTGGACTTCAATGGGAGTAATATAAATTTTAAAAAGGTATGCTTTACTTATATTCATGTCTTATGCAGCAAAACAGATACAGCAAATCTGATTTTTAATGTCACTTCCTTGTTAAGGGGAGGGTTTTAAGTTTCATAAAGGTGAGCCATAAAAGTTAAATACTTCATAGGAATTCAGGAGTAAGAAAAAAATTTCTCGTCATGCCCTAATTAGCCATTAAATCCAAAAGAAATGTGTTATGGCTTCTTAATACTGCTTTTTGGTTGTAATTTTGAACTTGCTCTCTCTAGAATCCAAGTTTCTTCAACAATATTCTTGGTTTACACAAACCAAACAAATTCACAGTGTGTCCTCATAACAATACCAGGAGCACTTACTCATCATACTTGATATGATAAATAGCATCTTCATCAGTGTCCATACAGTCTGAATAAGATGTTGAAGGTGCACTGTCCAAATTATTTGTATTTTCTCTAGAATGATCTTTGCTTAAGTTTCCATTAGTCCTTCTGTAAGTATTGCCACTTTTTGCTTGAGCTTTACCATTCTTATGTCCTTTTGTTGCTCGGGTTACATTTTCTATGTGAGCTTCAAACCAGGCTCCAATGCTGACATCACGGGCATCCACCAATTCATTTATCTAAAAATGAAATTTTGACAAGGAGTTAATGTTTATTGCCTAAAAATCAGGTTAAATGGGAAAAAGAACAACTGGCTAAACAACCTGGTCATTTTGAGCTAACCTGTACACTCAATTTGTGTAACTAAATTAAAAAAAAAAACACTACATTTATTTTTTATGCTTTTAGGATAGAATTTTAATATTTGACTCACCTGTAATAACATTTAACATGACTATTTATAAGTAATTCAACAAAAACCACTGTTAGGCAAGATAGATTTTTATAAGAAAAATTAGAACAGTAGTCTATCATCATTCTCCTCCTCCACAATATTGTTCCCAATCATCAATAAAGATTTATGCCTTTAGCAGCTGCCTTCCGAAGGGCAGGCACTCAGAATATTAGCTCACAAACTACAGAGTTTCTAAGACTTCACTGGTTCCTCAATAATGGAATAGTTATTTTTCCCATAGATGTTTCCTTTAATCCTGCACTACCCATGACTCCTCCAGCCAAGAGGAGTCAAGGAGAAAAGGCTCTCCAAACCTACCAAAGCTGTTACCACAGTTAACCAAGATTGAGATTTCCATGTATCTTACACCTCTAAGGGCTGGTCTACACTACCGCTTAAGTCCATGTGACTTATATCACTCAGGGGTGTGAAAGAGACTCCTCTGTGTGACACAAAAGTTACATCAACCTAAGCCAGGGGTCGGAAACCTTTCAGAAGTGGTGTGCCAAGTCTTCATTTATTCACTTTAATTTAAGGTTTCGCATACCAGTAATATATTTTAACATTCTTAGAAATCTATAATAGAAAACTAAACTATTGTTGTATGTAAAGTAAATAAGGTTTTTAAAATATTTAAGAAGCTTTATTTAAAATTAAATTAAAATGCAGAGCCCCCTAGACCCGTGGCCAGGAAGCGGGCAGTGTGAGTGCCACTGAAAAATCAGCTCATGTGCCGCCTTCGGCACGTGTGCCATAGGTTTCCTACCCCTGACCTAAGTGCTGTCCACACCAGAGCTATGTTAGCGGAAAATGCTCTCCCACTGACATTATTTCATCTCCACAAGAGGCAGAAGCTATGCCAACAGGAGAGCACTCTGTTGGCATAGTGTGTTTACAGCAGCACAACTGTGTCGATACAGCTGTGCCAATGTAGCACTGTAGGGTAGACTTGCCCACAGAAACACAACTCTGGACATAGCATTTCTAGCTTCTGTGAACTTGAACATGGAAATGAAATACAATTACTCAGAAATTGCACACTACCAAGCAACTAAGCTATTCCATAATATATTTCACTTAAAGTAGATAGATTGTTGACTAAAAATGTTACTTTGACAGTGCAAACTTGATTTCTCAATAAGTATAGATATTTGAAACATGAACCTGGATTCAAAACAGCATCTACAAAAATCTATAACTCTTAATAATGTAATACCCCCATCCACTCTGTACTCGAAGCAAAGAAATATTGTAGCAGTCTGATAGAATGGAGCTGTACCAAAACAAGAATGGCATATAAAGGAGAAATATATACTACCAAATTAAAAGTACATTCTAATACTGCTCAGACCAGGTTCAAGTTATTTAAACGAAACTTCTGAGATGCGGCTTTTTGTTCTTGCTGGGCCCATTTCAACTATTACCACTTTAACAGATGCTTTCCAGGGTTTTATTTAGTTTTAGTTATTTTGCCAAACATCTTTTTAAAAAGAAACGACACTTACGCCCCTTTCTTCTTCTGTAATAATACATTCCTTATATAAAGCATTCCCCCCCTTCCAAAACAAAAAATTTTCAAAGTAGGTATTATTGTCCCCATTTTACAAGTAGGGACACTGAAGCTAACACGCAACGACAGAAACAGCCCTTAACTACCCACTCGACAATACTGCCTCAAAGAGTAATCTTTTTGAACCTATGCAAACAACTCATTTAATATAAGAAAGGTGCAAAAATTTTTAGTAGTGATAGTAATTACTACTACTATTTCAACTGAGTGAGTATTTAAATACTTTGCAAGCACTAATGAAGGCACAGATCCTACCCTACAGAGCATAACAGACTAAGAATGGAGGATAAAGATGTAAAATACAAAAGACCACAGTGAGAACAGGTATCTATCATAGTAGTTACATGGTTTTGGTGTTCAAATAAAGAAGTTAATTCAGCGGTCCCCAACGCGGTGCCCGTGGGCGCCAAGGCACCCGCCGGGGCATTTATGTGCGCCCGCCTAGTGCCCAGCAGGGGAGAGAAGCTGCGGCCCCAAGAACTCAGGCTGCAGGCACCGGTGCTCTCTGTCCCTGGCAGGCACGGGGCTGCAGCTTTTCTCTGGCTTCTCTGGGGCTGCAGGCTGTGGGCACCGGTGTTCTGTCCCCAGCAGGCGCGGGACCGCGGCTTAAGCCAGAGAGAAACTGCTGCCCCATGGGGGACAGAGAACTCCAGGCTGCGGGTGCCGGTGCTCTCTGTTCCTGGCAGCCACGGGGCTGCAGCTTCTCTCCGGCTTCTCCGGGGCTACAGGCTGCGGACGCCAGCATTCTCTGTCTCTGGCAGATGTGGGGCTGCGGCTTCGAAACTGGAGAGAATGAAGCTGCAGGCTTCATTCTATGTTAAAGTAAGAATAATAAATATATTTGGACCAGCAGTTCAACAATTTTTTTACTTTTTTACACTTTTACTTTTTTTTTAAATAAGTAAGATGAAAACTGTTTATGATATTTATTTTGTAAAATATTTTGTAGATAAAAAGAGCAAATTCACATGGTAAGATGAAAGAGTAATTGCCAAATAATGTAAAATTATAAACAATTTTATATATAAATAATGTACATGTAAAATTACCCTTTTTATCTTATGGATTCATATATTATGTAACATTCAATATGTTTTTCAATTTAATGTACAAACAGAAGATAAGCCTTGAAAAATTGTTGGCGCCCACCACACTCTTCTGAAAACATGAATGTGCTACTGGCCACAAAAAGGTTGGGGACCACTGAATTAATTGATCGCTGGTCCCCTTTCTCTTCCCCCACTCCCAACCATTTTCCACAATTTAACCCTCTCATCTTTCTCTCATGTAAATTCCCAGCTTCCACTTTCTTCCAACATTCAATAGTTCTAACATGCGATAAATAAAATAGGTAAGTAGACGGCTTAGGTCTTGATCATCCCTCATTTTAAAAAAACAAACACATGGGGAGCTAGCTATGGAGGTGACCTTACTACATCATTCTTAGTCTCCATTATCCTGCACTTCCCCACTTTCATCTTACTGACAGCCAAGCTGTGAGGGAATGACATTACCACGGACTACCCCTGATTGCAGCTACTCCTGGAATTTCCTATGAGAGGAAGTTGTAACATAGGTCCAGACTGTATAAATTTTTCCAGTAAAAAATATCAGCAAAAAGGTAAGGAAGATAGCGAGAGTCCTGAGCACATTCCTCTCTCATTCTCTTCTCCCAGAGTAGCCCCCACCAATGTTCTCTCTAATTTTTTACGTCCACCAATATGGAAGTGATGTGTGGCAGGGGTGGGGCCGAAGGGCTTGGGAGGGGTCTCAGAACTAAGGCAGAGAGTTGGGATATGGGCTCTGGGGTGGGGCCAGGGATGAGGGTTTTGGGGTGCAGGAGGAGGCTCAGGGCAGAGGATTAGGGTGGGGGTTCTGGCGGGGGGTGCAAGCCGTACGGGGTAGCGGGGGAGGACAAGGGAAAGAACTCCTCCCAGGCTTTCCTTGCCACAGCAGCCCGGGGCAGCAGCATCTCTCCCCGCTGGGGGAGCTCCAGGGCCGGGGAAGCAGCGCTTCTCCCCATCTGCACAGCCCTTGATAGCCTGCTGCGTTCCCGCACCTGCACAACACTCTCCACTGGGTTTGGAAGGAAAGGGAGATGGAAGGCAAGGGTGACTCAGCCCACCTTCTGTGTGGAAGGGAGAATCCCAGCCTTAGCTCAGTTCTTGTGGAAACTGCAGAAAAAGTAACTACTTACAAAAGATTTTTAAAAAGGAGTATAATGGCTTTGTGCGGCAGCTACAGAAGGGCATTCCATGCACAAAATGTACTGTTGCAGAAAGCAGGGAGACAATTGTGAGATAAGCAAACAGGGCTACAAAGACTGGCATCACAAAGGATGCGAAATGATCTGATAAGACAAGAGGAAATAAATAAGAAGGGACAGAGTCGTTGTATAGGCCCCTGAAAGCAAACCCCAAATAAATCTGTTCTACTCTGTATAAAAAACTTATAAAGGGCAAACTCATCAATTGTCCACCCTCTGTAACACTGATAGAGAGATATGTACAGCTGTTTTCTCCCCCAGGTATTAATCACTTAATCTGCATTCAATAATAAACAAAGTGATTTTATTAAGAATAAAAAAGTAGGATTTAAGTGGTTTCAAGTAACAGAGAGAACAAAGTAAGTTACCAAGTAAAATAAAACAAAGCACCACAAATCTAAGCCTAATACATTTAAGAAGCTGAATACAGGTAAATCTCACCTTTAGAGATGTCCCAATAAGCTTCTTTCACAGACTTGACTCCTTCCTAGTCTGAGCCCAATCCTTTCTCCTGGTACAGTCTTTGTTCCAGCACGGGTGGTAAGTACGGGATTTCTCAAGACTGGACCCCTTTGTTCCACCCCCTTTTATAGCTTTAGCCCAAGACAGGACTCCTTTCTCTCTCTGGGTTCCCACCCCTTCTTCTAAATAGAAAAGCTCCAGGTTTAGGACTGATTCCAGTATCAGGTGACATGGTCACATGTCAGTGTAAGACCTCATTCTTTATTACCCGCAGGCTCGCCCGTAGGTCCACAAGAAGGCTTTCAAATAAACAAACCATCTACAGCCAATTGTCCTAGTAATGGGTACCATCAAGATTGTGGCCCACACTTTGCATAGTTACAACAGGACCTGACAGTTAACTTCATATTTCTAGTTTCAGGCCTTGGCTACACTCACACTTTACAGCGCTGCAAGTTTTGCGCTCAGGGGTATGAAAAAACACCCCCGAGCGCTGCAAGATACAGCGCTGTAAAGCGTCAGTGTAATCAGGGCGGCAGCGCTGGGAGCACAGCTCCCAGCGCTGCACGCTACACCCATAAAGGATGTGGTTTACATCCAGCACTGGGAGAGCTGTCTCCCAGCGCTGCCGCTCTGACCACACTCACACGCTTTGAAATTCAAAGTGTAGCCATACCCTTAGATACAAGAATGATACATTCGTACAAATAGGATGAGCACCCTCAGTAGATTATAAGCTTTGTAAGGATACCTTACAAGAGACCTTTTTCATAAAGCATATTCCAATTACATTATATTTACACTCCTAAGCATATGTCGGAGCCCAACGGCTTCTGGCCTAAGATGGCGGCCTGCAGGGCCTTAAGATGGTGTCTGTATGGCCAATTGTAGGTCATCCAAAGGTCACACTAGCACTGTGTGTTACCTTAAGGGCCGTGTGCAGATTCCCGCTCTTTTTGCCTGGTCACCTAAAGGTTAGGTTAGGGCCGTGTGCAGCCTTCTGCTCTTCTGCCCAGCAACCCAGGGGTCAGGTTAGTGCCGTGTGCATACCACCTAAGTGCCTTGTGCAAAGGGGCCCACTCTGACCAATGGTAAGACAGTTCACAAGGTCAGACTAGGGTTGTGTGCAAACCTAGGCTAGTGTGCTGTGTGCAGCTTCTAGCAGCTTCTTGTGTGCCGTCTGCAAAATCTGCCCACGTAGGGGGCAACAGCTCGGAACCTGGAGGATGGGGGAGCTAGGGACCAATCAAATTGTGCCATGTGTGTTTCAGTCCCTGGAATAAAACTATGCCTCAAGCCAGGGTCTGTTGGGAGTGTCCGTTAACTGACTGAAGGACCTGATCAACCCTTCAGTTGGGGGCTCCCCACGTTATAGCCAGCTCGGGACGTGTGTTTTATTCAGTTCTTGGGACTTGCTGCCCATGCTACTTATTTTATTTCTTGGGTTCTACCCCCAGTTACTAATTAGCACCGTTATTTTTCTAAAGGCTTTTTGCTACGGATTATATTATTTCCCGGATCCGATGCGTCTGGTGTCTCCTTGCTGGTCAGCTGCATCTGGACTATGGTATGTGCTGCTAACTGTTTTTGTGTAACTGTCTGTCTTGACCGAACCTTTTCCCCTTCTCTTTCCCTTATTTGATACACCACAGTAGCTGCTTCTTGACAAATTCTGTGTGTCAGTCTTGGCATAAGCTCTATGGTATATAGTACCCGATCTTATGTTATTAAAGATTGCTATTAAAGTTTCAATTAATGTCTGTAATAATAATGGTTGTTAAGTGCACGCATCCTCATTTGATTGTGTATTTGTTTGCTTGATAAGATGATTTGTGAATAATGTAAATGTTCTATCCTAGGATTGTGTACAGTTATTCTCTATTCATAGTGTTGTTATTGGCTATGAAGTATCCAGTTGTATTCTGTTTCGCATGTTAGACTAGCTTTGTTTCTGTTAGTTGGTAAAAGTGCTCCTCCCCAGCCCCAGTTGTGTTCTTATCCCAGTCAATAAAGATCACTTATTGTTTAAGTTTACCAGTTTGTCTGGTCTCGCGGTTCTTTCCTCATTGGATCAAAAAGAACTTAACCGAACCCAACCTTCCTTTGTGTTTTGGGTCCGGACAGCATATTTCCATAAACATATGGAGTGCAACACCACATACATAAATTTACCAGTTAAAGATATCTGTTGATCCATTTTTCATGTGCAGATTATCTTTGTTTGAGAGACAACATCCACTTGAGACAATTAAAAATAGCATCAGTGAAATTCAAGAAATTTCAGGTCCATTATGTGTGCATCTTCTTAAGAATATTAAAATTCATAAATATTTAAGATTTTCTAAATCTGTTAGAAATTAAGACCACTAGAAAAAGAGAAAATATATCATATAAAACCAACAGAAATAAAATTAACCCAAATTTTAAAAGATTGGATAAGAAAAAGGGTGAGAACAGGAAAAGGTATGAGTCAGATCCCCACACTTCTTCAGGACAGTGGTAAAACTGACTTCAAGGGTTGTGTAAATGGGTCTATGTTTGCCCCTTTCGCTAATCTGCAATGCTGTTACCTACTTCACTCCATTGTGTTACCTCTGCTCTGATCTGAAACACTTAGGTGAGTAATTTTATTATTTCCGTTGCACTCTGAAGACTGATAATAAGCCTCAAAGTAACAAACCATTAACAATGCCTCTAGACTTCAGCTGCAGCCCTATGCAGTTCAGTAGCAGCAAGTTTCCATGGTAACTGAATATTAAATGAGACACGTGAAAAAGCCTCTAGTTTTTTCAGCCAAATCAAACCACCACAGTAGGCTCACTTATAGCTATGAATACAGAGCAAAAGATCATGGAAGAAAATGTACTGCCATGACTTCCAAAGTGAACAAAAGGTACATGTATGTATCAAGTAATGTATATAATCAGCAAGAGACAACAGAACATATTATCCAACAAATTCCACTGGATTTCTTACCACAACTGAACCTGATATTAGAAGGATTTAACAGCTGCAGGGAAGAGACACAAACTCCTATGTCACTCTAATTGTTAATATGTAAAAATCCATGGCAATAAAGCAATTTAAGAAATACGCACAAATAAAATACTTAAAGAGACATAAAAAAAGCACAGAAAGCAGCGTACAGGGTCAAATTTTGCAAAGATAGTGCAAGGAATAGAAGTGCATGACCTAATCTAGCCTGTACTAACAAAGTACTTCACCTCCAAGACAGGATTCTGCCCTTGTTCAGAATTACACTAGGGGAGGCTGGCGGAAGGGCAACTTCAATTTACAAAAGAACTCTTAAAATACATGCTCCAGCTAAAACCTCAAAACCTATAGAATCAACACACAACAGCTGTTCTGGCTACCTCCCATTTTTTGGGCCAGTTCTTCTCACTTTAGCTGCTATGCTGACCCCTTGTGTCTACTCTCCTCCTCTCCCACTTGCTAATGCAAATAATGCCCTCCCTTTAAAACAAACCAACCAACCAGCCATGATCCTTAAAACACAGTGGACCATTTACTCTGGCATACCCCATCCAGACATTCGTGAATTTAGTCTACAGCAGGGGTTCTCAAACTGGAGGTCGGAACCCCTCAAGAGGGTTCGAGGTTATTACATGGGAGGAAGGGGAGGTCGCAAGTTGTCAGCCTTCACCACAAAACCCTGCTTGGCCTCCAGCATTTATAATGGTGTTAAATAAAAAAGTGTGTTTAATTTATAAGGAGGTCACTCTCAGAGACTTGCTATAGGAACGGTGTCACCAGTACAAAAACGTGAGAATCACTAGTCTACAGTGATCAAGAACTAACAAAATCATTGGTTTTAATTTAAAGAAATTAACCACAAACTGAAGAAGATTTCAAATAGCAGAGCCAAACTTGCAATAAATAATATATACACAGTCTTGCCAGAATTCAATTTTTATAATAATTTTGAGGGATAATATCAAAGTTTATTTTTAAGCATTATTCGTCTATTTGTATCAATTTAAATTTCACAGTTGTGAGAAATTATTGAAGAGCCAGACAATGGGGAGGGAGGGAAAAAACTGACAATTATCTAATAACAGAAGTTGAGATAAAAAAATATACCTTTACAATATAAATTAATTATCAACATCACATGTCAAAATATGCAAACTAAATATTAAATCATGCTAATAAGCTCCCAAGAAGCATCTTTCTTACTTTGCCTATCTATACATTAATATTAATGGCACGGGTTTTTGTTTGCATATAGTGAAATTGACATTTACTGATAAAAATCTAATCCTTCCAAGCCTATATATGAAAAAAGCAACCAACTATGTAACACAACACTGGAATATTCAGATAAATATTCATTAGAGAATCCTATATTTCAGAAAAGAAAATCACGGCAATTCAAGCTTGGTACAGTTGTACCAAGAATAAATGAGCTTTTATTATTGACAACATTGTAAAAATATAGAAATACAAAAGTTTACTGAATGTTCTTGTAGTGGGGCAGTCACCCCGCTCCGGTGTGGAAGGGGTTAAAAACAGCCATGAGAAAGTGCTGCCACGGGGAGCCAATCAGGAGCAGGTTTGAGACAGTATAAGAAGGCCTAAGAGAGAAGCTGAGTCGAGGTCTCTCTCTAGCTGTTGAGCGAGATGGACCTAGCCTCCTGAAGGAGCAAAGGGTACCTTACAGCAGTGCTGGGGAAGGGCAAGAGGCACTGGGGAGCTCCAGCCTGAGGCCTTGATAAAAGGTCTACACAGGTACTGGGGCTGGGAGGTGCAGCCCTGAAATAGGCAGAAGCAGCTGGTCCGACCCCCTTGCCAATTATGAGTGGTCAGTACAGACTGAAGTTTGCCCCAGTGAGAGGGGGGCTAGGTGATGACTGGCTGCAGCCACTGAGGCAAGGGGTTCCCCTGGGAGGGGAGACCCAGAGTGTGGGGGTACTGCTGGGGCAGAACCCCAAGGTAAAGGGGCACTGGAGGGACACAGGGGCCTGAGGAAGGGGAGCCACCAGCCACTGACGGTGCTCCAAGACTAGAAAAGAGCTAATTCCCAGATGACTAGCAGGCGGTGCTGCACCAGTGAGTTTCAATCTTACTACAGTTCTAAAATAATTAAGTAGAACTTACTTGACTTTAAAAATTGATACAAGATAATTTGACAGCAACAGAGATTCAAGACAGGTAGAAATGTTTTCCAAATGATCAGGAGATGCCAGAAGAAAGACACCCTAGACCTCTTTGTCCTGGATCTAAAGAGTCTTTGAAGTCCAAAAGGAACAGGGCATACAAAAGGTACTAACATGCATGAGGAACGCAAATGGCATGCAAAAAGTACCTCTTAGAGCAGGGATGGGCAAACTATGGCCTGGGGCTGCATACATCCTTCAGACGTTTTAATCATGGCCTAGAGCTCCTGCCGGAGAGCAGGGTCTGGGGCTTGGCCCATTCCGGTGCTCCAACTGGGGAGCAGGGTCAGGGGCTTGCCCCACTCCGTGTATGCCGTGGCTCCATGTGGCTTCCGGAAGCAGTGGCATGTCCCCGCTCTGGCTCCTACGTGTAGGGACAGTCAGGGGGGCTCCACATGCTGGCTCCGCCCCAACAGCTGCCTGCCCATGCCTCCACGTAGGAGCCGGAGGTGGAACATGCCGCTGCTTCTGGGAGCTGCTTGAGCTAAGCGCTGCCTGGAGCCTGCACCTCTGACCCCCCTGATACCCCTTCCATCCTCTGAACCCCTTGGTCCCAGCCCACAGCATCCTCTTGCACCCCCAACCTCCCATCCCCAGCCCCACCCCAGAGCTCGCACACACACCCCTACCCAAGCCACCTGCCCCAGCCTGAAGCCCTGTCCCACACACTGAACTTCTTATTTCTGTCCCCATCCCAGAGCCCACTCCCTCAGCCAGAGCCATCACCCCCCTCTCACACCCCAACCTCCAATTACGTGAGCATTCCTGGCCCCCCCTACAATTTCCATACCCAGATGTGGCCCTCGGGCCGAAAAGTTTGCCCACCCCATCTTAGAGTTAAAGAGACTTTGCCACACAGGTCAGGAAGGACCACCTTTGAAATTCCATGCCACACGTGCTCTCAGAACGAAATGAATAGTTGGTACAAAGCCAAAGTGGCAAAATTGGGAACCTCTCATCACCTTCTTAAAGTGACCTGATACTACAGGAAGAGGATTGCAACAAAATATCAAAAAGACTCGCCAAAACTTAGAAATTGAAAACAACCAAATCTGCTGAAGCATTTTGAGAACTACTCACCAGCAATAATGCAACTGATGGCAGCATGATTGTTATAAATCTTGAGGTAGGGACCCAATATAATAGGTTGGAGAAGGGACATAGGATTGCATAACTAATCACACACTGGTCAGTACCAGATGTTTCATAAGATACAAATCCATTATAACGGACAATTATTCAAGCATAATTATGGAAAAGTTTCCTTCAAACTTGTTCTTCCAAGTTAAGTTCTCAGGGTTGAATGTTTATAGCACTTACACAATTTTGCCCTCTTATTATTCTAAAAGCTTGTATAAATCTTTTTGAATTTTAATGTGATAGGGTGCATATTCCACACAAGTGATGAAAGAGTTAAATGTGGGCCTGAAAGGCAAACTATATTACCTGGCTGCACCTGGAGGATCTACAACTGGGATCTCAGATCTTCACTAGCAGTGCCTATCGGACCACACGTGTACCTCCCTCTCTTACACTATGTGTGGAATGTACATACAGCGCTGTGCAGTCAGACCACCCACCAGTTCCTTCTCTGCTGCAGAAATTATGTTTTTGGCTTCGAAGCAAAGGGGAGGAAGATAGGTAGTTGTGCACCTCAATTACCGCACAGCCATGGATAGGACAGCATGTGCAAGGAGAGTGTCCGTTGAGGCCTTGTGAGTAATAGCATAGTAGTAGGCAAAAGTGTCTGTCAATGGCCATGTGGCAGCCTTACAAAGGTCATCTAAGGGGACATTATTAAGGAAGGCAATTGAGGTAGATTGTGGAATGTGTTCTGATTGCGTTGGTTGTCTCTCGAAAAGTTTGTTAAGATAAACATATACGCTGAGATCCATTTAGCAAGGCGTTGTTTAGATATAGCAGTGCCTCTGGAACTTTCAGTGGTGGAGAGGAATAATCGTGGTGATTTCTGGAAGGGTATAGTTCTGTCCAAATAGAAGACCAATGCAAGACACACGTCCAGGGTGTGTAGCACTGCCTCCTGTTGATTACTGTCAGGCTTCAGGAAAAAGAAAGGGAATTGTATTGATTGTTTGAGATGAAAAGATGTTGGGACCTCAGGTAAGAATCTTGGGTGTGGGCGTAGTGTAACTTTGTCTTTATAAAACACTTATGGTGGATATGCCATGAGGGCTGTGATTTCACATGCCTCGCCCTCCCATCGAGCAGAGGTGATGGCGACAAGAAAGGCCATAGGTGTACATAAGGTGTATAAAAGAACAGGTTGCCACTGGTTCAAATGGGATCTAGACCTGGGGTTCTCACAACAAAGTCTTTGGTGGCCTCAGAGTGCGGCCACCAACTCTTGCTGGTAGCTGCTTTGACAATTTTTCCTAAAATACTTAACTTTAGGAAAAGCAAAACACATATGTACATATACATGTCCAATCATAGTAATTTATTTATGTAGGGGTGTTTTTGCAGACTTAGTAACATACAGTTATGTCTATTCTCTACTGAACCTAAACAAAACAGAAACACAAATAAGAACATGCAATGCACCTTTTTGTTTGTTTGTTTCTTTTGCTTTTTTGGTTGCAAGGTTTGTTTGTTTTTTAAATACTTGCTAGCTAGTAAGTCTGCTTCTGTGAAAAGAGATATGTGTATGTTTGTTAATGTCACTTTTCAAAGCAGAGACTTGTTAGCTAGCTAGGAAGCAGTGAAAAGTGATATTAAACATGCAAATATAATTTTTCACAGCAGACTTACTCAGCCTTGGCAAGCTGGGGGACAAATTAAGCCTTGGATGGGAACATGGGTAGGGAAGCAGTGGAAGCCAAGAGTGATGAGGTGGATTGGTGAGGGGCCAGGGGCGGCAGCAGGGGCCAAGGGTGATAAGGGGGAGAGGGCGTGAGCCCTAGCCCAGCAGCTGTAGCCTGAAGCCTAGTGGCCAGGGGATGAAACCTGCTGCTTTACAGCCAAAGCCCAGAGCCTGAAGCCCCACGGTAAGAGCCCACTACTGTGTGGCCAGAGCCTGCTGCCCGCCACACCAGGGCTGAAGCCGGAAGCCTGAACGTCACCATCCCCAGGAAGGTGGGAAACTCACAATAGCTGTCTGCTCCTCCAATTTTTGTGGCTCAAGGGGGGGGGGGGGGGGGGGGGGGGGGCAGGGCCCAACCCTTCCTTGCTGCCTCGCCCTTCCCCCCATCACAGCCCAGGAGGCTATGGCCGCAAGAAAAGCCATTGGTGGCCGCATGCAGCCATGGTGGCTACATCCGAGAGACACCGATCTAGACAGAGAACATAGGACTGGGCTAGGTTCCGGGCTGAGGTAGGGTCTCGTATATGAGGATAAGAGATTTTTCAATACCCTTCAAGAAGTGCTTCATGAGCAGGTATGTGAAGATGGAGTGGCCGTCCGTGAGGGAATGAAAAGAAGAGATTGCTGCCAGCTGTAGCTCCCTAATAGAGCTACTGGCCAATCCTGACTGCTTACGGTGTAGAATATAATCAGGAATAAGTGTGCTGCATCAACCAGGTGTGAGGTACACCAGCAATAAAATCTCATTGTGAATGTATGCATGTTTAGTCATGTCACATCTGCTATGCAAAAGTATCTGTTAACCTACTCCGATGCAGTCAATTTCCTGACACCAGAAGAGGAGGAGTCAGGCTTTGAGGAGGAGCATTTGGATTGGGATGCATCCCGAGTCCTGTGAGAGAAGCCACAGTGGTAGGTGGAGAGAAATCAGTCAGCATACCATCACACATGGAAGGTAAGTATACCAGGCCTGTCATAGCCAGGTTGCAGCCAATAGTATGACCTGTGCTCAGTTGGTCTGCATTTTGCAAAGTACTTGGAATAGGAGTGGGAAGGAAGGGAAGGCATACAGGATAAGTGCACCCCATGTTATGAGGAATGCATCCCGCAGCAATCCATGCCCCAAGTCCCACTCTGGAACAGAACTGAGGGCAGCAGGAGTTGTGTTGAGTGTCATAGGTCTATGGTGGGATAGTTGACTATGGGGTGAAGTGCTAGCATATCCAACTTCCACTTGTGATCGTGCGAGAATATCCTGCTTTGTGTGTCTGCAGTGGTATTCTTGTGTCCCAGAAGATACGTGGCTGAAATAGAAAAGTTATTCTGGATAAACCAGTTTCACAGTCTCCATGCATAACAAGTGGTACCTCACTCCGCCTTGCCTGTTGATATAATACATGAAGGCAAGATTGTCCATCAACACTCTTCCGATATACTGTTTGAGAAGAGGCAGGAAACATCAGCAGGCATTGCAGACCACTTGTAGCTCTAGGAGGCTGATGCATAAGATGGATTCGGTTGACGATCATATGCTTTGCACTACGTGTTTGTGTAGATGCGCTTCCCAATCAATTAGGGAGGCATCGGTGGTTAGGATCATAGCTGGGGATGGTGATAGGAACAGAACTCCAACACAGACCTTGTTGAGCTGTGTCCATCACAGTAGTGAATCCCTGACTCACCTTGGCATGGATAAAAGATTGTAAATGCTGTGTTTGTGGGGAAGGAATACAGGATGGAGCCACACTTGAAGACATCACATGTGCAGTCTTGCGCATCTGACCACAAATTTGGCCGCTGCCATGTGATGAGGTGACTAGACTCCAAGATGGGAAAAACAGAGCTAGTCGGTTGCCAATCTGTTGGAACATCAGAGACAGTGAAGATGACTGGAACAAGGGAAGGCTTCTCGGGGCCTCAACCACACCTTCAAAATAGTTGCTTTGGTGCTGGTGAGTGAAATGTAGCCCCTTCAGAAGGGGGGGAGGAGGTCTACATTTAGTCGGAGGTTTTTGTCAATGTCGTTGGGTGTGGTAGTGTCACTGAGGGTTGTACTGTTGGGTTCGGGATCACGAGGGGAGTTGGTACTTCCCCAAGTGTGTCTCTGGTTCTGGTGTGTATATCCTGAGAGAATGAAGTGTAGCTTGGAAGTCTTTATGGGAGTACAGAGCTCCCAGAATAGTTTCTGGCCATTGAATGGTATGTCCTATACTGTGATTTGTATCTCCTTAGGAAAGCCCAAGAGATGTAGCCATGATGCAAGTCTCATGACCATAGCAGTTGCAATGGATCAATGACTGGAGAGTCGAATGAGGCTTGTAGGGCCATACAGGCTAGGTGGTGTCCCTCCACTATCAAGGACTGGAATTGCTCCTTTTTAGTCTAATCAATCAAGGCTAAGTTTCTCCAATTTGAAGTAGTTCAGATAATTATACTTGGCCATGAGAGCTTCGTAATTTGAAATCCTCAACTACAGCATGACTGAAGAGTATGTCTTGCATCCAAATAAGTCCAGGTGTTTCCAATCTCTGTCTGGATGGCTAGATAGAGATTGGTACTAATGGCCTCTCTCCTGTGCCACCCTGGGGTGGGATGCAAAAATAAAAATTCAGCATCCTCTGCTGGAATATAATATTTTCTGTCAGCGTGTTTGCAGGTCATAGGGATGGAAGCCAGGGTCTGACACAGAACCTTTGTAGGTTCAAGAAGAGCTTCACTGATTGATAGTGTGATCCCTGAGGAAGAGGATGTGTGGAGGATATCCAGCAGTTTATGCTACCGGTCTTTGACTTTCTCCAGCAGTATCTGTAGAGAGTCTACAATCCTATGGAATAGACCAAGGGTAGGCAACCTGTGGCGCGCGAGCTGATTTTCAGTGGCACTCACACTGCCTGGGTCCTGGCCACCGGTCGGGGGGACTCTGCGTTTTAATTTAATTTTAAATGAAGCTTCTTAAATATTTTAAAAACCTTATTTACTTTACATACAATCATATTTTAGTTATATATAATAGACTTGTAGAAAGAGACCACCTAAAAAACGCTAAAATGTATCACTGGCATGCAAAACCTTAAATTAAAGTGAATAAATGAAGACTCGGCACATCACTTCTGAAAGGTTGCCGACCCCTGGAATAGATCTTGAAAGTGTCTGAAGTCATCGGCAGATGTAGGGGATGGAGGAATAATCGCCTTCTCAGGTAAGGAGGAGGAAAAAGGTAAAGCTGGGGAAGCTTGCTTTTTCCTCATCTCTCTCCTCAGTTGGTACCAGTGGCAGTTCAACTTCCTGATGGTATGACGCCAATGGAGAGGAGTAGGTCTCTAGCTTTGATCTCTGGGAGGGTTCCTGAACTGTGCCCCGTAAATAGCCCAAGGGTCCCAATATGGCCAGGTTAGTGGGAGTGGCACATGTGGCTGTATCCACGGCGGTCCCTGCCAGGATTGGGGGCGGGGGGGAGGGGGGTTGTCATATATCAAGGATTATCTGGTGCAATTTGCCCTCGTTTTCCTCCTCACTGGGGAAGTGAGGTGCCATCCTCGGCGAACAGAAGGAGCAATGTTGAGAGTCTAGAGAGGAGGGTAGAAGTGAGGGGAGGTCCAGTCGAAGAAGGGAAGACTCAGGAGCGTCAGATATCAGAAGGTGTTTAGGGTATCTGAAGTCTTGTGGAGGAGGAAACAACATAATCAGTGCTCTTGTAACACTCAGCGCCAAAGAGAGGGTCTACATCCCTGAAGTTTCAGGAGATGGCATCAGAGATTTAGCTGGTGCCAAAGGCTTTGTTGGCGCCAGAAAAGGCATTAGTGCTGTAGCTCCTGCAAGTGGGCTGCCTTGGTCCTCAAAACTGGGAAACAGCACCAAGGGCTGAAAGTCTGCCTGGATAGGGTCTTTAGACAGTTTCTTTAAGCTAGTACCAGAGATACTTAGACAAGCCCATGAGCTATGTCCCCTGTCAAATGAGGTTGAAGCCACCAACCTAGTTGGGGACAGTGTTCTGGTGGGCTGCAGCTCAGAGTGAGAGGAGGAGGAAGCCCATTTCGTGTCATTCGCACGCTCATAGGATGACTCTCTTGACAGGGTGTGGAAGAGTGAGGTTGACAAACGACCTGGTAGGCCTCTCTGGGTCTGATGCCAGAAGAAGTGATTTCTCCACGAGGAGAAGTTTCAGTCCAAGGTCCCTATCTTTTCTGGCTCTGGGTTTCAGATCGAGGCAGTGGGATCACTTTTGAGGGACGTGTTCCTCTCCCAGAGGGCAGATACACTGGGGGTGGCAATCCCTTATTGAGAAGGCAGCCCCACATGAGATAAACTTCTTAAACCCAGGAGAGCCAGGCATAAGAGTGAAGGGAAAAGGGCTTCCAGTTGGGAAGTAGGAAAAACAGAAGCCTAATCTAGGAGACCTGCAAAGATAACACTTCTTTTTTTGTTAATTTTTACACAGATTGAAGGAGAAGGAAGAACAAGAAAAACAACTAGCTACACTATCAGGTAAGGAACAATATATGAGGGAATAGGAGAAGCAGACTCTGCTAGTGGATTCCATCCCAGACCAAAGGCAGTAGACAAAGAACTGGGGGTAGTTGGACCGCACAGCACTATATATACACACATCCTGCACACCGCATGAGAGAGGGGAGGTGCACATGTGCAGTCCAACAGACACAACTAGCGAAGACCTCTGATCCCAGGTACTGCACCTACAGTGAAGCACCCACCAGGATATCACTCAAAGAATAACTACTCAGTTTCCTTCATAAAGTCTCATAAAAGGACTTTTGCCAAAGGTTTATGGAAAGTCCAAGTAAACTGTATCTTTATTGCCTCCTTCAAGAACTCCATTAGGAGAGGCACAGACGCAACACTGGCTTATCCCTTCGATATTTAATCTAAGTGTTTAATAACTGTTTGAAGTTATTTCAACTACTATACCTGGTAGTGATGTTAGGATATAGAACATCACACCTAGTGCTTTAAAAAACCCTCCAGCAAAATTGTTGCTTTTAATGACAGGTATATTTTTGTTAGCAGCTAAACTACTTGATTCTTAAGGTCCTTCATAACTCTGGAGAATAGCATTTGTTCTGGTGACTTGCTGCAAATTAAATTATCACTTTTCTTATATCTTTTCTTTGGATACCACAGTTTCTGACAGCACCTTCCTTTTAGTCACCTGAGAACAAAAGCCATCTACACAGCCTTTGTTGTCAAGACTGATGCAATGAAAGTGTTCAACTTCTCTGCAATGTTTTTAATCCTCCATAATTCATCCCTTTATGACCCAAGAGTCTAGCAGATCCAACGACACTCCTGCAGGCTTCCTACTTCTAGGTAAAGTATTTCTCAATGTTTATAAAGCAAGTAGTGAGACACAAAAATACTTTTTGCCATCTTATACCTAAGCATGTCATAGTTTACGTTCCTTTCCACTGGTTTCCCTTGAGCAGGATTTTTTTTTAATTATATTTTTGGCTTGAATAAACTCTTATAACCTGCCATTTAACTGGAATTTTAAGGAAGGATGCCCAGTCAACAGAATGCGCCTGACATCTAGAAACTGCAAAGAATTTAACACCTGCATTCACATATTAAATACTTTTCTGCATATCCTAAAACCAAAGTGCTTGAAGGTGATCTTAGAGAAGATCTGGCAGTCCTCAACAACATCACGATGGCAGAATTTTCGAACTGTTTCCATGGAGATGATTCACTGAGGCAGATAAGGCAATTAGATGGTCCCTTTCTGTGCAAGAAGGATAATTTACCCTCTCTTTTTCACCCTAAAAAAAGGAAGTTGGAAAATAAAATAAACTTAAGAAAGCACCTACCTTAATTTCCTACAGGCTATTGATAAGTGTTTATTTTAGCATTTCTCTTTGAGAAATTCATCTTTTCTAGGTTCTTTCTGATCTGTGGTGTTTTACTTCATCCTTCGTCTTCTTCTAGGCTATGCCTACACTGGCAACTGAACGAAAAAACTTGTGTCTTGGGGGGAAGGAAGGGGGGTTTAACACCTCTGAAAGACAAAAGTTCTGCCCACGACAAGCGCCAGTGTGAACAGAAGTGCTCTCCTGCCGTCAAAGCTAACGCCACTCACTGCGGGTGGAAGTATTTTTTGTCAGCAGGAAAGCTGACAAACAGCAGCTACTCTGTGGGCCTTTTAGCAGCACTGCTGTAATGATACAGCAGTGTTGCTAAAAGCTGCATACTGTAGATATAGCCCAATGAAAGGGGAAATGGGAGCACAGGGGCTGAAGAACAGGCTTTATATTTCTAGGGTAAGAAAGAAAGAAGAGGGAAAATTAGTGGACAGGAAGTGGGAAAGCCAGTGTCTTTATATCAGATGTAGTTCACAGGTTTTTTGCCTCCTTGCTTTCTAGCTGGTGGTGTTATAATGCCAATTGTATGGGATGTTGCCAGATAGTGCAAGTGATGTATGATACACACACAAAAAGTATCTCCCATCAATTGGGCTGATATTGTAACACCAACAACTTCTAGGACATATTAAAGTGACTTCATATCAGGAGAGTGAGCCTCATGAAGATGTTTCTCCACCTTGCAACTCAAATTGTAACCCTGAGCTAGAGCACAAGCAGCACACTTCTCTTTTATCGCCTTGAATACTTCCCTGCACACAAGACACCTCTCAAATTTCTCACAAGGTAGACAGAAGCTGGACAAAGCAGAAAAGAGGCTGCCTACCATGAAATCTGTAACTTCTAGCTTGTCCATTTACATTGCAGCAAGACTAGATCATCTGCCCAGATGAGGAGAAAAAAAGACCAGGTTTTTCTAATACATTTGACTTCTTACTGTGCAAATTTAAATTTAAACATTTTATTATTCTAGGCCCAGTTCAGCAAGTTACTTACACATATCTAACCTTAAGTATGTGCCTTCAGTATACTGATTAGAGCCTTAGACATCATAAACTAAACACCTAAATCCCATCATGATGAAGTTACCTACTGTACCTGGAAGCTACAACAGATGTATGATCATCATTTTTAACAAATCTTTATTTAAAACAACCCCTATACTACAACTGGCCCTCATCCTCCTAATACTTATACACATGCTTAATGTTAAATTTGAAGTCAGTGGGTCTATGCTCATGCTTAAGGTTAAGCACATGAAAGTGTTTCAAGGATCTGGGTCTATATAAGCTATAGAACTGAAGCTAGAAGTACAAAACAAGATGATTTCAAAACTTGCAAATACCTTATACAATCCAATGCCAGGATCAATGAGAAATGACCGAGCAGATGTAGATGGCTGATTGGGCGATCCACTCCCTGTTGTTCTCTTGACTTTGTTCTTACAGTTGGCAACACCAAGTGCCTTGACTTCCCCATCCTTATTAGTCAAGGAAGTGGTAGGAGCATCAGACTCAGTCCGTATCAAAAGCTGAACGATGTCATTTAGTCCAACATTGTAATCGAATAAAGTATGTCCATCTTCCAGCTGTCAAAAAAAGTAGATTTTATTTTCCAAAACTCTATCTTAAGAGGAAATCTTAGCAATATTTCTTAACACAATAATTCCATAGAATAGAAAATTGTAACGCATTTTGTAAATTACTAATTAAATGACTTCTATGTGGTCATTGGTTTTGTCGGTTTCTTGCTAGAAGTGAATAGTAAAACACTTAAGTTCAATGAGACCAAGATTTCACCCAATGAGATTACCCACAGGCATAAAACTATACATGTGCACCTTTGCATGATTTGGGCCTTACCATATGCATAGGCGCCGACTCCATGGGTGCTCTGGAGGTGGAGCACCCACAGGGAAAAATTGATGGGTGCTCTGCACCCACTGGCAGCTCCCCGCGCCACCTCCCCAACCCCAGCTCACCTCTGCCTCCGTTCCACCTCCTCCCGAGTCCGCCGGTGAGTCCTACTTCTTCCCCACTCCCTCCCAGCACTTGGGCCATGAAACAGCTGTTTCACACTGTGACGGGTTGGATCACAGAAACCCCCTTGGGAAATGCCACCCAATGTGCCAAGACTACTTCTACCCCTGCCTTCCCTGCCAGCTCAGGACCTCAGCACCCTGTCCTGCTGAGCCAGACAGTCTCGTCTGCTCCAACAAAGATCCAGGGTCTGAATTACTTGCCCCAAAGCTGCAGGTTTACCTGAAAGCAGCTCACAGAAGTGTGCTGGTCTTTAACACTCAGATGCCCAACTCTCAAAATGAGGTCTAAACCCAAATAAATCGGGTTTACCCTATATAAAGATTATACAGGGTAAACTCATAAATTGTTCTCCCTCTGTAACACTGATAGAGAGATCTGCACAGTTGTTTGCTCCAAGTATTAACACATGCTCTGAGTTAATTAATAAGTAAAAAGTGATTTACTTAGGATTTAAGAGGTTCCAAGTAGTAACAGACAGAACAAAGTAAGCCACCAAACAAAATAAAATAAAATGCGCAAATCTATGTCTAATCAAACTGAGTACAGATAAGATCCTCACCAGTTCCACAGTGCTCCCTTTTACAGACTAATCTCCTTTTATATTGGGTCCAGCAATCACTCACATCCCTTGCACACTGTTCTTTGTTCCACTTTCTTTCAAGTATGGGGGGGGGGGGCGCTCTCTCTTTAGCCAGCTGAAGACAAAATGTAGGGTTTTCTTGTGAGTGGAGACCCCCTCCTCACTCCAGTGCAAAGTCCAGCTCCAAGACGGAGTTTAGGAATTACCTGGGCAAGTCACATATCCACGCATGACTCACAGTTTTTACAGGTAGCATGGACTGTTTACATGCTACCTTGAATGTCCAAATAGACTTCTTATGTGGATTGGAGCATTCCAAGATCCATTGTCCTTTAAGTGTTTCTTGACTAGGTACTTAATTTCAATATTCCTTCCTCCAGAAACTGACCAAATGCTCTACTAAGGTTATTTGGAAATCAAGCCAGTACACAGCCAACATGCATAACATTGAATACAAAAATGATACATGCATGCAAATAGGATTAATACATTCAGTAGATCACAACCTTTCCGGAGATATGTTACATGGTATATGTGGCATAAAACACATTCTAAGCTTATTTCCATAGAGCCTTATGGGAGGTACCGTCACACATGCACCAAGCGGTGGGAGAGAGGGGAAGTAGGAGGAACACGGTGCGCTTGGGGAAGAGGTGGGGCCAGAGTGAGGATTTGGGGAGGGGTCCAATAGGGGCATGGAGGAGGCAGAGTCGGGGGGGGGCGTGAGCTCCCATCGGCACCAAGGAAAGTTGGCGCCTGTGGCCATATGAGGGACAGTCTTCACCCATTGATATATTTTGCTTTCTGCAACCAAATCTCTGTACAACTTTTCATGAAGGATGTACCCGAATACTTGGACACGAATATCTAAACCGTATTAAAATTTATTTACCTAAATTTCAGTTATTGCTGATTATGTACTAATATATCATATGACTTTTAAAAACAAACTTTGTATTTCTGGATAATGCAGCACCATACCCAAATGAACAGACACGTCTCTCAATCTGTGTATTATATAATTTTAACATTAGCTTTAACAAAGATTTTAAATCTGAAATGGTCCAGTTATTTCCTACTCAGAATGCAGATGACAACTACACTGTCTCCAATACCATTATGTGGTTAAGTGTGGGGAAATGAAGTTTTACTGACAACCACTCTATTGTGTACAATGGCACAATTCACCCTTTCCCAATCTTTTCAAAGCAGCAAGTCAATATTTTAGAGAAATAATCTTTCACTATCATACAGTTTTCTAAAAGCAGTGAAGAATCCTGTGGCACTTTATAGACTAACAGATGTAATGGAGCATGAGCTTTCATGGGTGAATACCCACTCTGTTGGATGCATGTAGTGGAAATTCCCAGAAATTTCTTCGCTGCTTTTACAGATCCAGACTAACAAAGCTACCCCTCTGACACTTGACAGTTTTCTAAAATATCCAGACAGGCACAAAAGGGGTAAAAATAAAATTGAAAAAAAGTACGTTTACCTTTTGAAACAAAAACAGAAATACTTATAGTGTGAGATTATAATTAGAGAAAGACTGCAATATCATATTAGGCCTTCAGGTTTCTATCAAGAACACCCACAAATTGGATTTAGAAAAGAAAGTTTGCTACTCCACGTTTAAGACAAGAAGGGGTTAAACATATGGGTTTATTTAGCAAGTGAGTCTTGTTAACTTGCCAGTTAAGAACTATGGCCCCCGAGCCACAAAGGCACTTAAGTCTTAGATTTAGATGCCTAAATCCCAGTTTTAGGCTCTACTGCAATCCACGAAACTCCTGCCCAGTCCTGTACGCACCTAAACTCAGCATCTAAGTTTTCAAAGTAAAAACATTCCATAGGCACCACTGGGCATGCACAATGCTGACTCTCTAGGCACCCGGACACATCTATCTAAACTCCAGAGCTATCCATGAACTGCGGGAAAAGAAGCATTCTTCTGCCTCAGTTGCAGGCAGCCGTGTTCTAACCATGAAGCTATGGGTTATTCTGATGTGGGATTCCCTCAAGAGTCTACGGTTGCAGCTGTTCCACTGTGATAAATAAAAGAGTGACTGAAACAAGGGAACTCCCATCTCCCTCGTAGATGCCTTAACCATCATCATGAAGTGTCACTCTCTTTTATCCAGTGACTATTAAACTATTCATCCACAGCAGAACAGTCACTCAGCCAGAGTGAGAGCATGAGTATGATTCTAGTCCAATATTTAGGGCATCCACCTGAGAGATGGCAGACCCAGGGTCCAGTCCCTTTGATCCCATCGCTCTTTCATTATGTATCCATAGTGGAATAGCTTCAACAGAAGAGACTGTGGGAACTCCACATTACAATATCCCATCTCAATGGTTAAAGCACACTTGTTCAAGTCCTACCTCTGTGTCTCCTTCTCCTTCTTCACCAGAAGTGGGGTGAAGGGGCAACACCTGGGTCCTCCACATCCCAGGCAACACTAACCACTGGGCTAAGAGTTATAAGGGAGGGCAGGGAAGGCACTTCCTCCCAACAGTGTGCATGGAGTGAGGCAGGTGCCTAACTCATTCCCACAGAAAACAAATTCTCTCTCTCTCTCTCTCTCTCTCTCCAGGAGAGGGGTTGCCATTCGTGGATCATTAGCAGAGACAGGTGCCTCCCTGCAGCCTGGATGTAGGCATCTATCTCTGTGAGACAGGCAGGGCTTAGGACACTACCCTCATTGGACTTCTTCCAGTGAGTCAGGGAAAATGAAACTTATCCTACATCAGAATTTTAATCTTGTATGAGCATACGAAATGCTGGAAAACCAAACAATGGGCGAGATCAGTATTCTTCCCCCACTTTTCTCTGAAGGGAAGGAAAGAAGATTTCCATAAGAATATAAGAACTGCCATACTGGATCAGACCAATGGTTCGTCTAGCCCAGTACCCTGTCTTCCAACAGTGGCTGTGAATCCCCCACAGCTCTCAGTGCCCCATTTCAGTCGCTCCAAGTGCTCCTAGGACTTGGCTACACTTGCAAGTTAGAGCGCATTAAATCACCCCTGGGCGCCCTAACTCCTGACGTGTCCACATTGGCAAGGCACATAAGAGCATCTGGAGCGCCCCTGGTAATCCACCTTCAAAAGAAGCATAGAAGTTGCTGTGCCCAGCGCTGTGATTGGCCTCCAGAAACATCCCATAATCCCTTGAAGTCACGTGGCCACTCTGGTCATTGTTTTGAACTCTGCTGCAGGCATGCAGATATCCCCTTTCAAAGCTTCATGTCTGACAGCCGGCATGCTTATCCGCTCCGGGACACAAAGCAAACCATTACTGTGGAATGCTGTTGCTGCGGAGGCAGGCGTGTGCATGTGAGAGAGGTGGGGGATGATGTCGGGGTTTCCCCCCTGCCACTGTCTGAACTTAGGCAGCATGATGACATTCTCTGCCCCCCAAAACACAGTCTCTCCCCACTATACACACACAACACACTCCCTGTCACACACACCCCATTTGAAAAGCATACTGCAGCCACTTGCACACTGAGATAGCTACCACAATGCACTGCTCTCTGTGGGATTGCAAGAGCTGCTAATATGGCCACTCCACTGTGCTTGCAACTGACAGTTTTCCCTGCTTTTCCTGCTGGTGTCTCCAAGGGCTGGTTTAACTCCCGGTGCTCTACATCTGTAAGTATAGCCATAGTCTTAGTTACACCTAATAAGGGACATAAAAGGCAGTAAGAGAAGCTTCTATAAATACATTAAGAGAAAGACGAAGAAAATGTAGATCCTCTACTTAGCAGAGGAGAGCCAGTAAGAAAAGGAAAAAGGTTTTAAATGCCTATTTTGCCTCAGTTTTCACTACTAGTCAGTTGTTACTAGATGCTTAATGCAATTAATATTAACAAAGGGGAAGAAATGCAAGCCAGAATGGGAGGGGGGAGCATTTAAATAAGTTAATGTATTCAGGTCTCCAGAGCCTGAAAAATTCACTCTTTGGTACTTAAGGAATTAACTGAAGCAATCTTGGAAATATTAGCAATTATCTTTGAGAATTCATGGAGGATGGATGAGGTCCCAAAGGGCTGGAGAAGTGCAAACACAGAACATTTTGTTTTGTTTTGTTTTTTAAAAAGATAAAAAGGACCTGAGAATTATAAACCAGTCAGCCTAACTTTGGTCCAGTATCTATCCAGGTTCAAATTATTAAAACAATAAATTTAAGCATCTACAGGATAATAGCATTTTAAGGAATAGCCAGCATGGATTTACCAACAAATCATGCCAAACTAATCTAATTTCCTTCTTTAACAGGGTTATTGGCCTAGAAGATAAGGGGAAGCAGTAGATGCAACACATCTAGAATTTAGTAAGGCTTTTTTAATATAGTCCTACATGACAGCCTCATAAACAAACTAGGGAAATGTGATGAAGTTACTATGAAGTGGGTGTACAACTGGTTGAAAAAGACCACACTCATAGTTATCATTAATGGTTCACTGTTAAACCGGGAGGGCGCATCCAGTGGGGTCCCACAAGAGTCTGTCCTGGCATAGTATTATTTAGTATGTTCATTAATGGACTTGGATAATGGACTGGAGAGTACACTTATAACATGTGGATGACATCAAGCTGAGGAGTTGCAAGCACTTTAGAGGACAGGATTACAATTCAGAACAGTCTTGATCAACTGGAGAATTGAACTGATATGAACAAGATAAAATACAACAATCACAAGTGCAAAGTTCTTCACTAAGGAGGGAAAAAAAATCAAATGCACTGCTACAAAATGAGGAGTAACTGGCTAGGTGGTAGTACTGCTAAAAAGGATCTGGGGGTTATAATAGATCACAAATTAAAAGTGAGTAATGATGTGATATATTTGTAAAAAAGGCTAATATTTTGTGGTGTGTTAAAAGGAGTGAGGCCTCGGTTGGAGTATTGGGTCCCAGTTCTGGGCGTCACACTTTAGGAAAAATGTAGAGAGTCCAGAGGAGAGTAACACAAAAGGTTTAGAAAACCCCAACTATGAGGAAAGTAAAACAAACACAGTATGTTTAATCTTGAGAAAAGATAACTGAGAAGATCTGATAACAGTCTTCAAATGCATTACAGGCTATTATATAAAGAGAACTGATCAATTGTTCTCCACATCCACTGAAGGCAGGACAAAGAATTTGCAGCCAGGAAGATTTGCAGGATAGTGAAGTATTTGAATAAGCTTCCAAGGAAGGCTGTGTGATCCCCTTATTTGGAGGTTTTTAAGAACAGGTTAGACAGAATTCCCATCAGCTATGGTCTTGGTATATTTGATCCTGTCTCAGCATAGTGGGCTGGACAAGATGATCTCTCAAGGTCCCTTCCAGCCCTACATTTCTGCGACTGATGAACTTCAGCAGAAAGTTGAACTTTTCTTTGATGTAAAGGCTTCCTCATGGGTGAGGTTCCACATTAGATTTACCCTTTAGAGGATTCTTCTTTTCCTGAAGTCTCTATAAGCATTTCAAAAGACACAAAGGCAAGGGGAAATGGGGATAGTGGGTCATAATTCACTGCAAATGTTTCAGTGAATAGCTACAGTGGCTGCTATAACTGAGTTGGCAAGTTGCTGTTTCTAAAGTGTTTTCCAAGATAAAGAAAATGTATATTGAACTAAATGGTTAAGATGTAATGAAATCCCGAGAAGAATCTTTTTTTTTCCCCCTCCACAAATGGTGAGAAAGTAGCAGAGAGCATTAAACTGAATGCACCTGTTAAGACAAAGTCATCTGTATTTCTGCGAACCCTGCTGATGCAATGGATTCAATTTCCTCAGGGGGATAATCAGACTTATTCCACTTGCCATATCTACTACTACTGACCACACCGTCTCTTGGATAAGGATAATTGTATAGCTCTTGAGCAACTAGTTAAAAGTAGTTCTAAATTTCTGTTAACTTCATTTATGTCTACTACTGGCTAACAATATTTGCCAACTAGATCAATAGCCTGCAAGCTATACACCGCAAAACTGCATAATTGCTATCCAACAGCTTCATGATACAGAACGTTAAATGATTCTTAGGTGCCATGTCTCCACCTGCCCAGGCTATGGAACTAAATGTATCATACTACTTTAGCCTCACTGCCCTTCCTTAGGGGGAAAAACTATATTCCCCTCTTAAGGGTTACTACTGCTATAATTTGCAATATAGAGAGAAAGACTGACTGGGAATGTGTACAGATAACTTTCCTTTATATTTGAACGTTTTCCCATGTATGTGTCAGCTTCAGTGAACCAAAATTGTTTAACTCTCCCCCCGACATACGCACACACCAAAAAACCTGATAATAGTCCTAAAGCACTATAGCAAAGTAGGTAGAAAGTTTTATCAGAGCCAGGTAGCTAGTGTTTTTTGTAGCTGACAAGAAGCCTTTATCTAGTTATTTTTCTGGGCCACAAAAAGTTCTCAAACTATCCAGAATCAGTTTTGTAGACTGCTTCCCAGAGAGAAAAGTCAACTAATCTACGCACGGCAGATCAGAAGCATGATTGGCATTAGCACCCAATAAAACCCATCACGGCCCTTTGGATTCAGCATTCCTGCTACTATCCTTCCCCTCTACACAGACTAGGTAAAATTAATGGTGCTATGTCTGGTCAGAACTGCTAACTATTTCTGATCACTAGTACTAATAGATATAAAAGAGTGATAATTATGGCGATGGTCTTCTTCCTTATTCCTCACAAAGGATCTCTTGTATCTTTAATTCTTCCATTCAACTCAACTTCAGCTGAGCCACAATTCTTGCTATTAGAGCACCAGGGAGAGCAGCATGGCCATAGCTATGGAAACAGGACTTAAGTGGTTATAAAGAGGAGAACAGGAAGTGTTTCGATTGACAATTTCCTTGTATTCCAAAATGCTGGGGGGCGGGGGGGGTTTGAAGGGAGAGGGGCTAGTTTGTAGTTCAGGGTGAATAAAGAGATTCTTTTTTAAATCTCTATATTAATTAGCTAAATAAACCTACCTGATTAAATCTCAAATTGACAATCTATGTTAAGGCCTAATGTTACTATAATCTAGGGTTGCTGATTAATTGAAGTTAACATGTGATTAACCTCAAAAAAATTAACTGCAATTAATCGCACTGTTAAACAATAGAATACCAATTAAAATTTATTACAGACAGTATTTTTGGGATTTTTTTTACGTTTTCAAATAGATTGATCTCAATTACAATACAGAATACAAAGCATACACTGCTCACATTTTTATTACAAATGTTTGCACTGTAAAAAATGATAAACAAAAGAAACAGTATTTTTCAATTCACCTCATACAAGTAGTGTAGTGCATTCTCCATCATGAAAGTGCAACTTAGAAAGGTTGTGCATTCTCCATCATGAAAGTGCAACTTAGAAAGGTTGATTTTTTATATATATAACTGCACTAAAATACAAAACAATGCAAAAAACTGTAGAGCTCACAAGCCCATCGAGTCCTATTTCTTGTTAAGACAAACACATTTGTTTCCATTTATGGAAGATAATGCTGCCTGCTTTTTATTTACGTCACCTGAAAGTGAGAATAGACATTCACATGGCACTGTTGTAGCAAGGTATTTATGTGCCAGAGATACCAAACATTCTCATGCCCCTTCATGCTTCAGCCACCGTTCCAGAGGACATGCTTCCATGCTAATGACGTTCATTTAAAAAAAAAAAAAGAGAGTTAATTAAATTTTCAGCTGAACTCCTTGCGGGAGATTTGTATGTCTCTGGCTCTGTTTTACCTGCATTCTGCCATATATTTCATGTTATAGTAGTCTTGGATGATGACTCAGCACATGATGTTCGTTTTAAGAACACTTTCACTGCATATCTGACAAAATGCAAAGAAGGCACCAATGTGAAATGTCTAAAGATAGCTACAGCATTCGACTGAAGGTTTAAGAATCTGAAGTGCCTTCCAAAAATCGAGAGGGACAAGGTATAGAGCAGGGGTCGGAAACCTTTCAGCAGTGGTGTGCTGAGTCTTCATGTATATTCTAATTTAAAGGCTTCGTGTGCCGGTAATACATTTTAACATTTTTAAAAGGTCTCTGTAAGTCTATAATATATAACCAAACTACTGTTATATGTAAAGTAAACAAGGTTTTCAAAATGTTTCAGAAGCTTTATTTAAAATTAAATTAAAATGCAGACTGTATTAGTTTAGTGTGATCCTTGCCCTTGCTTTTCCTTGCTGAGTTTTCCAATGTCTAGTGGCACGCATTTGTATACTTTAAGCTACACAGAGACTTCAGAGTGATCAGTTGTTAACCGGCTAGACCCCCAGATCAGCAGCTGAGATAAGGGGAGCTGGCAGCTGATAGGGCTGAGCAGGGCAGGAGACCTGGACCTTGTCTGGCAGGGGGCTGTGCTGGAACTCCAATCGGAAGCAAGGTGAGTGGGGCTGCAATAGGGACCCCACCTGGCAAGGAGCCAGCAGCCGGAACCCCCGAGCAGCAGCGGGCTGAGCGGGTCAGTCCGTCCAGCTCTGGGGTTTCGGCAGTGGGTCAAGCATCTCTGCATGCCCCCGCTCTGGGGTTTCAGCTGCCAGCTAATGCCAGCTGGGATCTCAGCCCACTGCCAGCCTGGGGTTCCTTCCCCCAGGCCAGCACGGGTGCTGAGTGGGACCCCGGCTGGAAAGGGGCCAGCACCGGGAACCCCAGAGCGGCACTCATCCTGCTGCCACTCTGGGGTTTCCACTGCTGGCTCCTGCCAGCTGGGGTCTCAGACCGCTGCCAGCCTGGGGGAAAAGAACCCCAGGCCAGCAGTGGGCGGTGAGTGTGACCGGCGGTGGGACCCCAGCTCGCAGGATCCGGTAGTGGAAACTCCAGAGTGGTGGCAGGCTGAGCAGCTCAGCCTGCCACCGCTCTGGGGTTTCAGCTGTCGGCTCCTGCCAGCTGGGGTCACAGCTTGCTGCCAGCCTCCAGTTCCTTCCCCAAGGCCAGCAGCGGCTGCTGAGTGGGACCGGCAGTGAGACCCTAGCTGGCAAGGGGCCAGCAGAGGGAACCCCAGAGTGGTGGCGGGCTGAGCAGCTCAGGCCGCCCTGCATGCCATCAAAAATCGGCTTGTGTGCCATAGGTTGTAAACCCCTGGTACAGAGCATGCTTTCAGAAGTCTTAAGAGAGCAACATTCCGATGCAGAAACTACAGAATCCGAACCACCAAAAAAGAAAAATCAACTCTCTGCTGGTGGCATCTGACTCAGAGGATGAAAACGAACATGTATCGATCCACAGTGCTTTGGATTGTTATCGAGCAGAACTGATCATCAGAATGGACGCATTGCCTCTGGAATGGTGGTTGAAGCATGAAGAGACAAATGAATCTTTAGTGCATCTGGCATACAAATACCTTGCAACATCGGCTACAACAGTACCACACTAATGCCTATTCTCACTTTCAGATGACATTGTGAACAAGAAGTGGGCAGCATTATCTCCTGCAAAAGTAAACAAACTTGTTTGTCTGAGTGATTGGCTGAACAAGTAACAGGACTGAGCGGACTTGAAGGCTCTAAAATTTTACATCGCATTTTTAATGCAGTTTTTTTTACATAATTCTATATTTGTAAGTTCAATTTTCATGATAAAGAGACTGCACTAAAGTATTTGTATTAAGTGAATTGAAAAATGCAATTTCTTTTGTTTTGTTTTTTAAACGGTGCAAATATTTGTAGTTAGAAATAAATATAAAGTGAGCACTGAACTATTTGTATTCTGTGTTATAACAGAGTGTAGAAAACATCCAAATATATTTAAGTAAACGGTATTCTATTACTGTTCAACAGTGCGATTTAATCGCACTCTTAGAGATGTATTTTTTTTTAATCGCTTGAGAGACCTACTATAATCTATTAATCATTTCAACTCACTATTTTCATTTAATGAGTACATATTTACTGTCAAAGTTTTAAATAATGTCAAACCATGGAATTGATAGAAGACTCTGGTTAAGTACCTGGGAAACAGTTTGTTGCAGTTTTACACCAGCTTTTGACAGCAGTAATCTCTCCTGCAGGTGCAGAGCATGTTTTCTTCAACTAGTTCAGTTCAATGACAAGCTCATACAAAGGTGAAAACCCAACTGGGAATTGAAAAAGCAAAAAAAATCTTATTTTTATTCCAATTCATGGATTGGAAGGGGAAAACAAAAAGTGTGAGAGGATGATATCTTCTAGTTCTCGTAAAATGTGTTGAAAGATATGGCAACCAGAAAGGAGAGACTATGGATAATGCTTCTTTTCTGTTTAGTTTTAAATGCAACACGTTTTGATAACCTTATTTTTTTGTTGTGTCGTTTAAGGTAGTTTTATTGAATAAAAAGCCATTCTTGTGCATTAAAAAATTTCTACCTAAATGATACAAGCGATGAGAAAAAGAGTTAAATCACTATTTTCTAAACATAACTAAAAATTAAATCTGAATAAATATATTTTTAGCTATACTTTTGTTTCAGCAATTATAGCTTGTGTGTCCCCTGGTTAGCAAAAAGTAGTATCAAATTTAGTATAAAGGCCATATTTAGTTGCAAATCAGTATGTTCTAGTGCTTTAATAATCAAATGACAATCCAGCTCATTAGGGAAAGAACTGAAGCACAAAAACAAAACAAAATTAGAAGTGAATTATCTACATTATGGTTTCCTGCTTGCCGATTTAAGGTATGATTAAAACTGGTAATTTAAAAGTCATCCTGCTGTATTCCTTCTCTACCTCAAGAGTCCCAACAAGTGATTTCTTGGCAGACTGTGCTGAGTAAATAGCAAGATCCACACTGAGGGTATGGCTACACTTGCAGCTGTACAGCGCTGGGAGTTACAGCTGTCTTCGTACAGCTGTATAGGGAAAGCGCTGCAGTGTGGCCACAATTGCAGCATTTGCAGCGCTGTTGGGAGTGGTGCATTATGGGCAGCTATCCCACAGAGCGTGATTTCTGCGGGAAATGGAGCCCGAGCTGCTTAGGAGTATGCTGATGAGTCTCACCAGCATATCACATTTGGCAGTTGAGCTATTCCTTCAGCTCCAAAGTGACAGTGAGGAGTCCGATGATGATAGAGTCGCCTGACACGTATGACACTAAATTGCTTGTGGCATTCACGGAAATGCTCAGCACTGTGGAAAGCCGCTTTTAGGCTCGGGAAACAAGCACTGAGTGGTGGGATCACATTGTCCTGCAAGTCTGGCATGACAAGCAGTGGCTGCAAAACTTTCGCATGAGAAAAGTCACTTTCATGGGACTGTGTGCTGAGCTCGCCCCAACCCTGTGGCGCAAGGACACGAGATTGAGAGCTGCCCTGTCAGTGGAGAAGCAGGTGGCTATTGCAATCTGGAAGTTGGCAACTCCAGACAGCTACCAGTCGCGAACCAGTTTGGAATGGGAAAGTTGACCGTTGGAATAGTGTTGATGCAAGTTTGCGGGGCCATTAATCGCATCCTGCTAAGAAGAACCGTGACTCTGGGGAATGTGCAGGACATTCTGGATGGCTTTGCACAAATGGGTTTCCCTAACTGTGGAGGGGCGATAGATGGGACGCATAGTCCTATTCTAGCACCATCCCACCTAGCATTCGAGTACACTAATCAGAAGGGGTATTTCTCTATGGTTCTTCAGGCGCTTGTGGATCCCTGTGGGCGTTTCACTGACATTAACACAGGCTGGCCTGGAAAGGTGCATGATGCAAGCATCTTTCGGAACAGTGGCCTGTTCAGGAAGCTGTAGGCCAGGACTTTTTTCCCAGACAGGAAGATTACAGTAGGGGACGTCGAAATGCCCATTGTGATCCTTGGAGACCCCGCTTACCCATTAATACCTTGGCTCATGAAACCATATACAGAGAAGCTTGACAGGAGCCAGGACCGGTTCAATTACAGGCTGAGCCAGTGCAGAATGACTGTGGAGTGTGCTTTTGGCCGGCCGTTTAAGAGGGCGCTGGACGATATCAATCTGTATGGGAAGCTAGACTTGGGCAATAGCATCCTGCATGTTATATTCCCGTTGTGCTGTACTCTCCATAATATTTGTGAAGGGAAGGGTGAAAATTCAGTCAGGAAATGGACCTCTCGAGGTTCAACGCCTGGAGGCTGAATTTGCACAGCCAGAGAGCAGGCCTACTAGAGAGAGCCCCAGCACAGGGCTACAAGGATTAGGGATGCCTTGGGGGAGGAATTTGAGTCTGAAAAACAACAGTAATGTTGTTGTGCCTGGCACGGGAAGTGAAGTGCAGTTGTTACAATGTAGTAGGATCTTGTTTTTGCTAAAATGATTTGCAGTGCCTGTTTCTTTCCTGGGCTACGGTATCTTCACTTTCGCAATAATAAAGACTGTTTTCAAAAGCCAGTAATTCATTTATTGAAAAGAAAATAACTGTATTGACAGAAACACAACATTTTTGGAACCTAAAAGGGCAGGGGGGTGGGGGGTGGTGAACTGTACAGTCACAGGATTTGAATATGTCCTGTCTGAGTGCTGTGCAATGACTGCTGCACCATTCAGGGATGCTATACTGCATGGTGATGGGGGTTGAGTGCAGAGGGTAAAGGGTTCGTAGTTCTCAGGGCTGTTGGTGAACATACAGGTGTTGGGAGCAGCTGGTGGTGGTAAGAACCTGGATGGCTGGGGAAGGGGGTTTGGAGCTGACATTGGGGCACAAGGAAAGAGCTTTGGGATGAGGAGGGGGAGGGGGGCAACGGTTAGTGGTCTGCCTGCATGGCTAACGAGTGACTGGATAAAGAGTCTGCTTGGCGCACCAGGATGGTATCGCTGTTTGTGCTTTTCTTCTTTAGCCCTGCGTTTCTCTGCCAGCCTGCTTTCCCTTTCCCTCCAGTTTTGTCACTCTCGGCAGAGTGATCCACAACTGCTTTCAGCATGTCTTCTTTGTCTTTTTCGCGGCTTTTCCTGAGGTTTAGGCCTCTGGGCAGTCGAGTAGTCAAGACACTTTTCGAAAGGCCAAGGCAACAGTTAACAGAGGCAGCTTGTTTATAATCTCGCCCAGACACTATCCCACAGAGTTTACAGTCTTCTATTTAGCAGCTTCTTCCCTATCAAACCAGATACACCAACCCACAGGAGCCACGAAATGCTGAGTAAGCGGCAATGATTTGCTTCAGTTTCTGTGCGCTGGAAGCAAACTGCTGCAGGGAGCACCTACTGGAACACGTCTCCCAACATTTTCAACAGGTATCTTGAAGAACTCTCGCTGCTGCGGGTCACCTGGGAAGAGCGGGAGGGTCTTCTCAGCACAATGCGGATTCCGCCATGGCCCCTTGCAGCATTGCCTGTGTGCAGCAATGGTCCCCCCAACCGCTCGCGGACACAGGTGCGGACGCGTTACCGACTGCGGACAGGACCCAACAGTGGCTTTCCCTATAAACTTGCACCAGCGCACTGCCCACGCTCTGGCGGAAACTTTTGAAGAGATTACCAAGGCCTGATTACCGCGATCGACAGACCACATCAATGGCTATCACATTCTCGGCACGCATGCATGCAAGCCTAACCCCCCTCCTCTCCTGAAACATTTTCCATCTGAAAAGAAAAGCTGTTACTGGTAACCCACTCCCTCTGCCTTGTCCTTACCAAGTACCGGCTGCTGGACTGGCTACCTTCCTCCTAGGCTAGAAGAGCGCCTGGCTGCATGCCTCCTGGGACTCCAAGTGTTCTCCCCCCACCCCATACCCTCAGTCTCCGGTTCGTCCGTCCCCCCCCGCTCCTCGTCGTCCTCTTCCCCCCCCCCCCCTCTGAATTGGTCCATTGTGGTCATCGGATTGGCAGTGGGGTCACACCCAAGTATCGCGTCCAGCTCCTTGTAAAAACGGCAGGTCGTGGGGGCAGCGCCGGAATGGCGGTTTCCCTCGCGGGCTCTGCAATAGGCACTCCACAGCTCCTTCACTTTAACCTTGCACTGCACCGCATCCCAGTCATGGCCCCTTTCCAGCATGGCCCTTGAGATCTGCCCATAGGTACTGTAATTCCTACAGCTGGAGAGCAGCTGTGACTGCACAGCTTCCTCACCCCAACCACTGATGAGGTCCTGCAACTCGCCATTGCTCCATGCTGGGGCTCGTTTGGCACGTGGAGGCATGCTCACCTGGAAAGATTCACTGACTGCACTCCACACCTGGCTGAGCAAACAGGAAGGGAATTTTTAAAATTCCGGGGGTATTTAAAAGGCGGGTCACCTGAGGCCAGGGCAGTAGAGTGCAAACTGATGCGCAGAGTGGCTGAACAGGCATTCTGGGATACCTCCGAATACCTCTGGAGGCCAATTACAGTGCTTTTGATGGCCATGAGCACCACCAGAGCTGCAATTGTTATACTCCAAGCAGAGCAGGAGTACAGCCAGCGCTGCAGCCAGGGAGATGCAGTGCTGTATATGCCTTGCAAGTGTGGACGGTGAGTAAGCTGCAGCGCTGTAAACCCACCATCAGCGCTGCAACTCTCCAGTGTAGCCAAGCCCTGATTCTTAATCCTGTAATAAACGGTGCATATTGGAAAATGATTTGAACTTCTTGAGATCTGTCAGAGTTAACTGTATCTTCAGTTAATATTCCTTTTACTTTAATCTACCTAAACAGTGAAATTAGTTATGATTCAAAATAGGTTTTTTTTGAACTACTCAGGAAAATATAAACCCATCTGAGTGTTCATTGAGCTAGTTACATTACCATAATTCAGTTCAGCTAGAATTCAGCAGAAAGCAAGGCACTTCTCATTCCAAGTGACTGCTTTTACAGCTACAAAATGCATCAATTGTCCTTGTAGTAAGTCTGTTCAACACAGACTTGAAGACGGCTTATTTTCAGTTAAAGGGGCTATTTCACAAGCTTCAGTAATGTTACTTCCATGTAATTCTATTAATATTAAAAGCACTCTTACTAAGTTTATAAAGTTTTAAGAAAAAAATGGCACCACACTGGTTTCATTTGTTCTCCAAGTTTTTTTTTCCTTTAAAAACAGGGCTTACTTAATTAAAAGCACTCTAAAAGAGCTGTTCACGATTCAGTTGAAGTTGTGTCCCCTTAGAAAGATTTTACTTCTTATTTCTGAAATTCTTTATTCAGTTTTGAGAGTCAACATGAGTGAGGTAAACTTTTATTAGACCAATTTCCGGGAGGGGGGGGGGTAGGGAGAGAGAGGCTTTTGAGCCACAGAGAGGTCGTCTTCAGATCTGGGAAAGGTACTCCCCAATTCACAGCATAATGCAAGATGAAACAGGTTGTTTAGCATAAGTACACCTCTATCCCAATATAACAAGACCCAATATAACACAAATTTGAATATAACGTGGTAAAGCAGTGCTGGGCTGGGGGGGGGGGCGGGGAGACACCTGCGCACTCTGGTGGATTGAGGGTGGTAAAGCACTGTAATGGGTTTCCTAGGGACATAGTGGAATCTCCATCCTTAGAGGTTTTTAAGGCCCGGTTTGACATGATGATTTAGTTCAGGGGTCTCAAATGTGTGGCTCGCAGAGCTCTTCCCTGCAGACCGCCAAGCTCCCCGCGCTCCCCCTCCCCTCGAGTTATTTTATGCGGCAGCTAAGCTCCCTGCTCCCCAATGTTTGGGCTGGGTCACTCCCCCGGCCCCACCTGCCACTCCCACGCGTCTCCCCCGGGCTCACTTTCTGCCCCTTCACTGCCCCAGAGCCTGCAGCTCATGCTGGCTCCACTCTGCTCTGCCAGCTCCAGCATCATCTGCTGCCATAGGGTCCTAGTGCCTCTCTTCAGTATGACCAGGGCAGGTTGCCCTTCCCCTTCCCTTCTGCCCTAGTTCTGAGCCTCTCCAATGCCCCACAGCCCTCACCCCTGCATCCCCTCCTATCCTCAAACTCCATCCCAGAGCCTGCACCCCTTACCCCAGCCCGGAGCCTGCACCCGACCCCCTCCCCCACCCAAACGTCCTCCCAGAGCCTTAGGCAGGTTGGGGTGGAGTTTGAGGGGGCGGAGTTGGGGGGGCAGGTTCTGGGCACCACCAAAATTTCTACAAACCTGCCATCCCTGGACGAGCTGGAGCAGGAGTGGTGTGGTGGTGCAGCCCAGTGCGGCGGGGGGGGGGGCTTTAACCGAAGTAAACCTAACTAAGTCCGTGTTTTGTCCTTTGAGTGAGGTGCATTACTGTTGGTGACACTTAGCATTTTCAGGGGGGGGGGCAGGGGGAGCAAAGAGCTGAGCGCTCAGGGGAGGAGGTGGAGAGGAAACGGGGCAGGGGCAGGGCCAGAGCCTCATGGAAGGGGTGGAGTGGGGGCAGGGCCAAGGGCAGCGAGGGGAGGTGTCAGTGATGCAGCCATTGGGCCAACGTACTAGTCCTCATGTGGCCCGCTTGGTCATTTGAGTTTGAGACCCCCGATTTAGTTGGTGTTGGTCCTGCTTTGAGCAGGGGGTTGGATTAGATGACCTCCTGAGTTCCCTTCCAACCCTGATATTCTATAACACGGTTTCACCTATAACACGGTAAGATTTATTGGCTCCCAAGGACACCGTTATATCGAGGTAGAGTTATAGTTAACATATATTGTAAAGGCACCATTCAACATGCAGTGGGCAGTTACCACCTCTGCAGTCATAGGACAAAAGAGGGGTTACAGACTATTTTAAAAAGCCATAAATCCACTGTGTGTTCAGTCCATGATTTTTAGTGTCTAGCAGAGTAATGCATTTAAGCTCCCAGGCTCATCTTTTGAAAGTGTTGGCCAGGTTTCTTTTGAGGACAGGTTAGTGTGATAGAATGATCATTTTGTGAGAAACATTCACGCAGAGGTGATAAAAACACCCTATCTTCTTTTCTCGTGCAATTTCATTCAAGAGTGTAGCAACTGTCTGGTTTCATCCACATACACCTCTACCCTGATATAACGCTGCCCTGGGGGAGCCAAAACAAAAAAATCTTACCGTGTTAGAGGTGAAACTGCATTATATCGAACTTGCTTTGATCCACCGGAGTGCGCAGCCCCGCCCCCTTGGAGCGCTGCTATACCGTGTTATATCAGGCTGCACTGTATCAGGATAGAGATGTAGTTATTGGGTTGTTTAGTGCATTGGATGAGGTACACCACATGTTGTGATAGGCATGTGTAGGATCCAGGGATCCTGAAAGGTGTGTTGGGGGGAAGATGTTGATCCCTGTAGCAGTGGAGATATGGTCCAATAAAAGATATTACCTCACCCACTTTTTCTTGTTAATGTTCTGGGGCTACCACAGCTACAACTACACATTATTCAGTTCCAAGCAGTTCCAGTGTTGGTCTGTCCTGTAAAAATTCTAAAGTAGTGAGAACTTTTATGCTGTAAGTACTAGACATTAAAACAAGTCCCAGAACATTTTAAAACAAATGAAATTTTAGTACATTTCAGAAGAAGTTACAAAGTGTTTCTTCTGTGTATCTGCAGGGTTCTAGTATCATAATTTCTTCCCCCCCCCCCCCTTCAAAACAATCTTGAACCTCAAGCAAGCTACCCCACACTTCATAAAAAACTGTCTTCTGGTTACTGTGCAGCAGTATAGTTCCAACTGTCTTTTTACAGGTATGTTAGCTGCAAGGAAAGGGAAAAAGACTTCTGGTGCTTCAATTCTAGTGAGAATAGCAGCTGTAGAATTCTAGTCCAGAGGTATGCTAGGTCAACCATCTTCTGACAAGAGCCCAAATTCTGCTGAATCTGTCACATGGCTCATAACACATTAAGTGGGCCAGATCCAGCCTACAGGTTAGGTATTGGACACCACCAGCTTAGTGGCAGCCACCTGATACTGTGTGTTTGGTACACCTTCTCTCCTGGGGGGAGTACCAAAAACCAAACTGCTTTCAGCAAGGCAAGCTATGAGTGGCAGATGCTTTCTTGACTCATTCAAACTGTCTCATTCAGTACCACAATGCTCTTACTGCAGCCCAAATTGCTATGATTTAGACTAACATTATATAAAACTTGAAATGCCCTATGCAGACAGGACCTAACGTCAAAGCATACAAGAGCATGAGACAGAGACAAGTATCCTGGAGAGAGCCAGAAGCTCTTCAGCATTCAAGTGAAGCACGAGTCCCAAAAAACACACTAGATTTGGTTTACAAAGGACAGAATCCTGAGCTGTTGACTGTAGAACACATGCTGGTGATCTGGAGAGCTCCTGGTCACATGGTGGTTTAGTGTCCAGATGCTAATTATATTAAATTTAAAGAAAATCCCTTGTCCATTCTGATTTTTATAACTCATAAGAATGTCAGTCCTGAGATGATTGACTGGAGGGAAGGTGGTCCATGAAAGCCAACTGCCTAATTTTAAGAAATTTGTAAAGAATGGGGTAGGACTTACAGCTCAGTAGTACTCTGTGTCAGATTTCTGCTTACACCTGACTGGTACTACTGCCTCAGACTGACAGACAAGGTGAGTGAGACCGTATATTTTATTGGATCAACTGCTGTTGGTGAGACACAAGTTTTTGAGCTTATGCAGAGCTCTTCAGACTTGTCAGGCAACTAGTTAACACAGCCAAGCTGTATTTTGTGAAAGTCATTAACATATCTGCAGAGAGATTTTATAAACTGTACCAAAGTCAAGGTGCATAAAGTCATTTAGCACTGATTTCTTTCAAGTGTTTACTTAATCAGATTTTTGTTTACATGTTGCTAGTTCTTCCCTTCTTCTCATTTTGTCTCTTAAAAACCAAGAGAGATTCACATTAGCAATCTGTCTTCCTAATTATCTGTAGACTTTCTATTTATGTGGTTTATTTAATGTATCCATCAAAACTACGTAAGTTCTAGGGTCCCATTAACATTCTCTGAGAACACCAAAACTCAATCAGGAACTTAAAATGTAGCCAGGTTATCTGCTTTTCGTTACCACCAACTTCCAATAAACTGAACATTCACAGGTCAAGAAACATGAAATGATGTAGCCAGTTCTCCTATTGAGTTACTGTGGCTAGGCATCTTTAAGTATTTTAAAAAAGAAACTGAGCCTGACTACACCTGAAATATTTGTATCAGTGTTGCTTACTGATATCTACGCTAGCTCAAACCCCAGTGCTGAACCAATATACAGCCAGTGTCATTACATCAGTATAAATACCCCTCATATAGACAGACCTTAACCATCTTCAGAAACTGTCAGGCAAGTACATGCATACGAGTATAAACAGGTAGTACAGCATTCACAAGTTTAACTGTATGTACTACAGTAACTCCCAAAAAGGGAGATGTTTATCTATAATACATTAATATAAGTGACTAGTGATATCAACTGCAATCGCTAATTAAAAAAAAAAACAAAAAAACAGAAGACGTGTGACCAGTTTTTTGATGGAACACAGCTAATATATCTGAGACTGTTTTGAAAGAAAATTAGTTAGGTATGTATGGCTCTCTGCATATATTCCAGAAGTTACTGGCTAAAGACTTTTAAGGGAAACAAATCACATTATCTATTGCCTGTCCTTGGTCCTGTGATGTAATGTATGCAGGTGAGCCCCTGAGATAACACAGAGTCCCACTAATTCCAATGAGGCCTCCATGAACCCAGTTGTGGGATCAGAGCCCACATGATTAACTTATTTTGCAACAGCCACTTTGCAGCTGCCAAATACAGCTGTACATTTGTCATGTCTCAAGCAGGAAAGTGAAATGTTTTTGCAGATTGCCTAAAAAATTTGTTTCAGGATTAACCAAGAACTTGTAACTACATGCTAGAAGAAAAATGACCACAGGAGAGGCACAGACACATGCTTGTTACTTAAACCACAAGCTTGCTCCTTGGTCACAGATAAGATTGAAACACCGTTTAGTTCATGGAAGATGCTTATGGTGAGGAGCTTAGAGAGAAACAAATAGTTAATATAAATTAGAACAGGATACTGATCATTTGCCAGAAGCTAACAGTATTCTGAAAATTTTGCTGAGGAGTTCCTTGAAATATAGGAACTGGTAGAAACAGAACTTGATTCTAGTGAAGGACTTCATGTTTAACAGCTGAAGCTATTGAAATGTTCAAGTCTGAGAACTCAAACTATAATTAGATGTCAGTGTCTGACATGTCATTTTCTAGCATGTGCAGGTTTACCACATGTGCCATTTCACACAAGAATCAACACGATTTTGGATATAAAGAAGTGGGTTTCTCACAGAAGTAATTAGATTATGTTGTTCGCTTCATAGCAGTTTTGGAAAATTCAGAGATACCAACTAACAACACTGAAATGAGACACTTAGTATATCTAAAATTGTATAGTGAACTAGTCTAAATTTGTAACGAACACAATTTCAAGCTATGATGGAACTTTAAAAACTACCTGAATCACCCTGATTTAAATTGCTCCACCCTGACTATATTATAATATGCTTGGAAATCTCTGTAAAAAAAGTCTGACAAGCTCAAAATCTGATCGCTTTTTAAATCCCCTTTCAAGAACTCTCTAGAGAAGCCCACTACCACTAGCTTCAGGTACTCAGATACTACAGAGATTGTACAGAAGGGAACAGAACTGCTTGTTTATTCAACAAGTTTTTCTAATGGTAGGCCAAAAACAGATTTCTTATTCTATCCACATTTTACACACTTCCAAAAACTAGGACTCCTTGAAAGGGAGAAGGAATAGCTTTGGGTCAGTAAGACACTTCTGGCCAAACTGACATAGTTGTAGAGAACCATTCTCCATCCAAACTGCAGCTGCCCTGAAGAAAGGTAACTGATGAAAAGTTAAAGGGATCCAATGTGCTGACACAAAGCTCTTTTAGTTCCCTTCTTTGGGGAGAGAAAAAGGTGGTGTGGGAGAGAAAGGGGGGTGTGGAGGAGGGACAATTTTACAAGCGAGCACGTAGACAGTCACTTAACCAAAACTGTCCCTTCTAGGAGGATCCTGGGGAACTGTATTTGGTAGCACAGCTTCACTGGAACTATATTACCAGGAAGTCACAGCAAGGAAAAAAGCCAAACATCCCATATGGCATGGAAGCACAGGGTTTCTGAGATGAACCTGGACTCCTGCAGATCTCAAGGGAGTTGCAGCTGTTGACGGATCAAAGACTCACTCCGCAGGAGGTTCCTGCCTCCATTTGAATAGCCTGGAGAAAGATCTGTAAAGGTAACCCAGGAAGTTTTCCCTTTAAGGACTTCACGAGAGTTAATTCAGCCTGTCACGTTACAAACATATAAAACCCTGAAATCAGTTTTATGGAGTTTATCAAGAGATCTTTCTGGACACCAGAAACAGTGATCATAAACAAGAGAAACTGATATCAAGAAAGGAGTTAATACTCATCAGGAAACACTTTCACGCTACTTCTTGTTCAGCCAATTACTCAGAGAAGCAAGTATGTTCACATCTGCAGGAGATAATGCTGCGGGCTTCTTGTTTACAGTGTCACCTGAAAGTGAGAACAGGCATTCGCATGGCCCTGTTGTAGCTGGTGTTGCAAGGTACTTACATGCCAGAACTTCAACCGCTATTCCTGAGGACGTGTCCATGCTGATGATGGGTTCTGCTCGATAATGATCCAAAGCAGTACAAACAGACGCATGTTCATTTTCATTACCTAAGCCAGATGCCACCAGCAGACAGCTGATTTTCTTTTTTGGTCGTTCAGGTTCTACAGTTTCTGCATCAGTGTTGCGGTCATAATATCTTTCCCCAATCTGAACCTTAAGAGTCCAAAAAATGAGGTACTAGCATGAATTCCTCTAAGCTTAATTACCAGCTTAGATCTGATACACTGCCACCAATCAGGACTTTGAATGCCTGATAAAACTCTTGTCTCCTCAAAACCTTCCCTGGGGACCCCCAAGACCCAAACCCCCTGGCTCTTAATACAAGGAAAGTAAGCTCTTTCCCTCACTAGTGCCTCTCCTAGGCTTTCCCTCCCTGGAAGATCACTGGGATTCAACTCCTTGAATCTTAACACACAGAGGAATTCCACCTCTCCCCTCCCTTTTTTCCCCTCACCCAGAGGCAATACAGATTCAAGCTCCGTGAATCTAAAGCAAAGAGGACATTTACCTTTTTCCCCCTCCCCATCCTCTCTCCCGCAGAGAGAGCGCGCGCGCACAGGTTTTTCCTCCCCCCTTTCTCCTTTTTCCCCACCAATTCCCTGGTGAGTGCAGACTCCCTTCCTTTGCCTTAACCAGGGGAAAAAATTAATCAGGTCTTTTACAAGAAAAGTTTTTAATAAAAGAAAAAGAGTAAGAAATCTTTGTAATTTCAAGATGTAATATTACAGGGTCTTTCAGCTTATAGAAACTGGAGAAAAAGCTTCCTCCAACAGAAATACAATTTAAAATACTTTTAGCAAACTACACATTTGCAAATAAAGAAAAACAATTAAAAAGACTATACCACCTTTCTACTTACAAAATTGGAATAGAAGATTAGAGAGCCTGTAGGTACATGTGGTCACTCTCAGAACCCAGAGAGAACAGCAGACAGAACAAAAAAAAGACACACCCAAGCTTCCCTCCACCCAGATTTGAAAGTATCTTGTCCTCTGATTGGTCCTCTGGTCAGGTGTTGCAGGTCACTGTTTGTTAACCCTTTACAGGTGAAAGAGACATTAACCCTTAGCTATCTGTTTATGACAGTTGCTCTTTTAAGACTTCTCAAAGCATGCTCCACACCTCATCCCTCTCAGATGTTGGAAGGTACTACAGATTCTGAAACTTTGGGTCGAGTGCTCTATCTTTAGACCTTCTTTGCATTTTGTCAAAACTGCAGTGAAAGTGTTCTTAAAACAAACAACATATGTGGGGGTCATCATCCAAGACTGCCATTAAATGAAATATATGGCAGAATTCAGGTAAAATAGAGCCAGACACATACAATTCTCCCCACAAGGAGTTCAGTCATAAATTTAAATAATTCATTTTTTTTAAAAACTAGCACGTTCCCTGGAATGGTGGCCAAAGCATGAAGGGGTATACAAATGTTCAGCATATCCAGCACATAAATACCTTGCAATACCGGCTACAGAAGTGCCACGCAAACGCCTGTTCTCACTTTCAGGTGACATTGTAAATAAGAAACAGGCAGCATTATCTCCCATAAATGTAGACAAACAAGTTTGTCTTAGCAATTGGCTGAACAAGAAGTAGGACTGAGTGTACTTGTAGGCTCTACAGTTTTGCATCGCTTTGCTTTTGAGTGCAGTTATGTAACCTAAAATACAACTGTAGATTATTATTTTTAAGTTGCACTTTCACCATAAAGAGAATGCACTACAGAACTTGTATGAGGTGAATTGAAAAATAGTTTCTTTTATCATTTTTACAGTGCAAACATTTAATAAAAATAAAGTGAGCACTATACACTTTGTATCCTGTGCTGTAACTGAAATCAATATATTTGAAAAGGTAGCAAGGCATCCAAAAATATTTAACACATTTCAATTGGTATTCTATTTAACGGTGCTATTAAAGCTGCGATTAACCGTGATTATTTTTTTAATTGCTATTAATTTTTTTGAGTTAATCACGAGTTAACTGCGATTCATTAACAGCCCTAATTGGATGGCAGTCCATGCCTTAAATTTTGAGAGATACAGCCCAAGACAGTTAATCTTTAACACACCAGGCTTTTGACAACCAGGTCCCAACTTTAACATGATTTAAGTGTATTAAATCTTCTCTCCCGACTTAATCATTGTGACATTGCCCTACCAAATTTGCAGCCACGAAAAACATATCATGGACTGTGAAATCTGATCTCCCTCTGTGAAATCTTGTCTTGTGTGAGCTTCTGCCGTATACTATACAGATTTCACTGGGGGGGAGAGGGGGAATACCAGCATTTCTCAAATTGGGGATCCTGACCCAAAAGGGAATGGGGGGGTCACAAGGTTATTTTAGGTGGATAAGGGTATTACAACCCTTAACCCTGCACTATTTTCAGAGCTGGGTGGACAGAGTGGCGGCTGTTGTCCAGGCACCCAGCTCTGCAGACAGTGCCCCGCCAGCAGTAGGGCAAAAGTAACGGTGCTAGTACCATACCATGCCATCCTTACTTCTGCGCCGCTGGTGAAAGCTCTGCCTTCAGAGCTGGAATTCCAGCCAGCAACCACCGCTCTCCAGCCTCCCAGTTCTGAAGGCAGCACCAGTGCCAGCAGCAGCGCAGAAGTACAAGTAGCAGTACCGCAACTCCCTCTATAACAACCTTACTACCCCACCCCACACCACCTTTTTGGGTCAGGACTCCTATAATTACAATACTGTGAAATTTCAGATTTAAATAGCTGAAATCATTAAATTTTTTATTTTTCAAATACTTTGACTCTGAAATTGACCAAAACAGACCATAACTTTGATAGGGCCCTAGACATATCCATGAATGTTGAGAGAAAGCTGCACAATTCTCACTCATCTTCTCTGGTTTCTAATGCAATAAAAACCAGCAGAAGTGTTTCTGTGCACCTCCAAGGTATATGGTACTAGCCATACAGAACTGAAAATGGTTTCAGTAAGTACCAGCTAGCAAGAGCCCAAGGACAAAAGTATCACACAGCATAAGATCTTCTGTACAGGAAGCCCCACACTGGCCAAATCTGCTTGATGTCACATACATTTTGCATATTTTGAAGACAATGACGACATTCTGCACTATGTGCAATAAAACTGTGACCTAAACTTGCAATCCAGGTTGGATAAAGTATGTTTTAGACTAGAGTGCCTGCTTTTGTTTAAATATTCATTTAGCAGTGTACACAAAGTGAAGAAAGCCATTAAGCTATTGCACATAGGTGACTAAGGGTACGTCTACACTACAGGATTATTCCGATATTACATAAACCGGTTTTGTAAAATAGATTGTAAAAAGTCGAGTGCACGCAGCCACACTAAGCACATTAACTCGGCGGTGTGCGTCCATGGTCCGAGGCTAGTGTTGATTTCTGGAGCATTGCACTGTGGGTAGCTATTCCATAGCTATCCCATAGTTCCCACAGTCTCCTCCGCCCCTTGGAATTCTGGGATGAGAGCCCAGTGGCTGATGGGGCAAAAATCATTGTCGGGGGGAGGCTGTGGGTAAATGTCATCACTCATTCCTTCCTCCGGGAAAGCAACGGCAGACAATCAGTTCGTGCCCTTTTTCCCTGGATTGCCCTGGCAGACCCCATAGCATGGCAACCATGGAGCCTGTTTTGCCTTTTGTCACTGTCTCCGTATGTGTACTGGGTGCCGCTGACAGAGGCGGTACCGCAGCGCTACACAGCAGCATTCATTTGCCTTTGCATGATAGCAGAGACGGTTATCAGTCGTTCTGTACCGTCTGCTGTGCCATTGTAAATTGGCCATGAGATGACTGTTATCTGTCGTTCTGTATTGTTTGCTGCTGTCATGGGTGTCCCCAGCTGAGGTCGGCCAGGGCCGCAAAGACAAAAATGGGAATGATCCCCCGGGTCATTCCCTCCTTTATGTTGTATCTAAAAATAGAGCAGCAGAGAATCCTGTGGCACCTTATAGACTAACAGACGTTTTTGTACATCAGAACCGGGAGTCAGCACAGCCGCTCCGTGTCAGATCCCACAGAAATGATGAGCTGCATGCCATTCTAGGGGGTGCCCCTGCAACAACCCCACCCGTTGCTTCCCTCAACGCTCTTGGGTTACCATTGCAGGGTTCCCCCATTTGTGTAATGAAGTAATAAAGAATGCAGGAATAAGAAACACTGACTTTTTAGTGAGAAAAAATGAGGGGGAGGCAGCCTCCAGCTGCTACGATAGTCCAGACAGGACAGTAAGTGGTGTGGGGGAGAGGAGCCCAGTATCCCGCTGCTATGATAGTCTAGGCAGTACAGAATCTTTTCTTTAGACATGAAAGTTGGGGGAGAGGGGCTGATGGAGCTCAGCCCCCAGTTGCTATGATGAGGACGGTTACCAGCCATTCTGTACAATCTGCCGGGAATAACCAGAAGTCATTCCTATTTTTACTCAGGCGCCGCCGGCCGACCTCACCTGAGGACACCCAGGAGCACTCACGGGATGATGACAGGGACAGCTACCAGTCCTTCTGCACTGTACCATCTGCCACCGGGGAAGGGAGGGGAGAGGATGCTGCTGTTCAGTGCCGCAGCACCGCGCCTACCAGCAGCATGCAGTAGACATATGGCGACACTGAAAAGTCAAGAAACTATTTCCCCCCCCCCCTTTTCTTTCACGGCAGGCGGGAGGGAGGTAAATTAACGAGACATACCCTGAACCACCCCAGACAACGTGTTTGACCGTACAGGCACTAGGAGCTCAGCCAAGAATGCAAATGCTTTTCGGAGACGGCTGGGGACTGTGCGATAGCTGGAGTCCTCAGTCCCCCCTCCCTTCCTCCATGAGCCCATTTGATTCTTTGGCTTTCCGTTACACTTGTCAGGCCGCACTGTGCTGTGGACACTGTATCATAGCCAGGAGATTTTTGTCAAATGCTTTGGCATTTCGTCTTCTGTAACAGAGCTCTGATAGAAGAGATTTGTCTCCCCATACAGCGATCAGATCCAGTATCTCCCGTACGGTCCATGCTGGAGCTCTTTTTGGATTTGGGACTGCATCGGCACCATGCTGATCAGAGCTCCATGCTGGGCAAACAGGAAATACAATTCAAAAGTTCGCGGGGCTTTTCCTGTCTACCTGGCTAGTGCATCCGAGTTCAGATTGCTTTCCGGAGCGGTCACAATGGTGCACTGTGGGATACCGTCTATTTGTGGCCACACTAACCCTAATCCAACATGGCAATACCGATTTCAGCGCTACTCCTCTCGTTGGGGAGGAGTACAGAAACCGGTTTAAAAAGCCCTTTATATCGATATTAAGGGCCGCGTTGTGTGACAGGTGCATGGTTAAATCGGTTTAACGCTGCTAAATTCGGTTTAAATGAGTAGTGTAGACCAGACCTAAGTCACTCAAAAACATAGCCCAGAAGCAACATAACTGTCTTAAGGGAACTCCGCACCTTGCGGAAGGTCTTTATCTCCTACTGACTTAGGCCATGTCTACACTACAAACTTTGGTGAGTCACTTCAGCATATCACTAGCGAGGCTTGTATATTCCTCAAGCGCAAGCATATTTGGCAGCTTATGTCTGTGCTACGCATATATGTAATTATATTTCCAATATTTTTTGTTGCTATCATGAGCATCTAAGATTTATTCTTGTTTTTGTCATAAATTTAAGTGCTATGTGTAAGCAAAGCTCTGATCCAAGGTAAGTGATAAGCTAGGGAGTACTGTTTCTTTCAGAGCAGAGGTGTTGATGCAAAATTTGGTGCACCATGGGTAGGTATCCTAGTGTGTCACTACGCTGCATTCCAATACAATGTCTTTTGAGAAGCTTTTGGTATGTGGTGTTAGAAAGAAATGACTGACCCAGGGATCTCTGGAAGCTACATTCTCCATCCTATCATGCCATCCATATCCAATATTTTATGGACTTTTATTTTATTTTTTTTAAAATCTCACTAACCCACATAGCACTTTTGCTGTCTCCCATCTCTGACTGAGGCACAGAGCCCACAGACCTGAACACTATTCTCATTAATGCTGCAAACACAGGACACATGATTCTTCTGTATTTGCAGATCACAGGAAGCACCACGACAATGGGAGACATGACAATTTATCTGAGGACAGCCTGCTGAGGGACACAACAAAACAATTCAAGGGTGCTGGTGCCGTTCAGAGCAGTTGCATATGGTGGAGTGCCACTTTTGGGCCTGAGAAAGAAACACTGACTGGTGGGAACACACAATAATGAAGGGACGAGCAGTGGCTGCAGAACTTTCGGACATGAAAAGCCACATTTCTGGATCTGTGTGCCATGCTTGCCCCAGACACCAGAATGAGAACTGCATTCATAAAGGAGAAGCAAGTGGTGTTGCTCTCTCATACCTTCCAGAGTGCAATCATCTGACCGCCACTAACCTAGGCCAAAATTCGATGACCTAGAAACAAGACTTACTATCTACTTATCAGTACTGAGCTACGCAACCCCCATAAGTCTGTTCTAGATTTAACTTGTTTGAACTAACTAGCCAGGGCAGATTAGATTTGGATACTTATTTATAAAGCAACTTTGAAGTATGATTCTATGTTTCACAGACAATTGACACTTCTTCCTAAAACCTAGTATCATGCAAGGGATTAGGACTTTACTGTTTCTCAAATTGCAGCCCCTAAAGAATGTTTATAAGACCATTACCATGAGTGTTTAATAAAATGTGCAGCTCAGCTTTAACTGCAGCACCAATAGTACTTGTAGTGTATTAGGCATGTTCATTGCATTTTCCACATCATTAAGTTCTCACCTACAAGACATTCTACTCTTAGAGCCTAAGTGTCTATTCTATATATAGTGTCTGTCTGCCTGTCTTACAAAGTACATTTTCAGGTACCTATAGAGACTGATGCCAAACACCACTAAGGATAATTACATTTCAGCAAGGTTTGGCCAATTTCAAAGAGAAAACTCTGCAATCAAAATACAACCTATTTGTTAACATAGAAGCAATTGATTTTTCAGCGTAACTCCCCTTGAATTGCATAGTTTGAACCTAGTGTCCTATCTAAAGGACCATTAACCTCAGCATTAATTCACTGTCAATCCTGTTTCAAGTATACTGTAGTATAGCACTAATCCAGCTGGATCTTGTGGTATCTGCAAGAGCCCAAATCTAACAAATTATAGCTGGAGCTGATAGTGCTACCTATGGTTATAGTTGGCAAATGCTTCCCACTTTAAGACTCTGTTTTTAGTTGCTTAAAATTTAGCTAAATTTTAACTAGCTAAGCTGAAGTTTCCCCATGCTGGCTCTCTGCCTGAGACAAAAAAACATTTATTTATTTAAAAAAAACAAAACCAAGGAGTACTTGTGGCACCTTAATAAATAATAAATAAATAATAATAATAAATGGAGATGTATCTATCTCATAGAACTGGAAGGGACCCCAAAAGGTCATCAAGTCCAGCCCCCTGCCTTCACTAGCAGGACCAAGTACTGATTTTGCCCCAGATCCCTAAGTGCCCACCTCAACGACTGACCTCTCAACCCTGGGTTTAACAAATTTAGAAACTAACATTTATTTCGGCATAAGCTTTCATGGGCTAAAACCCACTTCATCCGATGCATGGAGTGGAAAATACAGTAGACAGGTACATATACACAGTACATGAAAAGATGGGAGTTGCCTTACCAAGTGTAGGGGTCAGTGCTAATGAGACAATTCAGTTAAAGTAGAAGTGGGCTATTCTCAACAGTAGCATACCAAGGCAGGAAAAAATTACATTGCCTTCATTACCACTACAAAAGTGATCAGGCTGGCCGATTTCAAACAGTTGACAAGAATATGAGTAACAACAGGGAGAAATTAGTTTCTGCAGTGACCCATCCATTCCCAGGTCTTTATTCAATATCAATTTGATGGTGTCCAGTTTGCAAATTAATTCCAGCTCTGCAGTTTCTCATTGGAGTCTGTTTTTGAAGTTTTTGTTGAAGGACTGCCACTTTTAAGTTGGTTATTGAGTGTCCAGGGAAAATAAAGAGTTCTCAGACTGGTTTTTGAATGTTGGAGTTCTTGACGTCTAATTTGTGTCCATTTATTCTTCTGCGTAGAGACTGTCCAGTTTGGCCAATGTACATCACAGAGGGGCATTGCTGGCATATATCACACTGGTAGATGTGCAAGTGAATGAGCCCCTAATAGTGTGGCTGATGTGTTTAGGTCCTGTGATAGTGTCCCTTGAATAGATATGTGGACAGAGCTGTCAGTTTGTTGCAGGGATAGGTTCCTGGGTTAGTGGGGTTTTTTTTGTGTGATGTGTAGTTGCTGGTGACTATTTGCTTCAGGTTGAGGAGCTGTCTGTAAGCGAGGACTGGCCTGTCTCCCAAGGTCTGTGAGAGTGACGCATCATCTTTCAGGATAGGTTGTAGATCCCTGATGATGCTCTAGAGAGGGTTTAGTTAGGGGCTGAAGGTGATGGCTAGTGGTGTTCTCTTACTTTCTTTGTTGGGCCAGTCCTGCAGTAAGTGACTTCTGGGCACCCTCCTGGCTCTGTCAACCTATTTCTTCACTTCACCAGATGGGTACTGTAATTTTAAGAATGCTTGACAGAGATCCTGTAGGTGTTTGTCTCTGTCTGGGGGATTGGAGCAAATGTGGTTGTATCTTAGAGCTTGACTGTGTACAATGGATTGAGTGATGTGGTCTATCTGGATGAAAGCTGGAGGCATGTAGGTAAATACAGTGGTCTATAGGTTTCCGGTATAGGGTGGTGTTCATGTGACCATCACTTTTTATTTGCACTGTAGCACCCTCTTGTATGGACTGGTTCAGGCTGAGGTTGTGAAATCCTGGTGGAATTCCTCAAGGGCTTCTTTCCCATGGGTTCAGATGATGATGATGTCATCAATGTAGCACAAGTAGAGTAGCGGCATTAGGGGACAAGAGCTGAGGAAGTGTTCTGAATCGGCCATAAAACTGTTCGCATACTAGGGGGCCATGCGGGTACCTAGTGTAGTGCTGCTGACTTGAAGTTATAAATTGTCCCCAAATCTGAAATAGTTGTGGGTGAAGACAAGAAGTCACGAAGTTCAGACACCAGGTTTGCTGTGACATTATCGGGGATACTGTTCCTGACGGCTTGTAGTCCATCTTTGTGTGGAATGTTGGTGTAGAGAGCTTCTACATCCAAAGTGGCTATGATGATGTTTTCTGAAAGACTACCAATGGACTGCAGTTTCCTCAGGAAGTCAGTGGTGTCTCGAACATAGTTGGAAGTGCTGGTAGCGTAGGGCCTGAGGAGAGAGTCAACATGGCACCCTGACAGCAGGATTGTCTGGCTAATGCCAGAGATGGAGCATCCTGGATTCCCAGGTTTATGGATCTTGGGGTTCTAGGGGTGTGTCTGTGTAGATTTGTTCCTGTGCTCCTTCAGGGAGTTTCTTGAGCAGATGGTGTAGTTTATTTTGGTAACCCTCAGTGGGATCAGATGGTAATGACCTATAGAATGTGGTGTTAGAGAGTTGCCTAGCAGCCTCTCGCTCATATTCTGACCTAGTCATGACAACAGCACCTCCTTTGTCAGCCTTCTTGATTACGATGTCAGCGTTGTTTCTGAGGCTGTGAATGGTGTTGTGTTCTGCACGGCTGAGGTTTTGGGGCAAGTGATGCTGCTTTTCCACAATTTCAGCCTGTGCACATCGGTGGAAGCACTCTATGCAGAAGTCCAATCTGTTGTTTTGACCTTCAGGAGGAGTATTCTACTAGTATTCTACTATTGAGAACAACCCACTTTCACTTTAATTGTCTTCTTAGCACTGACCTCCATTTGGTAAGGCAACTCCCATCTTTTCATGTACACACACACACACACACACACACACACACACACACACACACCTGTCTACTGTATTTTCCACTCCATGCATCTGGTAAGTGGGTTTGAGCCCACGAAAGCTTATGCCCAAATAAATTTGTTAGTCTCTAAGGCGCCACAAGTACTCCTTGTTTTTTTGCTGATATAAACTAACACAGCTACCAATCTGAAACCGGTCATCATGCAAGGCACTTTAATTTTTAAAGTTTCAGCTAAAATGGTCAAGCAATTTCCAAAAACAAAATTAGGGGAAAAATACAATAGTTCTCACAACCATTTCATTCAGAAGCTCTAGCCCACCCATGCTTTGGAGTGAAGACTAGAACTTGGAAAGGAAGAAGTCTGCCTTGTTGTTGGACCAAGAGCTTTATGTTGTCTCCATGAAAATTCACCCAAGTTATGAGCCTCTGAAAATTTGTTTGCAAATGCTCAGTAGACTTGTTAAAGAGTTTGACGGATAGCAACTCAGGAGAACTTGTCTGCATAGTACATGTTCCAGCACAGGACTGCAGGGGCCCAGAGCAAGATGTTCCCTAGAATTGTTCCTCCTGACACCAAGGGGTTGCTGTGGTGCTGGGCATCAAAACTGAGAGCAAGGAGACAGTCTCTCCTGTATTCTCCATGCTCCTGCTGATATAACCCAGGCTGCATGGAAGAAGCAGCTTATTTTTATCCAGCGGTATAATGAGAAGGTGTAGCGGGGTGCTTACCCCACTCTTGCCCTGAAGGACTTAAAACAGTCCTGGGAGACAGCTGTGGCAAGGAAAGCAGCTACTAGGCTGATTGGGAAAACAGTGGCAGCTGGGCCACGGCCCAATCAGGCCTCAGCTGGCCCTATATAAGAGGCTGGGAGCCAAGAGCTCACTAGTCTCTCTCTGGCTGCAGGGAGGTTAACCAGGTATCTGGAGTGGAGCAGAGCTAGGAAAAGGCCAAGGGAGCTCTGGCCAAGGAAAGCGCAGGGTGCAAGCCTGGTAAGGCCTATTAGGTACTGGGTTGCAGGGGCAGCCCATGGGTAGCCAGAGGCAACATGTCCAAACCCCTTTACCTGTGATGAGTGACTTATACTGCAGTCTGCCCCAGTGAACAGGGGCTAGATGGAGACTGGGCAGTAGCCAAGACTGAGGAAAAGTGGGGATAGAGGGTGGGGGTTCCCCTGGGAGGGGGAGACCCAGACTGTGAGGGTACTGCCAGTGGGCAGCACCCGTTAAAGGAGCACCGGGGTCCTGGGAGGGACAGAGGGCCAGCAAGCGGTAGCGGGACACCAGCCTGGAGAGGGTGCTCCAACAGCTAGAGAGCTAATTCCTGGAAACGACCAGTAGGAGGCGCCACAGGGGTGAGTCCCACACATTTACAGAAGGGTAGGTAGATGTACAGAGCCCAGAGGAGGGGGGGCAGGATCACAGATTATATACTCTTGGGCCCCCAGCATACCAATGTCTTCATTTTAACTCTACTTGCTAACTTTCAGGAGCAAAGACTATGAGGGAGCTTTAGTTTTAACTTCACCTACTAACACATTAACTATGAACTGCCTTGCCACCACTAGGATTTTACCTCGTTAAGTTACGCATTAGCACGCCTCTCTTCCTACTGAAGTCCAAGCTCCATGTACTTCTTCCCCCCACTTCCTACCCTCCAATATGGCAGCAAGGTTAAGTTGTCATAGTTGATGGTTTCACAAATGTCCAATAGGTTGTAGTCTTAAGCAGCATCAGAATGAAGCTGAGATAGCTATGAGCTGAAAAGCAGCAATGGCAACATGGAGGCGTCTGCAGAATCAATAAGATACAATCTTGACTGTGTTTACATTTGGTATATTTTCTTTGGAAGTGTTACGAACAGAACTTTATTTTAACTTTTTTCCCCATTCTACAATATCACATCCATAGCACAGAGGTTTTCAAACTGTGGGTTGTGACTCAGTACTGGGTTGTGGAATGTAAGGCACTGGGTTGTGGCACCTCTGGTCAGCACTGGAGACTGGGCCATTAAAAGCCCCATCAGTAGTGCTGCCCAGCTAAGGCAGGCTAGTCCTTACCTATTCTGACACCATGCTACACCCCGGAAGTGGCCACCAGCAGGTCCGGCTTGTAGGCAGGCGGCCCCGGGGATCCCTGTGCTAGTCCCACCCTGAGCACCGGCTCCGAACTTCCATTGGCAGGGGTGGGGGCGGCGGGCAGTGCCTGCGGATGAGAGCCACACAGAGTCACCTGCACACATCCGCCTCGGAGCCATACCTGCTGCTGTCCGCTTCCAGGGCACAGCACAGTCCACGGTGCCAGGACAAGCAGGAAGCCTGCCTTAGCACCCCCGCTGCATTGTTAACCAGGAGCTGCCCAAGATAACTCCACATCCCAACCCCCCTGCCCCAGACCCGAGCCCCCCCATATGGAACCCCCCCCCCACACACACACCAACCCCTTTGTCCCCAGCCTCACCCCAGAGCCTGCACTCCCAGCCCAGAGCCTTGAGCCCCTCCTAACCCCCTGCCCTAGCCCAGGGCCCCGTCCCACACCCCAAACTCCCCATCCCCATGTTGCAGCCCTAATCCCCCAATCCTGAGCTCCTCCTACACCCCAAACCCCTCATCCTCAGCTCCATTGGGTCACAGGCATCAACAATTTTCTTCAACTGGGTCACCAGAAAGTAAGTTTGAAAACTGCTGCTATAGCAGTATGCAGAGTTTCCTATCCTGCCACCTTACTTGCCTCAATCCTGTACTGGAGAAGTGTAAAGCCTGGTCTACACTGGTCGGTTATTTTGGAATTAGCCAAGTTAATTGAAGAAAAAAAAAAAAACAAAACAAAACAAAATAGAAACACAAAAACCCAATCACATCTACATGACAAAATCGGTTTTTTTGATTTAAAGGGCTCTTTAATCCGACTTCTGTACTCCACCTCAGCAAGTGGAGTAGCACTTAAATCGAGATCGCAATCCCAGGTTAAAAGGTATTGTGAACGCAATTCAAAGTTATTGGCCTCTGGGAGCTATCCCAGAATGCTCCCTTGTGACCACTCTGGACAACATTCAACTCCGATGCCCTAGCCAGGTGGGCAGGAAGAGCCCCTGGAACTTTTGAATTTCATTTCCTGTTTGGTCACCATCAGCACAGTCCCACCATCACAGGCGACCATGCAGAGTCCATCATAAGAGATCATGCTGTCTCGGATTTTCAGACAAGCTCCAGCATGGTCCAAACGGGAGGTACTGCATCTCATCGCATGTTGGGGAGATGAATCTGTTATGGCAGAACTATGTTCAAAAAACAAAACAAACAAAAAAAAAAACGCAAATACGTACACTAAAGTCTCCAGGGCCATGAATGAAAGAGGCTGCTCCAGGAACACAGAGCAGTGTCGTACAAAAAACAATGAGCTCAGGCAAGCGTACCTAAAAGCCAGGGAGACGAACGGGCGCTCTGGGTCACAGCCTCATACATTCCGTTTCTACTGTGAGCTGCATGCAGTTATGGGGGGTGACACCATCACTACCCCACCACTGTCTGTGGACACCAGCAAGGGGGGAGTTGCATGGAGCAAGGAGGATGAGTTATTGGAGGACAAAGAGGACGACGACAACAGTGCACAGGTGGCAAGTGGGGAATCCGTTTCGCCCCCTAGCCAGGAACTATTCCGCCCACTCTCAAGGAGGGCTCCCGGACCATGACCCTGGAGAAGGTACTTCTGGTGAGTGAGAGCCTGATCGGAGCCACGTGGCAGGGGGGAAACCCAGCCGCGCTGGGCTGTTAGTGTTTAGTTTAAAGGGGTCATCCCTGCTCAGAGCCTCATCGGAGCCAGGCAGTAGGGCGGGGGGAAGGAGGAGGTTGTGTGAAGCAATCATTCCAGAGAGCATACAGGTCCTCCTTTTATATAGCAAGCAATTCCTGGTAGGTTTGCCATGGGAAAGGGGGCCCGGCAGGTTGAAAGCATTGAAATGAATGTGGAAGCAGCAGAAAACCACATGCTCCTAGGGTTTACCATGGCTGCCTGCAAGCTGAATTCTGTTGCCCGGCCATGTGTGATGGCTCACACACAAAGTGGCAGGCACTTCAGTATAAGAAGCAAAATGTTAACTTGTACAGAAAGAACATGTGCTGTGTACTATGAATTGCCTGTTTCACTGACAAAGTGTCCCCTTTGTTCTCTGAAATGTATCTTAATACTACCCTCCCTTTTTCTCCTCCCACAGGTGCAAATGTTTCAACGCGGACAAAAAATGCAGAAAAAACTAACTCCAGATGACATGTTTGCCGAGCCCATGCAGTCCTCCCGCACTGATATGGCCCAGCTGAAAGCATGGTGGCAAGCAATTGCAGAGTCCTGGAAAGCATTACAGGAACACGAAGAGAGGAGAGACACGCACGATGAGAGCAGGCAGGAAGCTATGGTCAAGCTCACGGGGGAGCAAACTGACCTGCTGTGCCGTATGGTGGATCTAATGCGAGAAAGGCAGCAAGACCACAGACTTCTGCTGCAGCCCCTGTATAACTACCCTCCCTTCTCCTCCTCAAGTGCCATAGCCTCCTCACCCAGATGCCCAAAAACAAGACAGGGGAGCCAACGGAGACCCATACACTCAACCCCAGAGGATCGCCCAAGCAGAAGAAAGCCGACATGTGAACTTTTGATTTGGTTTCTGGACTTGTTGTTCCCTCCTCCTCCACCCCCCTAACCCAATAACTCCCCCTCCCCCAGTCTACCTTCTGATTTCTCTCTCAATGTGTTGTGCAACAAATAAAGAACAGTTTTTAAACAATTGTGACTTTATTTCTTTTCTCATTTTATATATATAGTTAAAATTCTCCTCTCACCCCTGTGGGTGGTATGTGTCTTCCTCAACCTTGGGTCCTCTACCAGAGGCCTGGGAGTTTGAGGGTTCTGCACAGTATCTTAGCTGTTCCTAGCACTGCACTCTTCTGGACAGAGAGCTCTGATGTTGTTCCTGGGATCTGTTGGAGCCACTCACCCAGCTTAGGAGTCACAGCCCCGAGGGCTCCTACCACCACTGGGACCACTTTGGCCTTCACTTTCCACATCCACATCCTCTCTAGTTCCTCTTTTCAGGCCCTGGTATTCTCCCAGTTCTCATATTCCTTCCTCCTGATGTTGCTTCGCTTGCACTGCTAATCTATTCACCACCGCTGTCTTTGATCCTTGTCTATATTACCACACGATGTTGGTTGATTGGCCAGTACCTGCCTGTCCGGTCTGATCTGGAAGTCCCACAGAAATCTTAGCCCTTGGCTATTCTCCACAACTCTCTGTTGATCTCCATCTGGTCTTGGGAAGTCTAGCCCATCGCTGTTGCAGATGTTCCTGTACACAATGCCTGCCACTTGGTTGTACCGTCAGTGTAATGCTGTTCCTGTCTGATGTGATAATAAAGTGCATGGCAAGACAAGACCCTGGCATGGGATGTACCACGACAGATAGCTGAGGTGGCTGACATTGGGAAATCCTACCAGTGGTTGGAAGGGCTGGCACTAAAAGACAGCACTTGAGACAGATCATTAGCAGCACAGGAACAGGCACTGAAGCACCAGATCCATTTGAAGCAGGGGTCTACCCACTAGAGAGGACCAAGGTGCAGACTGTGCAGAGAGGCCTCAGAGACAGTCAACACATAGTGCAGATGTAAGATGCAGGCAGGAACGCAGTACACTGAACGGCACACCAAGTGGCTGGCATGGTGTACAGGAACAACTGCACAGCGTAATGGGTAGACCTTCCCAAGACCAGATGGGGAGATTCAGCAGAAGGTTGTGCGAGATATGCAGGGGCTAAGATCTGTGGGACTTCCAGATCCAGAACGGAAGGCAGGTACTGGCCAATTCAAACCAGATCTTGTGGTATAGACAAGGATGGTCAGAAGACAGCCGTGGTGATAGATATAGCAGTGCCAGCGACATGCAACCATCAGGAAGAAGGAATGAGAAACTGGAGAGTACCAGGGCCTGAAAAGAGGAACTAGAGAGGATGTGGGAAAGTGAAGGCCAAGTGGTCCCAGTGGTGGTAGGAGCACTCGGGGCTGTGACTCCTAAGCTGGGTGAGTGGCTCCAACAGATCCCAGACAACATAGAGCTCTCTGTCCAGAAGAGTGCAGGCTAGGAACAGCTCAATACCTTGCGCAGAACCTCCAAAAGGCCTCTGGTAGAGGACCCGAGGTTGAGGAAGACACATACCACCCATGGGGTGAGAGGGGAATTTTTTTATATATATAGGGGGAGAGTAACTTCAAGAGAAAAACACAACTGTCACACCGTACCCTGGCCAGTCATGAAACTGGCTTTCAAAGCTTCTCTGACACACAGCATGCCCTGCTGCGCTCTTCTAATCGCCCTGTTGTCTGGCTGTGCAAAACTGGCTGCCAGGAGAGTTGCCTTAACCTCCCACCCCACCATAAATGTCTCCCCCTTACTCTCACAGATATTGTGGAGCACACAACAAGCAGCAATTACAATTGGAATATTGGTTGTGCTGAGATCTGAGTCAGTAAACTGCGCCTGCGCGCTTTCAAACGTCCAAAAACACATTCTACCACCATTCTGCACTTGCTCAGCCTATAGCTGAACTGCTATTTACTACTGTCCAGGGTGCCTGTGTACAGCTTCACGAGCCATGGCATTAAGGGGTATGCTGGGTCCCCGAGGACAACTATAGGCATTTCAACATCCCCAACAGTAATTTTCTGGTCTGGGAAGTAAGTCCCTTCCTGTAGCTATTTGAACAGACCAGAGTTCCTGAAGATGGGAGCATCATGCACCTTACCCCGCCATCCCACGTATTTGTAGGTGAAATGTCCCTTGTGATCCACCAGTGCTTGCAGCACCATGGAAAAGTACCCCTTGCGGTTTACATACAAGCCACCCCGGTGTGCCAGGGCCTAGATAGGGATATGTGCTCTATCGCCCCGCTGCAGTTACGGAACCCCAGCAGGTTAAAGGCATCCACAATGGTCTGCACATTTCCCAAAGTCACTACACTTGATAGCAGCTGGTCAGCGATTACGTTGGCTACTTGGAGCACATCAGCCCCCACAGCAGATTTGCCTACTCCAAACTGATTCCCGACTGACCGCTAGCTGTTGGACGTTGCAAGTTTCCACAGTGCTATGGCCACTCGTTTCTCAACTGTGAGGACTGATCTCATTTTGGTGTCTTTGTGCTTGAGGGCAGGGGACAGCAAGTCACAAAGTTCCATGAAAGTGGCCCTAAGCACACAAAGAAGTTTTGCAGTCACTGGGAATCATCCCAGACCTGCAACGCTATACGCTACTACTAGTCTGTGCTTGTTTCCTTGGCCCAGGATCGGTGTTCCACGGCATGAACCTGGCCCAACACCACCATGATCTTCCAGTTGCCACATGGCGTGCTTCTAGGAACATCTGTGTCCATGTCCTCACTATATAGTAATCGCACTGTCGTTGCTTCCTTGTCCGGTTTTGCAGGCACTGCACATAATGCTGGATAATGCACTAGGTATTTATAATGGTCAAAACTGCAGCGGAGATCTGAGCAGGCTCCATGCTTGCCGAGCTATGGTGCCTGCACAGGTAATCCTGGAAAGAGGACATGAAACAAAGGAGAGCTGTTTGGTTCAAGATGGCCGATAAAAGGAGAGAAATGGTTGTTTTCTGTAGTGTTCACAGAGGCGGGAAGCTCACTAGAGCTGCAACAGCAGGACAGCGGAGTTTGCGGTCGAAGCTGTGCGGCTCAGTTCACACTGGCCGAAAAATGGCGGGAAATGGTTGCCTTCTGTAGCTTCCATGGGAGCCCAGGACCAACATGGATAAATTTGCTAGCATTGCAAGAGCAGGAGAGCAGCGTTTGTGGCGGAAGCTGTGCTGCTTGATTCACGGTGACCGAAAAAAGGCAGGAAATGATTAGATAAGAGTAGACAGAAAGACGACAGGACATGCAAGGTGGATTCATAGTACCAGGAGACAGGCGGTGCACCGTACTGCACTGTCTGCTGGCAATATGGGGTCTGCCGTAGCTTTCACAGAGGGAGAAGCGAGTGATGACACACCCAGAAACACCCGTGAGAATGTTTTTGCCACATCATGCACTGGGAGCTTAACCCATAATTCCAATGGGCAGCAGGGACTGTGCGAACTGTGGGATAGCTACGCACAGTGCACCGTTCCAACATTTGATGCTAGCCTTGGTACTGTGGACGCACTCTGCCAAATTCACGCGCCTTAGTGGAGACACACAACACCGAATGTATAAAATCACTTCCAAAACTTCAAATAGAATAATTTTGAATTAATTTTGTACTGTACACGTACCCTAAGAGGACAGTTTAGACTGCAACACCCTTCCATATTTGACCTCTGATAAGATCACCACACAGGATGTCAGTTTTGCTGATGGATATCTGTCCATATTACAGAAACAACTAAGCTCTCATGAGCCAAACAGCTCATGCAACAGTGAGATGCAAGTTAGTTAGTTTCCAGCCTGGATAAGATTTTAATCAGGAGCCTGACAATTCCATATCCCAAAACTAATCTCTCAAACTGAAGTAACTTTAGTATTTTGTGATCTGAAGTAAATAACTCAAAATAGGATACCATGTAAGTTTCAGTTGTACAAACCCAACTTTGCAGCAGGAATTTGTTTTAATTCCTGTGCAGACTTGTGGATCAGTTTAAGTTTTGTGGCAAGTTTTCAAGCTTAAACCTCAACATTTTTTACTGCTCCTTTTTCCAGAATTATAACTGAAGCTAGGGATCCCACAATGATCAGAGTTTGGTTCTTTGAAAATAGTTTACTGTATTTAGTTCTAAAAAAGTATGCAGAGTAAGTCTACTGAAACCAAGATCTCCTTTACTTCCATTACAAAAACTTTTACTTGGGTATACAAGCATTTTGCCATTTCCTGTAAAATACATTTAGCATTTCTGCAGTACAAATTGTTAGTAAGATATTCTGGAACTGTTAGTTATAATAATTATTTACAATAAACTTCAGTGCACACATAGGCTATAACCAGTTTACTAAAATAAGGATTTTTGGCATTTTAATGGTTCTATACAAAGCTTTCTTTGTCAAATATGGCATATTTGATAAAGAAAGCTCTCTTACTGTTTAAAGCACAGTAGCAATTTATGCCTTTTAAAGTACAGGATTACCTATGTTACTCCAAGTGTTTTTTTTTGTTTGTTTGTTTTTTTAAACACTACTGGAATACTTCAGAGAAAGGGAGGGGACTCAGATAACATTTCTTGCAATACAGATTGTGAATTGCTTGCTAGCTACACAGAGACCTGTAATAAATTGCCATGGTCAACTTCTGCAGACTCGAACATAAATCTGCAGAAAAGGAGCTAGGGGTTACAGTGGACAGGAAGCTGGATATGAGTCGACAGTGTGCCCTTGTTGCCAAGAAGGCTAACGGCATTTTGGGCTGCATAAGCAGGGGCATTGCCAGCAGATTGAGGGACGTGATCATTCCCTTCTATTAGACGTTGGTAAGGCCTCATCTGGAGTACAAGTGTCCAGTTTTGGGCCCCACGCTATAAGAAAGATGTGGAAAAACTGTAAAGAGTCCAGCGGAGGGCAACAAAAATGATTAGAGGGATGGAGCACGTGACTTATGAGGAGAGGCTGAGGGAACTGGGATTGTTTAGTCTGCAGAAGAGAAGAATGAGGGAGGATGTGTTAGCTGCTTTTGACTACCTGAAAGGGGGTTCCAAACAGGATGGATTTAGACTGTTCTCAGTGGTACCAGATGACAGAACAAGGCGTAATGGTCTCAAGTTGTAGTGAGGGAGGTTTAGGTTGGATACTAAGAAAAACTTTTTCACTAGGAGGGCAATGAAACACTGGAATGGGTTACCTAGGGAAGTGGTGGAATCTCCTTCCTTAGAGGTTTCCTGCTTTGAGCAGGGGGGTTGGACTATATGACCGCCTGAGGTCCCTTCCAACCCTGATATTCTATGAGTCTATAACTGTAAGTAGGGATTTTGAGTTGCTTCTGCAGAAAAAACCATCAGGCTACATTCCTCCTACATATCTGACCTTGAAAGGTACATTTTACATGTACTATACAGAGAAATTAGACGACATTACCCTCTCTTGGAAAGTAGCTGTTGAAAACATATACAGCCCTAACAGTATCACTTAAATATCCAAAGCTGCGCTTTCATGTAAAAAGCTAGCCTGAAAAGGTTTTCAAACTTTTTTCTGTTTACATGAGAAGCTCAGATCCTGTCTTTGATGGAAGACTGACAGGGATAAGTAAAATGGTGACACCATGAGCCCAGGGTGAAAATTCAGTAATCAAAAGGAATGGACATACTCATTGTTCAAAGCTTGTTCTCCCCGCCCCCTTTCACATTTTGGATAAAGGGGGCCTTTCATGATTTTACATCTCAACCTTGTCCATTAAGCAGAGAAAACTCACCATAAACATCTGAGACCTCACAGAAGTCCTCCAATAAATCCAAGAACACCAGACTTTACATGCCTAACATTTAAGGTTAAACAAGCAGGAAAGACTCAACTCCCATCCAGGCTCTTTTCTAAGTCTAAGGGGCACAAAGGGACTAGTTTTTTTAGAAGTCTTAAGACATCATAAAACAGGAAGTTAGCAAGTAAGGAAGAACAAGGCAAGTCTGCAGAAAAAACTCCAGACTTCCAAAATATCTTGACACATTTCCTAGATTAGTCTCATTTAAGGAGTCAAGTATCAGAGGTGTAGCCGTGTTAGTCTGGATCTGTAAAAGCAGCAAAGAGTTCTGTGGCACCTTATAGACTAACAAACGTATTGGAGCATGAGCTTTTGTGGGTGAATACCCATTTCGCCAGATGCATGTCACATCACCAGAGACCTAACTCTTTCACATTGTCAAGAATCTTTATGAAGTGAGCCACTAGTGATAGACTGCACCCATGAATACTGCCACATGTCCTTCTGTACAACACTGAATGCAGTAGAAATTCATGTTTGTAAACTAATGTTTTAGGTGAAACTTAAGCGGCACACAGGGTTCAGTCCTCTGCTTAATTTTACTCCCTTTGTTACTACACATCTCAAAGGTCTAATGCTCTTGCCCAAAAAGAAAATGTAAGATGTCAAGAAGCAACAATGGCTAAGTTTATGATAGTGTACGTGTCTGAATTGCAGTAGCTTTGGGAAGTTTATCCTGAGAATGTCCCTCTCAAGGTATAATGGACTAGTTTCTTTCAGAATGCAATACATTCATCCATTTTTGCTAAACAACAAGTGAACAAGAGACACTAACACTCTTTAAACTGAGCACAGTACACAGATCCTCATGTTTGACAGTGTATACTTTAAGGGATAAAGTCTCTTCAATCCCACATGCACAGCTGACAAACTAACTTCCAGCAGGAAAGGAGTTCAGAATCAGAATCTATTTGTTACATCTCAAGTTAGTTTGTACATTCAAATTAAAAAAAAAAAAAAAAAGTTAGTGACTTCCACCACCTTGTCTTATGAAAAAAGTAACTCACGCTATAAGTCAGCCAGAATGTCACATTAGCCACATAAGAGTCAGTCACAATTCCCCTAGTAACTCCACACTGCACGTTAATCCTACACAACAGCAATATAAAATTCTGCATATGGGCAAGAAGCAGAGTTAAGAACAGTTTGAAATTTGGTTTCCTTGACTTATGAGTTTTGAATTTCAACCACTTTTTTTTGGTAAAAAAAGAGATGCTTATTTAGCTTGTCTGCAAGCGTACCTGCCATTTGTAAGGGACACCAGAAGAGCTCGACAGATTTGCCAAAATAGTTATTCATATTGGTATAACTTATCAGTATAATTGCTGCCCCATTAGAGAGTTACACTGATTTAACTACCTTGGTTTCCAGGCAGAGTGAAACAGTACGAAAAACACTCTTTAGACATGCCCTTATTGTTAGGCTACTTTCCTATGTATGAACACCGTTCCTAAAACTTTCCTTGTTCCTCCCATCTTGAGATAAATCATAGACACCCTCCTATTCGTATTTAAGGCCACCTCTTAGTCCATTCATAATTTACAAACAATGTGGCAGTTACAGCAATTGCTTACACAGAAAAGAACTATTAGGAAAGCATTACATCTAGCTCAAGTAGTATTAATGCAGTTTGGCTGCCCTCTTTTCCTACTACTAACTTCATCAGCCAGATCTCTTCATTTAAATCAATCTAATCCACAGCATAGAAGCAGCTAGGTCGACAGAAGATTTCTTCTATAGACCCGGTTATCACCTCTCAGAAGCAGATGAACTACACAACAGGAAAATCCCCATTTTGTCGATGTAGGAGCCATCTACACTATGCTGTTACAGCAGCACAATTGCAGACTCAAAGCTGTGCCACTGTAGTGCAGACATATCCTTAATTCAGAGACCTCCTCTTTCAGTCCTCTGGTATGAGTTCTAGATTGGCAAGTGTCAAATCTAGACTGAACTCTGTGAAGCTTAATTTTAGGGGAGAGGGAAAGAAAGTATGTTACCATATTTAAAAATGTGAGAAGTGTTAAAAAAAACTTGAAAACGAAAAAATTCAGCTGTAACTACCGCTTTACTGAGTATCATACCAGTGTCTCTTAAATTACTTTAAAAAGTAGAATTGCAAAGAGTTAATCACAGGCAGATTAGAAGACTTCAATTTTAATCTGTTGAGTTGAACAGGTGATGAAGGGAAGTAGCAGAGGAAGCCCAACTTTACTTCTGTAGAAGGGCAACACTATCATGAGCAAGTGTGACCTTTGCTAAGATAAACAAAGTTTAGGAGGCTGTACCCTGTTGTAAGCGTCTCCACTTTAAGAGCCAGTCTAGCAAAAGTGAGATTTACTTTTCCACAACTACAGGAATAGTGGAAGTTCTAGTACAGATGGCGTCGAGCACTTTTACCAAGGGTCCTTTATGGATCTATAGCCATGAATGCCTACAGAGCTGTTTTGCCTTTTTTTTTTCTGGGGGGGAGGGGAGGGGAGAGGAGAGGAGAGGAGAAGGCAGCAGACATAGTAGCTGCAGGGCAGAAATAAAGGGAGGGGGAATCAAGGTGGAAACAAAAGCTGTGACTTTCTGCTCTAACCAGCTCTATGTCCCTGCATCTCCTGCAATCAACAAGTCAGACCCCAATCTCCCCTTCAGGAAGTGAGTAGATGTATTGACATCAACATGACTGAAAGAAAGGTCAAACTGATGCCAACTCTGCCCACTGCTAAATACTCCAAGCTCTGCTTCAGCTTCTGGCTTCACAATTACAAAATTTTACTTGAGAATTAAAGTTAACTTTCAGATTAACATTCCTGCCATAGGAATTGCAATCTTTTTATAGTATCTTTCACAGACATTTCCTCCCTCTATGCAGCACTAGACACAGAAAAACATGTTAAAAAAGGTCACCTTTCGATGACTAATATTAAATCCAATTCCTTATGACTACTTCTATTATTCACACCAATACATATCTAGTCTGTTAAATTTAAGGTTTAATCCTGGAGACAGATAATCTGGCCATAGCGGTTAGAGCCACACTGAATCCAGTGCTAGCCCAGATCACTCTATAAAAAGAAGGATTCAACCACACTGAAGTATGCATCTCTGGTGCCATCACATCCAACCTCCTTTTCCTTTTGTCTTTTATGTCCTTTTGCTACTATTCTTGCAGAATTCTAAATACCTCATTTACCACTACCTTATGTCTATATGATGATGATAGCACCTACAGCTACAGCAACAGATATTGCTGTGTCCAAAGAGGACCTGCCCATACCTAGCATTGCTCTAGCCCAGGGGTAGGCAACCTGTGCCACAAGAGTTGATTTTCCCAGGTCCTGGCCACCAGTCTGGGGCACTCTGCATTTTAATTTAATTTTAACTGAAGCTTCTTAAACATTTTAAAAACCTTATTTAATTTGCATACAACAATAGTTTAGTTATATATTACAGACTTATAGAAATAGACCTTCAAAAAAAGTTAAAATGTATTACTGGCACCTGAAACCTTAAACTAGAGTAAATAAATGAAGACTCAGCACACCACTTCTGAAAGGTTGCCAACCCCTGTTCTAGCCACAGCATAGTTCACATAGATTTTTAATCACAGTATTGACAAACTGTTCAATCCACTGACAGCTGATGCAACTGGTATGACTTCAGTAGGCACTAGTACCTTGTCTGTGGTAGCTCTCCCACTGGAGAAGTGGAAACTGTGGGATGTTTAGGGGGTGGGGGAAGAGACGGGCTAGTGCAGACAAGGTGCAAAAGTCCTTCTGGGGCAAGCTATGCTCAGGCTTATTAAGTTCGTGCAAGTGAAACTGAAGCCAAGGCGGGTTAAGAGGAGACTTCTTGGAGCCCCCTGCATCCACGTGGTCTAGTCACGTGCGCCTCCCCCCCCCGCCCCCGTTTGTGCAGAGCGGCCCCCCGCCCCCAGGAGGAGGGAGGGTTCATAGCCAGGCCCAAAGCTGCCACAAAACCGTTAGTCCTTGGCGCGAGGCCAGGGAGGCGAGACCTCCACCTCGCTCAGGCCCACGCCCCTAGCCCCCCTCCCCGCGCCACATGCACACGTGCGGGGCCTGAAAGCAGCGCTCCGCCCTGGAAGCTGCTTTTATACACAGCCGGGGGAGGCACCTCCCCTGCTGAAGCCAACGGGGACACCCGGGGGAAGCCTCGAGGAGCCGCCGCGTCTCCTCCCATCCCCGGGCACGGCAGGGGGAGGCGCGAGGCTGTCCAGCTGGGGAAGCAAACACAAAGGAATCGGTCCGACACCCTCTCCCCCGGGGGACGCCGCCTAGTCCCTTGGCCAGCAGAGCCCTAGGAAGGGGGAGCCTGGCTGCTCGGCTTCTCCTACCACTCACGTTGCCCTAGACCGAGCGAGTAAACAAAAGCCGGAGCCGGCGGCTCGCATGGCCGGGCAGCCTGGCGCGCCACCCCCGGGAACACAAAGAGCGCGGGGGGTGGCGGCAGGTATGGGGGCGTTCCCGCCTCACCTGCTTGCCCCGGTAGAAGAGGCGCTGCCGCTCGGGGCTCACTCGGAAGCTCTCCTGGATTTTCTCCCGCAGACACTCTATCTTGGTGAGGCGGCTCAGGTCGTCGATGGTCTGGGTCTCGGTGCCGTCTATGGTGCGCACCTGGATCCACATGGTGCGCGGCTGCCGACCGCTCGGGAAGCTGCCGGTCGTGGCTCCCGCCCGCTCTCCGGGTGCGCGTGGGGCGGGGGAGCCTCTGCTGCGTCTTTGTTTTCGCTCAGTGGGGCAGGATTGTAAAGCCGCGGAGCAGCCTGCGCCTCCCGGGCCGTCGGCCTCGCTCTCAGGGGCGAGGAGACCAGACCCCCGCCCCCGTCGGTCCGAGGGCGCCCGCAGCGACGTGTAAGCGAGGCCGCGAGCTCCCGGGTGCAGTACAATACGCAGAAGCGTCCCGAGCGAACCGCCGCAGCCAGGTCTAATGGGCACTGCCGGGAGCCATGTCCGAGCCCCGGGGAGTGTTTACCAGCAGCTGCCGCTCTCACATGGAGGTCACGGCGCCAAGACTGATATCGCGAGAGTCTCCCTCCCCCTCCGCCGCCTTAAAGAGACCACAACATCGAGCACACAGGGCTGACACGCTCCCTCCGCCTGCACCGCCCGCAGGTTCCCGCCCCGCCCCGCCCCCAGCGTGTTGCCAGCCGCCCCCCTTTTCCCGCCCTGGGGCTGACAAGCTACGGGTTCGAGCGGTGACGAGGCGTAGGGACTAATCTGCGACCATTTCCGCGGGGGAGGGAGTCTCTCGCCTGGACAGAACGGGAGCAGACTCGGCCTGTGCGGCTCTTGGGGCCTGCGACTTGTCTATGTCCAGGGGAACCTAGAAATGTTAGGGTTCATCTCAGCTTCATTGTAAGAGCTGGGTCTACACGGATCCTGCGCCCAAAGCTGTGCCTAAAAGCATAGAAAACAATTGTAGCCTCTGGTGGCACACACCAAACAACTCCAGACCCCTGCAAGGCACGATTAAACCATACCTCAAACATGCAGACCTGATGCCTGGATCCTTCCACAGTCTGGTTGACCCAATCCTCCAAAGTTATCACAGAGATAAAAGAACAGAGTAAAACTGTTCTGAGTCCACCACTAAATCTGGACACGGTGCCACAAAAACCTGGAGTGAACCAGCTTTGTGCCCTGAATCCACAAATCCCACTGACTAAACACAAAACAAGTCTAACTGCTCCTTATTATACAGGGAATATCTAGATCCTGATTCATCCCAGCACAACAGCATAGAAGAAAGATGATTCTGGCACCTAGATCCAACTTGACACATTTTGGACCCAAAGCTCCAAAGAGAACAATTTAAATAAAGAGCAGATCTCTCCTGCTTCACTGGAAAGCTAAATAAAGAGCTAGCTGCTCCTACTTCAATACAGAAATTTGGACCCTAGTGTATCCTGGCCCAATGCACAATAAAAATGTGTCTGGCACCTGGATTCAACAGGATGCAGACACTTGGTACAAAGGTTTTTGTGACATTGTTCAGTCTGGAAGCACTGAGGTTCTGTAGGGATTCAAACCAGCTTTCCATGTACTCTGTGTGATAAAATTTGAGGATTGGGCTCAGAAATTGATAGGCTATGATAGGATTCAGTTGTTAAATACGTTTTTATGGCACGGTTACTTTGGAGTGAAAGCAAACATTCCTGCATTCTAATTCCAGTTCTAACTGGACTCCCACTGTGGCCTTGACCAAGTAACTTAGGACCTGATTTACAAAAATGCTGAACACCTGCAACTGCAGTTGAAATAATTGGGAGCAGCTAGTGCCTATAGTTCTGAAAATCAGCCCCTTGCCCTTTTGCCTTCATCTCTAAAAGGATTATGATAACACACAAGGAAAGAGGCTTATGATTATATAATACAGTAACTGACCCCACTACAGTGTGTCATACACCATTCCCTAGGGGTCAGCATGTTGACCTGAGAACAAGCTTGGATTCAAGTGTATGTGGTCCAACTATTAGGCACTTCCGGCTCTAGCTGAGGGGTCAGCAACCTCTGGCACATGGCTCACCAGGGTAAGCACCCTGGCAGGCTGGGCCAGTTTGTTTACCTGCCGCGCCGGCAGGTTCGGCCGATCATGGCTCCTACTGGCTGTGGTTCGCTGTCCCAGGCCAATGGGGGTGGCAGAAAGCTGCAGCCACCACATCACTCGCCCCTGTCACTTCCCGCAGCCCCCATTGGCCTGGGATGGCGAACCGCAGCAGGTAAATAAACTGGCCCAGCCCGCCAGGGTGCATACTCTGGCGAGCCGCATGCCAGAGGTTGCTGACCCCTGCTCTAGCTTTCTGTGGGTCCCCATTAACACTACCACACGTCAGGTAACAGAGTTTTCTTTACTACAGAGGCCAGAAGTAAAGGATGCAAATACTGCAGGAACAGTTGTTTCAATAATTATGACCAAAAAGAGATACAGCCAACATTCTCTCATCCTTGCCCTTAGAACCAGTCCAGTCCAGGAGTGTGAGGCAACAGAGTCCTAGTACAAGCACTCCACATCATTCTCTTTTTCTGCAGGCCACAGCCCTGTGTCCTCTTGAAGCTACTGCTTGCCTCCTGCCAGCAATAAGTGTCTCTCTCCTCTGGATTAGAGGGAAAAGAATTCTGAAGGTAAACAGAAGGGTGAAACAGTTGGGTTGGTGGGAGACAGGGTCAGTATTCTGAGGAAAACCTTTGTGAAGATCACAGGATCAGTTTGCTGGTGAGGGGACAGAGGATCAGTTTGTTGGCATCCAGGTTGTTGGATGGGAGGATCAGATGTTGGAAGGGTGGTCACAGGCAATGAATTCAGCTGTTGTGTAGAATATTGCTTTATGGGTTTAGTGTGACATAGGATGGATCGGATACAAGAGGAGAAACAATTGAAAGGGAAAGATGAAGAGTGGTAAAGAGATTTTATTGGGAGTCTGTGAAGGGAGATGAGAAGAGACACTTGAATGGGGAGCTAAATAATGTCTTGATAGGACTGGTGAGTGTTCATTGGCAAATGATGTACTGATGAAGGAAAAATTGGCTGTGGAGTACAGGATACATTGGAGACTGAAGCAAGGGCAAAATGCGGACTGGGAAGAGATATGTAAGGGCAGAGGATGGATTGGAGCAGAAACTTTGGAGATAGAGGACAAGAGATGGTGGGGCTGGTGGCAGCAAACAATTAGTTTGAGACAGGATTGATTAGACTGGGAAACCAGAGGATCTATGAGGAACAAAAGATGAATGGACCGGTGGGACCATAAGGCTGACTCTGGGGGTGCTCTGGGGTGGAGCACCCAGAGGGAAAAAATGGTGGGTGCTGAGCAGTAGTTAACCTAGTTATGCCAGCATAAGTTGTTCTTGTAGACCAAGCCTAAAACAAGATGCAGTAGTTGTATCAGACAACGCACAAAGATAAAGAGACATAAAATAAGGGCACTATCAGTTTAATAAACTTTTAACTTAAACTGAGTCAAATTGCCAAATTATTTCCTTGTGTACATTAATTTAATTGGAGTTACACTAAGAATTAATTTAACCAAGTGTGTTTTTCATTCCTTTTAAAAATCATCTAATTAATTGTAGAGTGAATAAGGATGTCAATTTAATTTTTTAGGTGTCAGTCTTAAAATTGCTATTTTCTGAGCTATTAGTCTTATCTGCGTATAGTTGTTGAGGCCCATTTGCTTAATTTTCAATGGTCTCTACCATTATTTACTACAATGAAGGTATCACTGAAAAACATATTACAAGAAAAAAAAACTGATTGCATTGTGATAACTCAGAAGCCCATCCAAGATTTTATTTAGCATTCAGATACATTCTGTGGCCCCAGTCCTGTTTCCACATGTGCAGTGCTGTATTTTCTTTCATGATTTTATTTACAAATGTAATAGCACATATTCTTTATATGATTCCCTTATATCAAGAGGCCTAACTTGTGAGTAAAATCGTTGTGTTGATTATAGTAATTATGGTATAGTTAATTATAGTATAGATAAACATTTTCTATACATGATAAAAACAACCTATTATAGCTAGAAAAAAATAAGGTCATCCATATAAAGATCTGTTAATAACCACTTAAGGAATAGATGGAAGTAACATTAAGTTTAGGGGTTAAGAGTCAGTAAGGGTCAGTTAATTTGCCTTGCTTCAAGTACAGAAGTCAGATTTTTGTTGTCAGTGGTGAGAGGAGGATGTGTTTAAGCCTTAGCTCCATGAACCCCTCCTTTCTCTAACTCACAGATACATCTATAAGAAATCCCTGTACATTTGGGGTTTCTAAGTTTTTGAAGGGGTATAGCAGGGAAGAGGCCAAGGGAGAAGCATGCTCCACAATGTCATTCTCCATATCTACAGCGATTTCCCTGTTAAAGACAGCACGTCTACCTTATGTTACTGAGAATTATACTCTGCCCTCAGAACCTTGTAATGGTGTGTGCGAGGGGGTTGATCCAGGGAATAGCACTGAGGCACTGGGCTTCTGAGGAAAAAATTTGCCCTCTGTGAATGTCCTCATTTCATAGGCACCAACTTTTCCCCATGCCAGTAGGTGCTTGCCCCAGGTCCTGCCCTGACTCCATGCCTGCCCCATCCCCTCCCATCCTTATCCCACACCCATTCCAACCCCTTCCCCAAAACCCCCACCCCAGCTCTGCCACCTCCCTCCCCCATTGAACTCCTCCAAATCCCCACCCCAGCTGTTTCACAGCAGCAATACTGGGAGCTAGGGAGAGAAGCGGGGACACAGTGCACTCAGGGAGGGGCAGAGCAGAGGTGAGCTGAGGCAGAGCACCCACCAGTTTTTCCCCATGGATGCTCCAGCCCCAGAGCACCCACGGAGTTGGTGCCTATGCCTGATTTCCTCACAGCTACTCTTATGTCTTTCTTTCCACCACAGAATGATTTGTGCAAAACTCTGCAAGTTGAAGCTTATGAAGTTTCCTGGCATTTTGTGGATTCTGCTTGTTTAGGTCATGATTTGGCTATAAGATACATATTTAGCACGGAGATCATTTGGGTGAAATTAAGGATATTGCTGTCTTGTTTCCCACATGTGGCTGCATTTTGTTGAGAGTTAAAGTGAATTTTAATATGTAGTTTGTAATTCTGTAAAGTGTTTATAGGCTTGTAAATAAATAACTAAATAGCAATACTAATTTAAAAATGGAGCCCTATTGAAACTAAACATTGAGCTATCATGTGACAAAACTTTAGTGTATTATTCATACTGAACATGTGTGGGATGTAGATAGAATGTTAGTGTTGACTTTTAAGGAGAATTTCCTTTAAAATACATATTTGATACTGAAGCAATGCAGGACTCACCCCTGGAACACCTCCTGCTGGTCATCTCAGGGAATTAGCTCTTCAATTCAGGAGCACCCTCTTCAGGCCAGTGTCCCATTTGTGCCCCTTGTCCCTGGGGTGCTGCCCCCTGGCAATACCCCCACAATCTCAGGGCCTCCCCACTCAGGGAACCCCCAACCCTCTATCCCCACCTTGCCTCAGTCTGGGCTACTGCCAGTCATCACCAAATCCCCACTCCCTGGAGCAGACTGCAGTGTGAAAAACACTCATCACAAGCAAGTGGGTTCAGACCTGCTGCCTTCCTCTACCACCCAGTACCTTCATGGGCCTAGGACCAGGCCCTGCAGCCTGAGGAATTGCCAGCCTAGAGCTGCTCTGGCCTTTCCCTAGCCCTGCCTCACTCCCAGTACCCTTTCTGCAGGCAAACAAGCCCTGCTCTCTCCCAGCCTAGAGAGAGACTTCTGGGCCTCTGGCTCACAGCATTTTTATAAAGGCCAGCTGTGCTCCATTTAGGGTGTGGCCCCAGTTGCAGCTGCTCTGCCAATCAGCCCAGCTTTTCCCCTGCCACAGCCCTCTCCCAGGGCTGTTTTAAGGCCTTCAGGGCAGGAGTGGGGTAACCACCCCACTACAGATACCAGTCTGAATATCTGGAACCCAATAGGTACAGATACCAGTCTGAATATGTGGTATTCCCACAGCAAAATTTTTGTTCAGATACTGGAGGGTTGTCCAACCTGTGGCTCTGGAGCCACTTGCGGCTCTTCAGAAGTTAATATGCAGCTCTTTGTATAGGCACAGACTCCAGGGCTGGAATGACAGGTGCCAACTTTCCAATGTGCTGGGGGGGTACTCACTGCTCAACCCCTGTCTCTGCCATGGGCCCTGCCCCACTCCACCCCTTCCCGCCCCCTGAGCCTGCCATCTCCCCCCCCCCCCCCAGCCTCCTGCAAGCCAAAACAGCTGATCGGGAGGTGCAGAGAGGGAGTGGGAGGCACTGATTGGCTGGGCTGCCTGTGGGTGGGAGGCGCTGGGAGCAGTGTGGGGGAGCTGATGGGGGATGCTGATGTATTACTGTGGCTCTTTGGCAATGTACATTGCTAAATTCTGGCTCCTTCTCAGGCTCAGGTGGCCACCCCTGAGATACTACATCTCTTCCCTCAGAACAGAACAGATAGCTGATGGTCCCAGGCAGGAACCTTCACCATTGCCATGGCAGCATTGCACTACTGGCTAAATGTATTGTGAGGATTACATACCTTATTTTGAAGTGTTAGGTACTGGAAGCAGCTCATGTAAAGTTAATAAAAGTGTTGTGAATCAACTCCTCCATTGGTTTTGCAGCAGCTTTTCCAGTGAATCCTAATTTCGGTTGTATGTGATAGAAATCTTCTATTAGTTTCAACTGAGAATTAGTATTGAATCAGAATCAAGATTTGATAGAAAAGCTAATTTAAAATCAGTGGAACATTTCTAAAGCATCCATCTTGACTTAGGATTTGATAAAAATCCTCCTTGCAAACCAATGAAGCAATCCTACTGAATCTTCATGATTAGCAAATCTATAGGTCATCTTTTATTTCAACAGTTTTACTTCTGGGGCAACAGAACCCTGCATCCAATTTTATTACTTACTGGGCGTGCGTAATAACTACCTGTCACGCTGTCTGGAGTGGCTCACAACCGTGATTGCCAACCTCAGGGCTAAGAAAAAAAAAAGAGAGTTATTAGAAGATTAAATCAGGCAAGTATATATACACAAATCAGTTACAGCCATCCAAAAGATGACAGAGTTTTAGTAATCTGTCAACTCTGAATGCCTTTTACCCAGGTTGTCTCCTGCCTCTTCTCTTTTGTAGCTCAGCCCTATAAGAGTCCAAACAGCAAAAGGAATGAAACATTTTCTTGTCAGCTGGTTTTATTTACTTCTTCCAGAATTCAAGCTGATGGGATGAGCCCTTTTTCATGTAGTCTCTTCATAGGAATAAGGGGCAATCAACGAAGTCTTTGTGTTGTGATGTCTCACAATGGCCCATTTAATTCTGATAGGTCATCTTGATGGGCAGGAGACAATCACTCCAGACTCTGTTCAGTTTCAGTGCAAACATTTTTTTAAAGTTACAAAGCAAAAACTTACCTAATAACATATGATAAAGAAATTGTAAATGAAAGTAAAGCATGCAGAAAATTACAAGCATTTCATAAAATTTAAACACTAAACACATTGTTATACGTTCAATACCATTTTAACCATACTAACAAACAGCTGAAATAGACTAGTCTCTAGCAATGAATTTGTCAGTGCTCAGCTGAGGCCTAAAGCCTTGGCAAGAACTGGCACCTTTTCTACCAGCATCACACTATCTTCTGAACATCAGTTTTTCAATTGTTTTAAAATATTACTCCAAGTCTCTAGTTTAGATTAGAGTCCTGGAGCCCACATACAAAAAAAAAAAGGGAACATAGATTGAAGCTGCTGCTGCTAATGGAAGCAGCTCTGTGCCCTCAGTCCAAGGTGAGCCCCATGGACATGGCACCAGGCTCCTCAGCATTGGTGTGCAGCACACCGGCTTCGATCCGGGATGCAGCACTGAGGAAGGGCTCTCAAGTCAGAGACCCTCGGCACCAAAACTCCCTGGCACCGAAGTCTGCTGTGCGGGAGCAATTGCGGCACCAATCATAGTCACTGGTGTCAAGGAAGAAGCACAGGAAGACTGACGGGGCACTCCCCTTCTCGAGCAACAGAACAGGAGCCGCTCAAGGAAATGTGACCTGTGCCGGGCCACCTCTCCCCTGTGGCTCATCAGCCAGCACTGTCGACTCCGGGCCCACGACAGGGGTCATTGGGTCCAGTGCCACTGGAGGAGACCCTGCTGCAGGACTTAGACCTTCCTTCCACACTGGAGACTTTTGAGGCAGCCCAGGACCTTGTAGCCTTGACCAGTCCGCACTCTCTTGACCAGCATGAGAGTGCACCAATTCCGACTCCCCAGGCACCACAGAGATCACCGGTGTAGTCCAAAGGCAAGCTTGCTATGACTCGGCACTGATCTCCGTATCCCCAGCTCCGATGGGCATGGTACTGCTGTGGTCTCCATGCTTGGACTCCTTGAAGTCTGACTCTGTGGTGGACTCCTATGTGTCCCGGAAGAGCCAAGACCGTAGCCGTCAACACTCACAGACTGGGAATGATGCAGACCTTTCCTTCAGTGCCGTGGCCATACAATGGCAGGTACCAGCCTAGATGCCAGCACAGTGGCCCATCTGGATCCTGTGGGCATACCATCAGTCCCAGGGGTCCGTCTCTGGGCACTCCTTCTCAATCATAACCAAAGAAAGGACTGTGTCCAGAACTAGGGACCCCTCAGGCATCGGCCACTGCTAGCGCGACTACCAGCAGTACCATGCCCAGGAACTGACACACGCCCAGCATGGGCACTACAACCAGCGCCGCAAAGGCACTGCGACCAGTGCCATGACCAGTACCGTGACTGGCATCAAGGTGGACACAGATTTGGGGGCAGAGCCACAGCAGTTTGAAGAGCTGGATGGGCAGGAGGGACCGTCCCTGGCTCAGGGCTCCTCGTCATCGTCACCAGATGAGGCAATAGCCTCCTCCTTCTGACAGTAGAGCCCACCTTGAACTCCTGAGGTGGGTTGCTCAGAACCTGGGGATACAGATGGAAGAGGTCACCAAGGTGTCAGACCCAATAGTGGACATTTTATCCCTGGTGGGGCCTATCAGAATGGCTCTTCCCCTGATTAATACTATTCAAGAGAACACAAAGACCCTCTGGCAAATGCCCCGACAGCTAAGGGTGTTGAGAGGAAATATTTCATGCCCTCCAAGGGCTACGAATATTTGTTCACTCACCCCCCGCCGGACTCATTGGTGGTCGTGGCTGTTAACGAGAGGGAGAGGCAAGGTCAGTGGGGGCCTAACCTTCAAGCTAAGGACGGAAAGAAGCTGGACCTCTTCAGGCGGAAGATATACTCCACCGGAGGGCTCCAGCTTGGCATTGCAAACCAGCAGGTGATCCTTTAAATTGTGGGATGTAATGTCCAAATTCTTGGACCTTGTCCCAATGGACTCTAACTCTGAATTCTTGGCCTTAGTGGATAAGGGTAAGGCAGTCACCAGGACATCACTGCAAACCGCACTGGACTTGGCAGACTCTGCAATGCTCACCATGTCCTTGGGCATTGCTCCTGGCTGCAGGCCTGGGGCCTTCCCTTGGAGATCCAACAGACAATCCAGGATCTCCCATTCTAGGGCACTATGCTATTCTCAGAAAAGATGGATGTGAAACTCCATAGCTTAAAAGACTCCTGAGGCACTCTAATATTGCTGGGGCCATACGCTCCGGCCACCCCGCATAGACAATTTAGGCCTCAGCACATGCCATGGCCATAACAGGGCCAGCCTGGGCAGGATGATAATCACAGGCAACCCAGAAATCAGAACTGCCATCATCAATTCCAGCCTCTGAGCAACTGGGGATCTGGGTCGTTTAGGCACCAGGCCCTAGGCGGACCTTTTGAGGATGAGCCCAAGGGCGACATACCAACCAGTCAACTGGATCCTTCTTTCCACTTTTCAGCACATCTATTCCATTTCTACTGGCCATGGTCCCAAATTACCTCAGACCGTTGGGTTCTTTGCACAGTAGAAATGGGATACTCTCTGCAGTTCTCTTCGGCCCCCCTTACCTCCCTTCCCCATCCCTCTTCAGGGACCCTTCTCACGAGTAACTCCTTATGCAGGAGGTACAAACCCTCCTATCAGTAGGAGCTGAGGAGGAGGTTCTGCTGGAGCTCAGGGGCAAGGGGTTTTACTCCCGGTATTTCCTAATACTGAAAGCAAAGGGGGGCCTCAGACCCATCTTGAACCTGTGCAACCTCAACAACTTCATGAAGAAACCAAAGTTTCGTATGGTCTCTTTGGTCTCCCCGGATCCGGGAGATTGGTATGTTACCCTCAACTTGAAAGACGCATATGTCCATAGTTCCGGGTGTTCACCAAAAATATATCAGCTGTGGCCACCTTCCTGCAGAAAAGCCAGGACACAAGTGAATCAACAGGTCAGTCTGATAAGATCCACCTTTGACTCATTGGGTCTCCTCCTAAACATTCAAAGGTCAATGCTCACCTCTACTCAGAGAATAGAGTTCATAGGGGCTGAGCTAGACTCAAGACAAGCAAGAGCTTTCCTACCTTAGTCCCACTTTCAGGTCATTCACAACATCATACAAGATCTCAGACAATTCTCTACAACCACAGCAGGAGTTGTTTGGAACTTCTGGGTCACATGGCATCTTGAACGTATGTGGTGCAGTGTGTGAGGCTCAGTCTCAGACCTCTCCAGTCTTGGCTAGCATCCGTGTATCGACCAAACGGATACAGCCTACACAAGGCAGTCACTCTTCTACCATGGGTTCTCAAGTCTCTTCAGTGGTGGCTTGACCCTCACATGGTGTGTGCAGGGGTCACCTTTGCCAGACCATGCCCCTTGTTATGTCTGGCCACCAATGCCTCAATCATGGGGTGGGAGGTCCACCTCAGAGAGCACAGAACTCAGGGTCTCTGGTTTCCAGAGGAGGTGCTGCATCACATCAATGTCAGGGATCTGAGAGCGGGTTGTCTGGTGTGTCAGATCTTTTGGCCTCACCTGTAGGGCAAATGCATATCAGTCCTGACAGACAATACAACAGTGATGTTTTATATCAGAAGACAAGCGAGCATGCTCCTCTCCCCTATTTCAGGAAGCCCTCAATCTCTGGAAGTTCTGCATATAACACTTGATACTCCTGGATCTCAGAACAAGTTGCAGACCATCTCAGCAGGTCTTTTCACAGTCACAAGTGGTCCATTTGCCTGGACATAATAAACAATATCTTCCAATGGTTAGGAGTTTCCCAGATCAACTTGTTTCCCACAAGGGACAACAGGAAATGCCTGTGATTCTGCTCCTTCTTGAACCACAGCCCGGGCTAACTGGAAGACACATTTCTTTTTCCATGGAAGGACCATCTCTTCTATGCATTCCCTCTTATTCTGCTTGTTCACAAAGTCCTCCTCAAGATCCAGAGTGTCAGAGCCTCGGTGATCCTGGTGGCACCAGCTTGGCCATGTCAGCATTGGTTACTCATGGGGGAATTCTGTGGCACAAAATTAAAAATTCTGCATACAATATTTGAAAAGTCTGCATAATTCTGCATATTGTATTTGTCAAAATAATAATATAATCATGCCAGCTACAATTATTTTGGTAATTTATTTCAAAATATCTATCAGCAAGCATGTTTGTAACAATACAGACCAAAAAAAAAAAAAAGATTCTGGTCATTTTTTTTTTTTTGAACAAATAGATTCCTTACTAGGCATATTAATACAGCACTTTGTGTAATTCATTTAAATTACAATACAGAACTGTATTTCCTGCACCTGTCAGAAGCAGTTAAAGGCTTGGGGAATCAGGGGTAACGGAAGAGCTGAGGAAGGGGGAAGGAGACTAGGAGTGAACCTGGAGAATGTTGTGTGTGAGGGGGAGGTTATTCTTTGGGGGGGAGGGGGAGATGGTTGGGGTTGGGAAGCCTCTCCCAGGCAGACCCTGACTGACCGCAATCCTCTGTCATTCAGTCAGGCATGTCTGTCCCTGTCCCCACACCGCTCATCCCAATGGGTCTCTGCAGCCCAAGCTCAACGCTGTCACTCTATTAGCTCCTGAGCCCATGCTCCAGTCTGTCCCCCCAACTAGCCATTCTGAACCCGTATGTGTGACACACACACCCCAGCAGCACTGTGTGCCCCACTCTGTCCTAACCTGGCTCTGCTGTGATGAACTCTACTCCTGGGGGAAATCTGCAGCACTGGACATAGAATTTTGTATTTTCCCGCATAAAAAACATTCTGCCAAAGAATTCCTGCAGTTCCGCCTTTTTCCCCACCAGAGGCCGCTGTGGCGCTAGAATAGCCGGCATGAACGCAGGTGGCTGTTCTGGCACCACAGCGACCTCTGGTGGCATAAAGGCGGAACTGCATGCAAAATGTTTTTTATGAGGGAAAATACATTATGCGAGGCAAAAAAATTCTGCACGTCTGCAGATACGTAGAATCCCCCTACAAGTAATTGGTACACCGTGCTACTGGTGCTATCAGTGGATAGTCCAATTCCCTGGCTGTTAGTTCCAGGCCTTTATGACTCAACATCATGGCCGTCTCCAGCATCCCAGTCTCGAGTCTCTCCACCTCATGGCTTGGAAGCTGCGTGGTTGAACCCGCTAGAGCTCACATGCTCAGACTTACGGAGGTTCTTCTGGGTAGCAGAAAACCATCCACTGTGTTCATCTGGTCACCTGTTGCAGTTTTGTTGATTTAGACCCTGAAAAGATTTATATATCTGTGCACTGAAATCTGTGGGATTAACATTAAACACGTGAATAAAATTAGGTATCCATGCTGATGCTGTTAGATCTGTCAGCAGCCTTCAATACCTTTGCTCATGACAGTTGTGAATTCACCTGCAGACTGCAGTAATGGATGGTACAGTTCTGGCGTGGTAATATGTGGAGGTTGTTCACCTTAATTTGGAGCACTATTATTTGGAATTCCTGCTGGGATCTATCTTAGCTTCTCTCTTGTTCAATGTGTAATTGCAGTTGTTAGGAGGGTTAGTTTAAAGATATGAGCTGCAGTGTTTTCAGTAGGCTGATGACACTCAGCTCTCTGTGTCTCTTTCCTGGTCCAGCCAATCCTGATGATCATCTGTCTCAGTGCCTAAGGGAAAATGTGGCATGGATGAGATCTAGCTGGCTGAAGCTCAGTCCAAATAGGTAGGGTCCCTTATAGAACCAAGACTTTAGTTTGTAGCTGTCAAAGAAATGGTCTCAATTGTTTACTGATTCATCCAAAAATCAGATGTGTGAATATTTAAAATCTCCTGTTTCTATGTTGATATTAAATGCAGTTTTTCATTTCATTGGCTAAGAACTGAAAAAATAGTGAAATGCATACATACAATCTGTAGTTTTTCAAGCAATTAGCTTTTTGTTATTTAAATGTATATTCTTAATACGTGAAGTGATTAGTCCTGAGTAAGAAGCATTTGCTTGCCAAATTAGATTTTTTAAAACATAGCTATTTTTGAGTTAAACAAGCAAAAAAACAGCTCTGAATCTGTTAGAAATATCCATTCCCAATGGCTGGACCATTGTTAAAAAGAAGTGAAAAAATTGTTTACAGGGTGGAAACTTAGTGTACCAAGGCCAGAAATAATTGTTTTTTCACAGTCAGAAACCTCAGAAAACAAGAGTTTACAATGGAACTGCAATCTCAGCCACAACTAATTTGTCACTCATGTGCTTGCTTGTTACCTTTCCTTGCATTGAAGCAATCATAATGAAAAAGATGAATACTAACAAAGGACTAAATCCCACAAAAATATAAGTAACATAATTAATAATAATAACTCATGAGAGCATTCACATTGGTTTCAACTGAACTACTCACATGAGTAAAATTACATGTGTTTCCAGGATCAGGCCCAATGATGAAAGTCTGACTAGGGACACCGATTATCTTAATTAGGTCAGATTTAGGTTATGATCAGAAAGGGCCATTGTTATTGCCTAGTCTGACCTCCACCACAGGCCATAGAATTTTACCCATTAATTCCTGTATGAAGCCCAATAATGTGTGATGAAAATAGAGCATATCTCTTAGAAAGAAATCCAGTTCTGGTTTAGGAATTTCAAGTAATAGAGAATCCACTACAAGAAACATTCTGGTTTGACATTTGGATGTTTATAGCCCACAACAGTGCACATTTGAGACCTCATCATCAAATAAAAGAGGCAAATCCATATATTAGTTATGTTAAAAATATTCTACACATGTACACCAGGAAAGAGAGCATTCCGGGCTCACTTGATCCACAGGCTCCATGCACCTCACAAGTCCTCAGGCAGCATTTCCATTTTCTTTACTAGTATGTCTTATCATTTTATTAGGAACTATTGTTCATAATGTAAGAATGCATTGCGTTAAAAATGTTTTAAAATTAAATGACTGTTTGGGGCCAGCCGCCACTTTTGTTACCAGATTTGCCCATTACTTTGGGGTATGTTCATTTATTAGAGTTACTCTTCTGGGGGCGGGTTTTTGTAATTCTATCAACATACTGCTTGTGTCACATGTTTTTCATATGGAGCTCTACTTCTCCCTTCTGCAAGTCCCCTCCCAATGGAGCTATCCTGCAGGACCTATGTTCCCTAAGACTGGGTTCCTCCAGCCCCAGAACTGGATGAACACACCCACACCTACCCACTCACACACACACACACACTCACATTAACAAAGGAAGTCTGAGCAGACCAGGTCAATCAGCACTTTCAAGCTGCCACCCTTATGTGTCCCAGATTCAGCATGTCCCTATCTACATTCTCACATCACAATTGTACTGTACTTGATGAGCAAAACCCACAGTATTGTATATAAGCTTTATACAGGGTAAAATGGATTTATTTGGGGTTTGGACCCTGTTAGGAGTTGAGCATCTGAATGTTAAAGAAAGGAACACTTCTTAACCTGCTTTCAGCTGTTAGGGGACGTGGTTCAGACCTGGGTCTGGGTTTGAAGCAGGCTAGTGGGTCTGGCTTAAACCAGGCAGGGCACTGAAGTCCCAAGCTGGAAGGGTGGGGAAAGCAGGGTCAGAAGTAGTCTTGGCACATCAGTTGGCAGCCCCAAGGGGGGTTTCTGTGATCCAACCTGTCACACAGTGGCAAACAGCAGGGAGCTGCAAGTAAAGCCACTGCCTTTGCTGCTGCCTCTCCCTGCCAAGCTAAAGAAGTGGCCCCTCCCCTCAGCTGTTTGGCACTGCCTATCCACACAGAGCTAAGGGTAAGTGGGGAGGCTGGGGGACATGACTGAAGCTGTTGTGGGGGGCCAAACCTTTAAATTGTGCCCCTCCACCCCTCTCAGCAGGCACCAGTTGTCTCTGGCAGAAGCCCTAGCCCCACCACCCCACTGCAGAGCAGAAGCCCTGAGCTCTCCCCCTCCAGTCTGGTAGGCAGAGAATGGGAGGGGACAGCTCTGTGAACCGCACTTTAACTGTAAAAGAGCCACATGCAGCTCACAAGCCACAGTTTGGTCACCCATTATATTATGTGTATACTGTGATGAGGAGCAACTGTTGGATATGTGTTAAAATTTGCACTTAATAAGCCAGATTCTCTGTTACTCTTTAATCCCTTTGTACCATTCAAATAGCATAAAGGTCTGGATCCTGGCCACAAACAGCCAGCGAAGAATTCCTCTGAAGGAGGAAAACTCTCCACTAACATAAATCCTTAGCAACTTCAGCCTTTGGGGTAAGTTAGAGTAGATCAAACCCCAGATTCAGGGCGTAGTGAATGGCTCTGAGGTCCCTCATTCTACATTAAGGAAAGTTCAGATGTAGGGCAGAATCTAGTCCAATATGTTTGTGCATATATGTGTACGTAAATTTTAGCCCATGTCACAGGATATTGGATTGTGAAGGCTGGGAGTACTAGGTGTTAATTTTTTTTACCACTGGACAAAATATGTGTCTTTCCATTGATGTTAATAGAAGATGGATCAGAGTCCGCTCCTACTGCAAGCCTGGCACAATCATTTAAAAAATGAGTCAGACACTGTGTTTGTTTACTTCTGTGTTGTTGTTTTTTTACTTTAGCTGATCAACCAGAAGAAAAAACAGCTGACTTACTGAGAGAGAAAAACATAGTACAAAACAGTGAAATACTAATCTATGTGACTGAGGCAGATATGTATTTGCATGTAACTAAAAAAAAAAAGCATAGGGGAAACAAATTAAACTTTAGTCCAGCAAGAACATTTCTGCCTTTCCTTGTGGAAGGCTGTGATAATTCATATTGACTTTTAATTTGTAAAATCTCCCTTTTTGCTATACCACAGTGTAACCCAAATGCCATGAACAAGACCTATAGATACCCCAATCTACTGCATATCACTTGTGTGAATAACGACGACATCGGCAGTTACTCAAGCTCAGATCAAAATTATGAGGCCTTGCAAGCCTTAAGTTTTTGATATAAATTAAATGTCTGTTAGGAGACAGGAAGCTATTCCCCCTCTACTTTCATGATATAGTATGACACAAGTGCCTAAGCAAATTGCAGGAGGCATGGCCTTCCTCTGAAGTAGCCAGTGTAGGCCAGGTATAATTCCACTGCAGAGTTACTGTGTATCTAATCATCTCAGTCTCTGGAGCATATCAACCCTCTCTGTGACAAGCCACCTCATTTTTTAAAAAAAGATTATTTGGAAAATAGACAATCAAACTCAAGTTCACCACTTTTTGCAAAACAAGTGTGTGTGTGTGTGTATGTGCTGAGGGGAGAACCTTTCTAAATTAACAGGGGCACTTATCTTGAGTTTCAGCAAAAAAGGTATTCCCCCAAAATCCACATGCACACACATTGACACATCTGGATAGTCGGACTGTAACTATATTTCAGAAACCCCATGTTCTCCAAACAATTCTCTTCCTCTTCCTTCTTTTTCCTCCTAATTTAAGTTACTTATTTTTCTCTGGGAACTATAACATTTTCTTTCTTGCTTCTTTCTGAACATATTGGGCTTGATTTAGGTCTGACCTACATCATCAGCAATCTCTGTGGAGATGCAAAGGGTGTAAATCAGCATACTTTTGAATTACCGTGGGCCTAATCCTGATTTAAGCAGGAATTTTGGTTGAGCTTCAGGACTGGACCTTTTAGGTACACCTGCATGGCAAGCAGACATGATGAGATAAGTGGATAATGACATAATTGGCTCTGTGGATGAGGGGAAAACAGTGGACATGTTATTCCTTGACTTTAGCAAAGCTTTTGATACAGTCTCCCACAGTATTCTTGCCAGCAAGTTAAAGAAATATGGGCTGGACGAATGGACTATAAGGTGGATAGAAAGCTGGCTTGATCATCAGGCTCAACAGGTAGTGATCAATGGCTACATTTCTAGTTGGCAGCCAGTATGAAGTGGAGTGCCCCAAGGGTCTGTACTGGGGCCGGCTTTGTTCAATATCTTCATTAATGATTTGGAGGATGGCGAGGACTGCACTCTCATCAAGTTTGCAGATGACACTAAACTGGGAGGAGAGGTAGATACACTGGAGAGTAGCGATTGGATACAGAGGGACCTACACAAATTAGAGGATTGGGCCAAAAGAAATCTGATGAGGTTCAACAAGGACAAGTGCAGAATCCTGCACTTAGGACAAAAGAATTGACACTAAACTGGGAGGAGAGGTAGATACACTGGAGAGTAGCGATTGGATACAGAGGGACCTACACAAATTAGAGGATTGGGCCAAAAGAAATCTGATGAGGTTCAACAAGGACAAGTGCAGAATCCTGCACTTAGGACAAAAGAATTGACACTAAACTGGGAGGAGAGGTAGATACACTGGAGAGTAGCGATTGGATACAGAGGGACCTACACAAATTAGAGGATTGGGCCAAAAGAAATCTGATGAGGTTCAACAAGGACAAGTGCAGAATCCTGCACTTAGGACAAAAGAATTGACACTAAACTGGGAGGAGAGGTAGATACACTGGAGAGTAGCGATTGGATACAGAGGGACCTACACAAATTAGAGGATTGGGCCAAAAGAAATCTGATGAGGTTCAACAAGGACAAGTGCAGAATCCTGCACTTAGGACAAAAGAATTGACACTAAACTGGGAGGAGAGGTAGATACACTGGAGAGTAGCGATTGGATACAGAGGGACCTACACAAATTAGAGGATTGGGCCAAAAGAAATCTGATGAGGTTCAACAAGGACAAGTGCAGAATCCTGCACTTAGGACAAAAGAATCCCATGCACTGCTTCAGACTGGGGATCGAGTGGCTAGGCAGCAGTTCTGCAGAAAAGGACCTAGGGAATTACAGTGGACAGGAAGCTGGATCTGAGTCAACAGTGTACTCTTGTTGCCAAGAAGGCAAACGGCATTTTGGGCTGTATAAGTAGGAGCATTGCCAGCAGATTGAGGGATGTGATTGTTCCCCTCTGTTCGACATTGGTGAGGCCTCATCTGGAGTACTGTGTCCAGTTTTGGGTCCCACACTGCAAGAAAGATGTGGAAAAATTGGAAAGAGTCCAGCGAAGGGCAATACAAATGATTAGGGGACTGGAGCACATGACTTATGAGGAGAGGCTGAGGGAACTGGGATTATTTAGTCTGCAGAAGAGAAGAATGAGGGGGAATTTGATAGCTGCTTTCAACTACCTGAAAGGGAGTTCCAAAGAGGATGGATCTAGACTGTTCTCAGTGGTACCAGATGACAGAACAAGGTGTAATGGTCTCAAGTTGCAGTGGGGGAGGTTTAGGTTGGATATTAGGTTGGAAAAACTTTTTCACTAGGATGGCGGTGAAGCACGGGAATGGGTTGCCTAGGGAGGTGGTGGAATCTCCATCCTTTGAGGTTTTTAAGATCAGGCTTGACAAAGCCCTGGCTGGGATGATTTAGTTGAGGATTGGTCCTGCTTTGAGCAGGAGGTTGGACTAGATGACCCTGATATTCTATGATTCTATGAACCTGTGGCAGAAGACCCATCCCTAGGTTTCAGAACACAAGTCTGAATGTCTACACAGCTGTTTTTAGTGCCATAGCATCAGCTCCATGAGTACATGTCTGTCGACCCTGGCTCTGAGACTCACTGATGCAGGTTTCTGCTTGCCGTGTAGATGTACCATTAGTTTCCTTAGGGCTCGAGCCAAAGCCAATTAAAGTAAATTAAAAGACTCCAATTGACTTGAATGGGGCTTTGAATCAGGCCTGTATATAATCTGTCTTCAGAACCTCTCTTCACAGTCCCTCTGCCAGGCTCTCTCAGGAATTTTTGTGCTAATTACAAACCACTCATCAGGGCCGCTCAGAGGGGGGGGCAAGTGGGGCAATTTTCCCCGGGCCCCGGGTCCTGCAGTGGCCCCCGGCCGCGACTGTGTGAGTGTGTCTGATACTCCCCTGACGGGGCCCCGTGCTGGCCGAAGCAGCTCTGCATCTCCCGGAAGCAGCAGCTGTTGCTGCTAGGCAACCAGAGATGCTGACTGCTGAGCTCAGGCACAGCCAGCCGCTGGGGGAGGGGGAGGGGGAGGGGGGAGAAGGCGTACCTGCTCACCTGGAGGAGACACCGAGCGAGGAAGCTTCTTCTGGTCCGGTGGGACTGGGAGACAGGATGGAATAATCTCTGCAGTGACCTCACTCACCTGAACAGCTGCTGGGACTTCCAACCGTGAGTGTTTGACCCTGTGATTCCCCCTAGGTTTGTAATGTTGGGGTGGTGTTGTGGTTTTCAGGGTGTTGCTGTTTGAGGGTGAGTTTGTTCCTGCCTGGGTCTGTTTCTGAACTAAAGTTGGGATCATGTAATGTAACCCAGGAAAAAAGCCCCTGGTCTGCAATATGGCACGGCAGGCTGAGACTTTTATCTCCCCCCTATCTCCCTGCAGAAGGGGAAACTGAGGCACGGCGTGATCTAATTCCCTTTCCAAATTATTTTGGAAAGGAAGGGGACTGGGGCTCCTATCCAAACCAGTTCCCTTCCCATCAACTCTGTTTTCTCTGCTGCAAGACCGCTGTAGGGGCTGAAAATTTCCATTAAACTATGGCTCCTTCATTTGCCCTGCAACAATAAAATAGACCGGCTTGCAGTGGGGAGGGGTGGTCCTATTTTTTACTGCTCTTGATCTGCCACCTATTTGTGCAGGTTTCAGAGTGCAGCCGGGCTAGTTAATTAATCTGTATCTGCAAAAAGACAGGAGTAACTTGTGGCACTTTAGAGACTAACAAATTTTTTCAACATAAGCTTTCATGGCTACAGCCCACTTTTCTTTCGCATGCATAGAATGGAATATTTCTTTTGCCTATGTTTGCTGTTTCTCCCCCCCGCCCCCAAACCTTCCTCTTTTTGGCCCCACAGCTGTTTCGACGGGTGTACGCTGAGGAAGGAGGGTCTGTTTCTGCAAGGCGGCGGCGCTGGGGGCGGGCGTGTTTCCACAGGGCCGGGCGGTGCTAGGGGGAATGAGGGGGCATATAATAAAATAAAGGCCTAAAACTTCGGAAGCTTATATAGAGTGAGTTTTTGTAACATTATCTTTAAAAAGCAACGCTTTGCAAAATTAAGTTACAAACTTGTGGTCAAAAGACACCTGCAACAACGCAACTTTTATGCTTGACTCCCTGTAGTAAAATAGGTCATGCCATGGGTACAGCTTATTAAGACCCACCTTTTGAAACTTGTGGTTAGTCTGGTTGCTCGAGCTGTTCAAGTCGGTACTGACACTATAGTATTAGGCATGGTAGTGTCAGAATAATTTGATCTCTGATTATTATTAATGCTGCAGTATTAAAAATAGTAGTAAAAGTTTAATACTAGTGTTTGTTTCGATGTAGTAGAATTGACATTATAGCATCTTTGTTTATACTTAGGTTATTAAGGGCAGGAATATAACTTGTAAGGTTCCTAGTTAATTAAGCAATATAGCTTTTGTATGTTACTCATCTGTCATCAGTAAATGCCAATGGTTAAGGACATGCTTTTATAATAAGAAGTTAGCTAATGCATAACTTACCGGTATTGTGCTTGTTTGCAATATAATTCTGTCATTGTATATTAATCCTTATTCAATGCTGCGTCTTTGATTTTTCTTTTCTTATTTCTGTCTGTAATGATTATAAGCCGTAAGTCATTAAAAGCCTATCTTGAGGATAATCAGTAGTTCTCTCATTTCTTTATACAGACACATTTAACCTCTTACATCTGTGTGGGTGGTGGGAAGTAGTGATCACTCAGGCCCCTTTGGGCCCTGATGTATGTCCACCTTCTTCCTTATCTCTGCACAACTGTGTAATGTTCTGAACAATTTGTAAGGAAAACCAATCACCTCTCCGCACCTTCCCAGAGCCGCACCCCCTCCACCCTTGCTTGCACCCCACCAATGGGCCGTGCCCCAGCCCAGAGACTGCACCCAGCACCCAGACTCCGTCCCACTCAGCCCTAGGCAAAGCTCCTTGGTCTGGCTCCCAGTCCCTCTCCAAGGGTTGCAGCTGTCTGGAGGTGCCTGCCTTCCACACCTTCCTCATTCACACCTCATTCATTCAATAGGGCAATTGATTACAAAGTGGAGGAAAGATCTCATTCTACTTCTAGCAATGAGACATTTTTCTTTTACCTTAATTATACTACCTTGGGGCCCACTATAACATATTACCAAGGTTCAATACAAAGTCATGTAAAAGTTATACAAAGTGCATAATGCAGAGATTTACCTACAACTGCACTGATTGATTGCTGTGTGCAGTAATATAGTGACCCCTGGGTCTTTGAATGAGGTTATATACTCGGGGGGGGGGTGCAGCGGCAAGTCGGGGCGAGCGGGTGGCAAGTGGCAGTGGACAAAGAGGCAGCAGTGAGCCAGCAGGGGTTCTAGGGGCAGGCATAGAGGTTTCTGGCAGGGGAGGGAGAAAGTGAAAGGAGGTGAGTTGTGGGTGGGGGACTGACTAGGAGGGACGCAGCAAGTCAGTGGAGGACTAGGGCGTGAAGAGGGTGTGATGGTGGGGCCGAGTGGGGAGGGGGTGGGTCCTATTTTACTGCTCTGATCTGGTCACCCTATTTGTGCCAGGTTTCAGAGTAGCAGCCGGGTTAGTCTGTATCTGCAAAAAGAACAGGAGTACTTTGTGGCACTTTAGAGACTAACAAATTTATTTCAACATAAGCTTTCATGGGCTACAGCCCACTTCTTTCGCATGCATAGAATGGAATATTTCTTTTGCCTATGTGTGCTGTTTCTCCCCCCCCCCCCCCAAACCTTCCTCTTTGGCCCACAGCTGTTTCGACAGGGTGGCGCTGAGGAAGGAGGGTCTGTTTCTGCAAGGCGGGCGGCGCTGGGGGGCGGGGGGCAGTGTTTCCACAGGGCCGGGCGGTGCTAGGGGGAATGAGGGGGCATATAATAAAATAAAGGCCTAAAACTTCCGGAAGCTTTATAGAGTGAGTTTTGTAAAATTATCTTTAAAAAGCAAGCTTTGCAAAATTAAGTTACAACTTGTGGTCAAAAGACACCTGCAACAAGGCAACATTTTATGCTGACTCCCATGTAGTAAAATAGGTCATGCCCATGGGTACAGCTTATTAAGACCACCTTTGAAACTTGTGGTTAAGTCTGGGTTGCTCGAGCTGCTCAAGTGGTACTGACACTATAGTATTAGGAATGGTAGTGTCAGGATAATTTGATCTCTGATTATATTAATGCTGCAGTATTAAAAATAGTAGTAAAAAAGTTTAATACTAGTGTTGTTTAGAAGTAGTAGTAAAATTGACAATTTATAGCATCTTTGTTTATACTTAAGGTTATTAAAGGCAGGAATAGAACTTGTAAGGTTAATAGTTAATAAGCAATAATAGCTTTGCATGTACTCATGCCTGTCATCAGTAAAAAACTGCCAATGTTAAGCGACATGCTTTTATAATAATAAGTAGCTAATGCATAACATTACTGGTACTTGTGCTTGTTTGCAATATAATTTGTCATTTATATTAATCCTTATTCAATGCTGGTCTTTAATTTTTTCTTTTCTTATTCTGTCTGTAATGCATTTATAGCCGTAAGTCATTAAAAGCCTATCTTGAGGAATAATCAGTAGTTTTAATTTCTTTATACAGACACCACTTAACCTCATTACATCTGTGTTGGGTGGTGGGAAGTAGTGATCACTCAGAGCCCCATTTGGCCCTGATGTATGTCCCCTTCTTCCTATATCTCTGCACAACTGTGTAATGTTCTGAACAATTTGTAAGAAAACGATTTTTAATAAAGCATTATGTAATTGCAAATGTATACATAGATTAAAGCATTTACTGCTCAATAATTGTATTTTGTATGTTTCAAATTATTTAAAATTTTTAATTTTTGAATGTATTTGCTAGTTAGTTTTACATTTCCAATACATGTTACAAGAATATTGCACCTTTTTTTTATGGAAGGGGCCCCCAAATTTTGCTTGCCCCAGGCCCCTGAAACCTCTGGGCGGCCCTGCCACTCATCAGAGATAAGAATCTATAAGCAGGGAATTGTTTTTGGAGAAAGATCCTGGAGCTTCTCTGATAGTTTTCAGGAGTAGCGCTGTGTTAGTCTTATGGGAAATTAGATTCAATATTTGTAATGACCCAGCCACTCCCACTCTCTGATTTGGAATCTATTTTCCCCATTTAAAATATCCTCCCCCTCTTGTCAACTGTCTGTTAGTGATTATCACTACAAAGATTTTTTCTCCTACTAATAATACCTCATCTTAATTATTAGGCCTCTTACAGTCGATATGGCTACTTCCCACCCTTTCTGTTGTCTGTATGTATATATATTCTTACATATGTTCCATTCTATGATCTGATGAAGTAGGCTGTAGCCCATGCAAGCTTTTGCTTCAAATAAATTGTTAGTCTCTAAGGGTGCCCACAAACTCCTGTTTCTTTTTTGATAGTTGTAAACCCCAAGGTCTACAGAAGATAAAAAAAGTAGAGTGAAAAGTTATATTGCCAGCTGTCATTAATTAAAACAGATACTCGGACATCAGTGCACCTTTATAAGGGGCAGGGACTTGAATTAAGGTGGAGGGATTCATAGACAACATTTGTGAGCTTTGACCTGATTAGTCCTTTTCTCTTATTGTTACACTGTGTCTTTAGAAAAACTTCTTGTATGCTAACATCTAAGAAGCCAATTTGAGATTTAGAAGAGTTGTGTTTAAAAAAGTTTTCCTAAGGTTATTGCTGATTTTAGAAATCTAAACATCCATTTTCAGATACTATTAAGGCATTTTGGACCCTGCTGGGTGATTTTTAGGTAAATACCACTTGCAATAAAATCTAAGGGCTAGATTCTGTATTGCATCTTCCTTGGAGACACAGCACAGAAGGTGCAGGCAGGGATGGGAGTGAGGCATGGGATGCTAAGGTGTTAGTTAGTTGTTATTTGTTTCTTTTTGATAGAGTTTCCTTTTTTTTTTCTGAGACTGTTTTCTTTTTTGCTTACTTCTTCAAGTGGTAATGTGGTATCAATGTCTATGCACATTCCGCTTCAGGATCACCCATCATGCAAGGATAGTTATGCAACTATTACAGGCAGACTAGGTGCCTCATCTGCTTTGGAATTATTGGTAAATACGATAGATGTGCTGTATGGCACATCCTCTCTGTTAGACTCAAATTATCTTAGAGGTCCTGACTCAAGATACACCTCCTGGAGAGTCAAGCGCTGCCTTCTGATCTTGGCCGCCTGGGCTGGACCCAGTTGGAGTATGTGTCTTTCAAACCTGGTTTCGCAAGGTTCATGAGAGTACCCTCCCGCCATCCCCCTCTGCCCTGAAGACCGATTGCGTTCCAGAGTGCTTGATTGGCCCCCTACGTAAGCCCAGCGAAACATGAATCGGCTCCACCCGCTTACTGCAGCCTTGTTGCTTTCCTGCTGCCCACCCTGTCCTACACCATTTCCTGTCCCAACTCTCCATCTTCTGGCCCCGACTCCTGGCATCTGACATGTGTTTCTGATCTTCAGTTTTTCCTCCCTCTGACCTCCTGGTTCCGGTCCTGACCTGCCTCTGGTCCTGACTTGCTATTTGTCTCCTGGCTCCATCTGCCTGATCCTGGCTGCTCTGCCACTTTCAACTGATGCAGCTAGAAAGTAATTCTGGCAGTGAGCGTTCTTCATCGTGCGTCTATTGCTTGCTGTGCAATTGCTTCTAGCTCTGTGCGACAGAGAGATAAGTACAGACCAACCTCCTCCATGGTGAAAGGCGCAGTGACAACCAATGCCAGAGCACCGATCACCGAGGCCCAATCTCGGAAGGCCCTAAACCTCTGTCTTTTGGGTAACAGGATGCTTAACACACTAGAGGGCTCCTCAAAACACCTGCGCGGACTTAATACTGTTATATCCGCTGAAAAATGACCTTAATAAGTGTTGCAGTATGATCCAGTTGAGGGCTTCTCTGTTAGATTTCAGGGATGCAGGATTTTGGTCCCCTTCAACCCCTGGACAAGACTCTAGACTGAATCGTACACACTACAGGCCAAGTCCCCTTGGTAAGGACATACATCCTTAGGGTCCTCCACATCTGTTATCCCCTTATGCTTACCCTTCTGCTGCCTCTACTGACCCATGCCCTGTGGCAGGAACCTCCGTATAATGGTTTTCTAATAACACTGGGCCTCATAATCCAAACCTACATTCAAAATTCCTGTCAAAGATGGTCTCAATTCCACCTAATCAAGTCATAGTCTTCTGAAATATTTTTTCTGAACTGTATGCTTACAAGATGAGAAAAGCAGCACTCATGGATATCATAGGATTCATGTCCTTTACATTGGACAGAACAAAACATATTTAGCGTTTTTCCGACTCTGGGCTTGTGCAGAAAGAATGAAGGTTTCATCCCATCTCAGCCCAAAGATATTCCGTTGGTCTTTCTACATCAGAATTTGTTATGACTTAGCTTAATGATACACCATCATCAAAAATTATTGACAAATGCAACTAGAGTCAGGGTCACATCCATGGGTGAGTAATGTTCCCATACTGAACATTTTAGACTTTAACATGGTTCATATTTCCATTAACATTATGCTCCATGGAAGCCTCCAGAGCCAAGTGCAAACTTGGAAGACAGATCCTCCCAGTCACTGATTGAAAATGATTTTTCATCCTCACCTTCATCTTGAGTACTGAGAATTGGGAATACAAGAATGGATATGTATGTGGACAATCACTTAAGCGAGAAGAAAGATTACTTACCAGTACCAGGATTAATTGTTATTCTTTGAGATGTATTGTCCCAATATATATCCATGACCTGTCCTCCATTCCCTCTACTACAGAGTCTATATATAAGTAAGATTTTGGTGGCAAAGGACTAGAGGCAGTTGAGCAAGCCATTGGTGAAGGCATGAAGACAATGTACCATCCATAATGGATATTACTGCCAAACACAAGGGCATACTGCTTGCGTGCCACTGGGACTGCCACACACACAGGGGAATATAATATGTGGTCCAATATATAACAAACAGTTACTGTAAGGTAAATAAGCATTTTTATTAGCACAAGCAAGAGAAAAGGGAAATTGCCCATCACTCCACCTTGGAAAATTCCTAACTGAAAATTCATCCTGACCTCATTGCCTGACGTAGAAGAACCACTGCTAGAATTTGATCACCAAGTTTAATGAATACTTTCCCAACAGCATAACATGTGAGAATTGGCGTTCAGGGACCTTTTCAATAGAAGATGTCAGATTGCTTTTTCAGCAAAGGAAAAGAAGATTTATTGACTGTCTGATGATGGTGGAATCAAGGATTCAATTCAACAAAGTCGAGCTCAGTGACCTTTTGGCTGAAGAAAGAGAGAGAGTTGCCCGGATATAAATAGAAGCTTATGAAATTTTTGGTTGGCCCTTATGCTACAATACTATGTTAGACATGTCCTGATCACTATTAAGCAAGTATAGATGGATCCTTCAGCTGTAATCTCACCAATATCTCACTGACATAAATTAACTATGTGCTCTGAAGCAGTACACAGTCTCTCTTTTTTGTTTTTGTTTGGTTGTTCATTCTCAGATACTTAATGTTTTGTAACAAAATTGACTATGGTCATGAGTGCGGGGGGTGGGGGAGTGGGTGGGTAGTTGGTCGCTAAAACAGGGTGGAATTCGCAGGACAGTAGTGTTGAGGGTCAATTCGGATCAATTGAACTTTTGGCGACTGTAATTCTTAATGGTTCTCGCTCTGTGTAATACAAGTGTGTTGGTTGCTCAGTGTCTGCCCACTAATGCAGTTCTGAATGAAGTGATCTAAGTATGTGGGATATGAGTGGTGTGGATATAATTTGTCTTTGCAGAGCAAAGGCCGAGTGCACCTTTAAAATGTCCTGGCACTCTATTCTTCCCTGCAACTGGATGGCCTGGGTCACCACTTCCTCTGCATAATGTGCCACTGGAAGGAAGGCTGTGAGGGGGTGATGAGTCTGTGCGCTGGCTGCTGGGTCGAGGTTGAAGTGAGAACATGAGGGTCTGCTCACTGACCCCCCCAGAATGTCGACCCAGAACGAGGATCCTCGCGTCGCTGTATACTGTTTATGGCTGGGCTAAAAGGAGTACTGTCTGACTGCAAATGTGTGGCAGGTGTCTTGTACCTGGATGGGCAAACCCTGTGGCCACCCTTCCCCAGGACCCTGCCTGGGTGGCTCACTGTGGGAAGCACACGAGGGCAGAGGATGCCTGAATGCTCCAAGGAGAGACCCACGCCGAAGGTGAAGACGTGTGAGCTTCTTCCCTGAACAAGTCTAGCTCCAAGGGAGAGGAGGACTCCCCAAAGTCCTGACTGGCTTAGTGGCGGAGCAGGCATTTCCAAGATCGGCCCTTGGGCGGGACTCCGTGACAGGAGGCGTCCAACTTGATTGCCAATCCCACTCTGATTTGCAGCCACACAGACATCCTACAGACCATCTGACTAGATGGCATTTAGAGCCTTTGTAGGGCAGAATTACCCAGAAATGTCAGTGGCCCTGGCCCGAGCCCTGGCACATTTTCAGATCCAGCCGCTCCATGTCCTGGGCTCTGGACCTGGACTGGCTGTCAATTAGCCTAGGGGTGGGGGTTCAGTCTAGTCTTCCAAGCCTGCTATGTTCTTTCACTGGGCAGTGTCCCACCCCGGTTGCCGGCCAGCCCAGAGACTGCACCCAGCACCCAGGACTCTGTCCCACTCAGCCCTGGCAAATGGCTCCTTTTCTTGGGGGTCTGGCTCCCAGTCCCTCTTCCAAGAGGTTGCAGCTGTCTGGAGGATGCCTGCCTTCCACCAGCCTTCCTCATTCACACCTCATTCATGCAATAGGGCCATGATTACAAAAGTGGAGAGGAAAGATCTCATGTCTACTTTTCGTAGCAATGAGATCATTGTTTCTTCCCATTTTACTTTCCTAATTATTTACTACCTTGGGGCCCACTATAACATATTACCAAAGGTTCAATACCAAAAGTCATGTAAAAGTTAATACAAAAGGTGAACATAATGCAGAATTTACGCTTACAACTGCACTGATTGATTGGCTCTGTTGCAGTAATATAGTGACGCCTGGGTTATCTCTGAATAGGTTCTTTATGATACTCGGGCTGCTTTTATCTCGTAGTGGACGTGCGCAACTTTATGGCGGCGGCAACCGTGAGCGAGGGCAACATAGGGCAAAAGATAATTGTGGACCCCAAAGATGGTGGCAAGCAGATGAAGCCAGCAGCCGGGATTCTTGAAGCATGCGGCATGCATAAGTGTTGCTGGGCAGGATGAGGAGGAGAAAGTGAAGACGGGCAGGCGCAGTGAGAGTTGTGGTGTGGCTCGTGGTGGCTGGAGCAAGCCTAGCAGTACGGGAGGCGCAGGAGCAGAAAGTCAAGTGGTTTGGGGACTAGGGTGTGAGAAGAGGATGGAGGACCATTTAGGCCGCTTGTCTGCCCTCGAGTAAATACATTCATTCTACCCCATGGTTGGGCCTAAAAGTCCCCCCCAAAAAGAAAAGATTGGATAGGGTGGTTCGAGGGCAAGTGGGTGTTGGCCGTCGGGCTGTTATGGGATGGGCTCGCGGTAGCATCCTTCTTTAATTCATTGCTCTGATTTCGTGTGAGCCCAAAAGAATACGACTTCACGTATTTGATTGTGACCAGTTTCAGGGAGTAGACACTTGCCGATACCTTCTCTCCGAGTCGTAGGACGTATACCAGAGTACTTCCGTTGGCGTGAGCGTGCACTAGCACAACATAATATTAGAATTAGAGCAGGAATATGTATAAAAAATAAAACCTGTAGAGTACTTGTGATGTGACACTTTACGAGACTTAACTCCAAGTATTATCTCTCTTCAAAGATCAATGGTACTTTTGCATGGTGCTACAGCCCACTCTTTCCTTATGAATAGAATGGAATATCTCTTTTTGTCCCATATGGGGTACTGGCTCACCTGAGAATATTTCTCCTCCCGCGCTCTGCCCACACTCAGATTCCTCTCATCTTGGCCCACTCTGAGCGTGTATCAACTTCTGGTTATACATGTACGCCTCTTATGACTCGGTGAATGGTGGCCTCGTGAGCTACTGCCATTCGAAAAGATGTCGTGAAGACTTGCGTGGTGTCTAATCTTCTGAGTGGACCTTCTGTACGAAAGCTTTTCTTTAACCAGTGTTATACGCCACATGAGGCAGATTCATTATGCTTCACTTTTCTTCCTTAATTTTTAAGACCAATAGAGGTTTTATTTCCTATTCGCATGGCGTCTTTGAACTCCATTTAGCTTGTGAGGTGTTGGTCTATGGGCTTCTGAGGTAAAGTAGATGTGTACACTTCTCATGCCGTAGTGACTCTCAGATAGTATCTGTATCCCGGGAGCGATGGGCCCGCGAGAGTGCGCTCTCTGTTAGTAGGTAGTGCTAGGAAAGACACTCATTTCGCAGTAGTAATAAGGTTTCCGTTTAAAGTTTCCGGGTGCTGATGGAAGGGATTGCCTAAAGCCTCTATATTGACAATTTTCACGGGTTTCTAGGAACATAAAGAAGAGTTTGCTAGATATGAAGTAGCGACCACTCTGTCCCTTCGCAGCTATACCAATTCGGGGGGAATTGAGGAGGACATTCTCTAGATTGATATAAGATAAAGGCCTGAAGCCCAAGACCTTACCGGAGCTTATTATAGAGTGTATGTTTGTTGTAAAATTATATCTTTACCAAATAGCAAGCTTTCCGCACACCAAAAAATTAATGTTATACAACATGCAGTTGATGAGCTTCAATTAAACATTAATATGAACCATATTATATATATTAATTAACTTTACATATACAATAGAAGGGATACCAATGAACTTGTAGGCAATCTAGGCAAAGCATTAAAATGTAAAGACTCCTGGTGCTGGGTGATGTTAATAACCCGATTCAAATTGTGCGCTATATTAGCCCTGAATTCAGATGGGTTCTGTTTAGGAATAAGAGAGTCTCAACAACCTGGAAAAGAATTACACAAACAAATAATAATATGTCTCCGCAGTTAGCTCCTAGTATGTCCCTAAGACCCTCGATAGATCCAGGCCTACAGGCCGCAGTTAATTACTGCCGAAAGTCGTGTTCAATAACGGAATCTCTCAAACTTGTTGCTGTTTGGTATCGTTTTCTGTATTAAATTTAGGGTAGACACCTAATTATTCGCATACCTTAAAGTATCTGGGTAGTGGGGAAACTTATGACCGTTTAAAGCTTCTTCATAATAACAAACAGTGATACTCGGGTCTGCTGATATTTAACGTATTCTCGTGTGATGCCTCCAATTTACTCGGGATAGTATGTAGTGTACCATCCTCTGCTTCTCGTTGAGTGTAGTGCCATCCTTCATTCTCGCGTCGAGGTTAGTGATGTGTTCTGTTGTTTATGGATATATTCGTGTTCATCACAGTATAAAGCTTAGTAGAATAGGAGAGATGTTAAAGGCCTTCTATGATGTATAGAGATTAGCCATGCAGCTAATAGACATTGTATAGTAGTTATAATACATTTAAAAGATACAGTTGCACAGGAGACTGCCGCGAGATTTCACGAGTGTGTTCCATGCCAAATCTTCCAAACATCTACCTCAAGATCATCCTCAGGTTACTGTAGCTTATGTTGTTCAATGTCGTGTGTTTCCACAACGACTTAATACCACTATAGATATATAATTATGAGGAGATGGCGTTACGAGATTTCTTTTACTTGGGTCATGTGTTTGTTCTATTATGTTTCCCATTCAAGAATGATCTATTGAATGTGAGTCTCTCTAGTTTTGAATGGCTCTCTCGCCGCTACACATCTCACGGTGGTGCCCCATTCTTTCTTCATGTCCGTGAAAGCTATAGTATGGCCACTATGTTTATGTGCAAGACAAAGATTCGCAAAACCTGAGTGGAGCTAATTCTTTTGTCCAAATCATAGTTCGTTTGTATCATGAGTAAATATACTTTTGGCCAGTGATTACGTAGCACTTCTTATCTCTAACACATATGGCATATGATATGCTCCACAACACCCCTGGGAATAAAGAGGGATACTAGCCCTACAACATATAAAAGGTACATTTGGGAAAGTATATTAAGTGAATGGGCAATGTACAGTCTGAACGCCGTCCTCCGTACTGGTATTCTAAAGAGGCCAGATCTATGTACTCACACGTACTCTCTGTATCTCCAGTTATCAGCTGATACAGGAGAGAATACACAAGGGGAGTGGATTACTTAGGTTACACATCACTAATATAGTAAACAAATGTACACTCTATGAGGCAGGTAAGTGAAGAGCTTAAAGGTGACTGTGGTCTATGATGTACGAACAGAAACCGTTCTGTGAATTACAGACTGATCACGCTGAGACTATAATCCTTCCGATTGTTGGTCTCCTTCGCCTACTGCTCTTGTATCATAAGTCCTGTCAGTGTATTGCGTCACATTTCCAGATCCCCTTTCTCAGACGCATATATCATTCCTAGATTATACAAAAGGAACTGTCCATTTGAGGCTTATTGAGTCCTTATTAATAATCTGGTTTAGGAAAGCAGCTACTTTGAATAATGCAGGGATGCATTGCCATGAAAAAATGGATAATGACCAACAAACATGTAGCTGGGACCACTTGGATACAGCTAGATGGAGTCTAGGTCCATAAAAACGAATTAGATCTTAGATCTTAGAAAATTTGTAAATTCAAACAGGATCCACTTCACTATGACTATATCGACTTATGAATTGGAAAAACTCAGGCAGTCAGATACCCAGTCAGGAGTTATAAGGAACAGTCATTAAAGGCAAATTATAATCGTCTTGTTTGATACTGATTGTACTTATGTTGATAATGAATTGCAATTTTTTTTCAAATCTTGAAATTTCAGGGGATAGAAAATGTATTTTCCAGCCAGCTTGAAGCAGCAGATGTGGAGTGCGCCAGTGATAAGATGCATTGACTAGTGGGTGTGATGGCTTGGGCCAGATAACCTGCAGATGAGTTGGCCAAAGAGGAAGCTCCAGCTAGTAAAGCGCAAACAGCCAATGAGAGGGATCTGGGACACTCGGAGTAAGCTTTCTGCAGTCTATGGTCACAACTGAAGATTATTCTTGCCCCCTTGTTGCCTGATTAGCTGTTTCGCTCCAAATACATCTCTAGCATCATAATGTTGATCTATCCCCCCCATATCTCATGCTCCTTCTTCAGCTCCACAGTATGTTCCCCTCTGGTTCTTACCCTACTTAGACTTCCTTACCCTGTCCGCCTCTTCTTTGTGCCCCCTTTGTCTAAACACTCAAAGAATACTATGAACAGAATACGATAATGACACAATATTACTAATGAACAACACAAAAGAAATCTTCCATGGAATTCATGCTGTAAAATGCATGCCATTTGCTGCCAGTCTTACCCCTCCTATTGGTTCAGTCTGCTTTTTGCTGTATTAACCTTCCTTCACCCCTGTCATGTTTTGGCTATTATAGAATTGTAAGCGGTTGAGATAATCGTGACCGACTTTCATGGGATTACAGTCTGTGTTGTTGTACAGTGCCATGTGCAGTAGCCGACAATAGTTCCTTTCTTAGGTGAAATAGGGTCCTTCCTTGGTTCATGGGTGATTGGTTACCTAATAAGGCATCACAAACTATGTCATGATAGTAAATAGGTGGAAAATATCGTTGGCACTTGCATTAAGCCAGCTTCATCAGCTGTAATCGGCAACCATGCCTGACATTCTGGATAAAGAGTTTATTTAACCATCCAATGGAAGGAACATGACGACAATGTTTCCATGTGTGAAATCCAATTTCAGCCTGGTTGGATAATTTTGCCGATACAAGAGTTAGACTACACAATTGCGAGTCCGTTTTTGTGAAATGGTTTCAGCGCATCATCAAATACTAGTTACAGCTGGGTTTAGATACCGTTCCCATCACAATAGGAACATTTTTTAAAAATAAATTCTTCAGATCTTTACTAGCTTAATAACGGCACTCATGCAGGCCAGACCATAGTGTGGACGTATGTTTTTAATTTACTGTAATCACTCACGCCTTTTAATGACTGAGTCCCAAAATTGCCTCTACGATCTCACCTGGTGTGAGGAAATCGAAAGGATGACTGATGTTGAAATGTTCACAAAGCATTCAGCATCTCTATGTTTTTTGCATAAAGGGGCAAAAGGTCCCGTATAGTATGTTTAATAACATTTATTTAGAAGTTCGCTCTGGAAACAGTTTGCATGCATAGCACAAAGTATGTGTGAATCTAGGAGCCTTAATTTCGAAAGGGCCATATATACATAAAGTGTTTCTTTTGCCAATTGGCTAGCGTGTAGAAATCAGCTATTGGGTGCTAAATGGTTACATGCAGAAATCTCACCCAAGGAACGAAAGACAGGCACCCCTACATTGATGGGCATGGGATGATTGACAGCAGCATATTCAATTTTTGATCCAGAGAGGTATAATCTAAAATGTTCCTAACTCTTAAATAAAAAATAAAGGCACATTCACCCTTCCCTGTTTAGGCCGTTCATTAGATGACTTCTATTATAGACTGATTATGTCACTGAACCCAGTAGACAGCAGTGGTCCAAAGCTACAATACCAACTTAAAAAGGAGGCGTTTTAGATACTGCTATTATAGTGTAGTGATGTCTTTACCCAATTAGTTTTAGGGAGCCTAGCTCTGTTGTATAACAGGATTAGCTCTTGGGTGTAACCTTTCTTGTAGACTACTTCTATTTACTCTTCTCGCTCATACTTGATCTTGGACTCCGTCTCTTTCCTTAATTACTTAGGTTCAAAATCTTTAGTGTTATAAAGATGAACATATAAAATGGGTGTTCGCTCCTATTTCCCATTTACTCATTCCTCCATAAGCAGATGGTGATGGTTTCAATTGTGAAAATGTGGTACTCTGTGGACATGGAAGCTATTCTGCACACTTGCATTAGATTGATAGAAGCTGCCAACATTAATGATAGCACAGTTAGTTCGTATCTTCCTTTTACACTGGTGTAACTCCATTGGAGTTGTTACATTTAAGGGCTGATTGATGCAGACGTTCAAGCGCTAGCACATTAGAGTTGATGCTAAGAATTTTTTTGGCAGAGCACTTTAAGGCATAGCACCTAGCTTGTGAGGGTGCTAGTCTGGCTACTTTAACAGTGCGGGTTTCCGGTTTTCCCCTGCTACGCCTCTAACGCCCTAACACAAAATTGTTAGCCAAGGGCACTCTGACCCTGGTGTCTACCCACCCAGTCTTTTCATTCCCCCAGTAGATTCCTAAGAAGTGTGGCATGGTATTTCGGGTCTGTTTATTTTCTTCATGACTTCGTGATGCTCTGCTCTAGTCGAAGACCGCATATGAATACTAGATAGGCAACTACCACTGCTAAGGACGTGTAGGTGGCCTATTGCCAATCTCCCTTTCACACGATTCAGTCATTGCGTAGCTTGGAAGAAAAAGACCAGTAACTCCGTGGCGTAGCACTGGTGGTACTTTGTGACGTGCAAATCTAGAGTGATACTAGATCCTTCTTCAGGCAATGCTACTCTCCATTAGGCATAAATATAGTTTAACAAGCTAGTGTGGCCCAGCTGTTGTCTCCGGCTAGGTTCATGCATGAGTTGCTGCACCCTTTGATACTCTCTCTAGTATTTCGTGCTATCTGTTCTAAACGCAGTTATTGACTACACCCCTCTAAAGTCTCTACATCGCAAGCTAGATGAGCTCCGTGTTAGGAATACACACCCCACTGAATTGCCAGAGTGAGGCAAAATTTAAATGAAGGGCTGGATGAGTTATTCCATCCCCATATCATAGATGTCCTGCTCCCCAGATTGTGTGTAATTCTCTTGTCCTCCCCGGGTCTTGTTCATGATCCCTTTTCTGACCAATTCCTAAGTGGATGTTCTCAAGAAAGGGAGGGCAGCTCAGTAGAAAATGGAGTTATTATCCCTAGAACGATTCAATCTCCTTCCTACTTCCATTGATCAGTTGCTCTGTTTTGCCTACGACTTGGTGGATTGTTCCACCTGCTCTTAAAAATCCCAATGATGGAGATTCCACAACCTCCGTTACGCAGTTTTATCATCCAATGACATGGAGTAAGTAATAAAGCAACACACAGCTTCGTTTATGCTGTTGAGCAGGATTCAAAACGACCAGTTACACAACCTTAAATAGTTCTTGTCCCTGGGTAGCCCCAAACTGAATCTGGTTAATCTGATCGCGCGCCAAGCACCTTTTATTCCTGTGATTGTCACTCGTAGCTTTCATATATACCAAACGTGCAGTCCTTACTCCAATTCACAGGTTCATTGTTCTATACTGGGCTTACATTGGTATTGTATTATATCATTTATCTTACAAAGGTAATCTCCGAACTAAAAAGTATTTATTTATTATTTATGCAGATTAATGATTCTTGGTCTGCTTGCTACACAGATAGGCCCTATAGTGTAAACTTTGAGACATTATATTGTCTGTCCTTCTATTTAACAAAATTGTTGTGAGAACACGTGTAGGTTGCCAGGGCGCTAGTTAGAATGAGTTAAGATGACGATTGTCCAAATCCGTATTGGATAGCTGTGTTCAGGTGATACTGGGCAGAGTTTGGAGGATATATGGTATGTTTTATTAGTCTTAGTGTGACTATTCCTCTCTGCTTTCTAGTTCCGTGTTAAAGAGAGTTTGGATCCCTAAGTGTGTGTATGAAAATGAGGGTGTCCTGCCTTTCAGGTTTTAAAGAATTTGATACCTATGTTGATAATAAATATACTTTATCCATTTCCTTTTTGACACAAAAACATTGAGATTTGTGGCCTCTAGTGTGTACTGCAGCTTATACCTCTAGCCGCTTGTTTGGGTGAAAGATAAATAGCGTGTAAAGTTGCCTCATGTATGTGCTATAAGAAGGTACAGAATTACAGTGGCCAGATGGGACTAGAAAAGAAATCAAGTTATTCTATGATATTCTCACATGGGCATGCAAGAATGCTCCATTATGTACCTCTATGGAGCGATTATCAAGATGAGCTTCAAATCATGATTACCTTGCTTGGTTTTAATATTCAGCTGTACAATTTACGTATATCGTTTTCTACCAAATGTATCTTGTTCCAGAAAATTTTGCGAGTCATCTTTTTAAATGATTTTTTTTTTTTTAACAAGACAAAAGATGTTGAAGCTGAAACAAACATAATCATACCTTGTCTCATATCCTGCACTACAGAAGGCTGAGAGAGGGCTCAGAGATAAGAGCATAGACATATACTGTATATATTGGTACAGTCCACTTTTTACTTCTTGGAGAGTTCATCTGGTTATTTGGTAATTCTATAATACTAATTTTCTGTGTATTGTAAATTGTCTATAATTAAAGCGATTTCGTGTTCTTTACTTCTTCTATAACCATTGATATCTTTTATTACACAATTAGTAGTAGGGTTAGAGTGGATCTTAGTATGTAGAGCAAGTTCTTGGAGAGTTAGGATAGCATGGGTTTTCTACTTCTGGCTTGACCATTAATGCCACTGAGTTGAGGCTTGAATACATCACTTTCAATTTCTCTGTGCCTCAGCCGCTAGCTACCAAACTAGATCCTGTATAAACATCTTACCGTCTATCGCTCACGGGGTTTGTCAGTATGTAATTATTTATTCGCAGCCAGATTTGATAGATTTTGGGCCAGCCCTGTGTCTTTCTGCCGTATCTGGTGTGGACACTGAGAGACCAGGTTAGCGTGGAATTACAATGAATGAGAAGAGGACCTTCTTTGCCTCTCTCCTCTTATTGACTGCTCACTCCGCCTAAACCAGTCTTTGTAACCACTCGACGCAATGAAGATCATCCTGACTGAAACTAAACGCATGCTCCTTCGGGAAGCCACTCTCGCTCTCCTTTGCTCCCTATTGTGTGGAGCCGCAGCTACCTAGAGACCTGATTCATGTACGCTATGCGAAAGGCCTATGTGGTATTAGGGCATACGCGGAGAACTCTCTTAGATTAAACATAAAGGAAGCCCATGGTGCACAGAGGCACTCATGGCATTATGCACAATCACCTGGTAATAACCCTATACTCCTCTTCGCAAACTTAGTCTGCAAGTTGCGCATGATGTAGTTTGGTTAGGTCAAAATGTACTGCACCCCTCTCTCATAAATATACTAATTGTATGTTAGGGCTCCTGCGCCTCCGCATGCAGCAAAATTCTCATGGTCCTCCCTATTTCCCATGAGCCTGCCGGACAATTGGCTTTGTTCCAGTCACCTGACATCCAATCTGCCAAAACTAAAGTTGTTCCTGTCACTCCAACTACATCATTCACTTTCCTGTACTCCTCAGTATTTACTAGAAACGGAAATCCAAAAAGGAATCCAGGGCTGTCCCAGTGAAAGAGGGGTGGGGGAAATCCTTTGCGCTCTATGTGTGTCTGAAAGTGGCCAAACTGCCCCGTGTAAATATGTGGGTGAATGGGAACCCATATACGTTGGGAAAATGCCCATCAGTGCTAGCATCTACACATCAGAACCTTTGAGCTCTATTTCTCCTTTAGAGAGTCCGTTTTCTTCCAGCGAATATTCCCTCAACAACACCCACCCCTTGGACTCTACACCCATCACGTACCATCACTATATAATCCATTTCCCCAACACACGCCTAACTTCCCGTAATGCCAGCGCTGCTGTAACAAAATCTCTACCCGTCCAGGAGAGTTCGTCTCCCCGTTGTATTTCTTTGAAGAAGTAATTTTTAACTTACTAAGGTTGATGTCTACACTAGAGACACATAATAAGCATGGCTGGCAATTGTTTGCTCAAGTGTAGACTTTTACCTCATTGATATTGCCACCCTAGTGTGTTAAGTGATTGTTGAAAATTTGAATAGGAAATTACAACAATTTTATGATAATATACATCAATGTAGATTCAACTTTTAATAGCATTATAAAGTGTATGATTTATCCCAATCCTATGTTTCTCTTTTAAAAAACAGAGTGATCTGACATTTAGAGACATTTGTAAAAGTATGAACATATGACTAGCTTCCTTATTAACAGGTAAGTACTTTTTTGTCTTTCTCTGACGATGCTGAGTGTCAGATGACTTATTAAAAATATTTAATAAGAAGCATTATGTAATTGCAAATGTATACATAGCATTAAAGCATTTAATGCTTTCAAATAATGTATTTTGTATGTTTTCAAATTATTAAAATTTTAATTTTTGAATGTATTTGACTAGTTAGTTTTTACATTTCCAAATACATGTTACTAGAATATTGCACCTTTTTTTTATGGAAGGGGCCCCCAAAATTGCTTTGCCCCAGGCCCCCTGAAACCTCTGGGCGGCCCTGCCACTCATCAGAGATAAGAAATCTATAAAGCAGGGAATGTTTTGGAGAAAGGATCCTGGAGCTTCTCTGATAGTTTTCAGAGTAGCAGCTGTGTTAGTCTGTATGGGGAAATAGATTCAATATTTGTAATGACCCAGCCACTCCCAGTCTCTATTTGAATCTATTTCCCCATGTTAAATATCCTCCCACCTTCTTGTCAACTGTCTGTAGTGATTATCACTACAAAAGATTTTTTTCTCCTACTAATAATACCTCATCTTAATTAATTAGCCTCTTACAGTCGATATGGCTACTTCCACCTTTTCATGTTGTCTGTATGTATATATATTTCTTACCATATGTTCCATTCTATGCATCTGATGAAGTAGGCTGTAGCCCATGAAAGCTTATGCTCAAATAAATTTGTTAGTCTCTAAGGTGCCACAAGTACTCCTGTTCTTTTTCTGATAGTTGTAACCCAAGGTTCTACAGAAGATAAAAAAGTGAGAGTGAAAAGTTATATATGCCAGACTGTAATTAATAAAACAGTACTCGGACATCAGTGCACCTTTATAAGGGCAGGGACTTGAATTAAGGTGGAGGGATTCATAAGACAACATTTGTGAGCTTTGACCTGATTAGTCCTTTTCTCTTATTGTTTACACTGTGTCTTTAGAAAACTTTCTTTGTATGCTAACATATAAGGAAGCCATTTGAGATTAGAAGAGTTGTGTTTAAAGAAGTTTCCTAAGGGTTATTGAATAGATTGTAGAAATCTAACATCCATTTCAGATACTATTAAGGCATTTTAGGACCCTGCTGGGTGATTTTAGTAGAAAATAACCACTGCAATAAAATCTAAGGGCTAGATTCTGTATTGCATCTCCTTGGAGACACAGCACAGAAGGTGCAGGCAGGGATGTGGAGTGAGGCATGGGAATGATAAGGTGTTAGTTAGTTAGTTATTGTTGTCTTTTTGATAGAGTTTCCTTTTTTTTTTGAGACTGTTTTCTTTTGCTTGACTTCTCAAGTGGTAATGTGGTATCAAGTGGCTATGCATCCATTCCCAGGCTTCAGGAATCACCCATCATGCAGGATAGTTATGCAACTAAATTACAGGCAGACTAGGTGCCTCATCTGCTTTGGAATATGGTAAATCACCGATAGATGTGCTGTATGCACATCCTTCTCTGGGTAGACTCAAATATCTAGAGAGTCCTGACTCAAGATACACCTCATGGAGAGGTCAATGCGCTCAGCCTCTGATCTTGGCCAGCCTGGGAATGACCAGTTGGAGTATGTGTCTCAAACCTGGTTTCGCAAGGTTCATGAGAGTAGCCAGCCCTCCACCTGGCAGCCACAAAGCCCAGCTCCATTGTCAGGGTCTGCCCCTGAAGACCGATTGGCAGAGTTCCAGAGTGGCTGATTGGCCCACTGGCCCTACGTAAGCCAACAGCAGAAACAGGAAGCTATCTGAACAACTGGGCTCCACCCCGCTTTGGACTGCATGCCTTGTGCTTCCTGCTGCCCACTCCTGCTACCTACTACCATTCCTGGTTCCCCACCTTGATCTTCTGGCATCCCAACTCAGCCTGACTCCTGGCATCTGACATGTGGTTCTTGATCTTCAGTTTTGTCCTCCCTCTGACCTCCTGGTATCCGGACCTGACCTGCCTCTGGTTCCTGACTTGTGGTTCTGATCTCCAATTTGTCTCCTGCTTCCGACATCCTGGTGTCCTGATTCAGTTGATTCTTGACTCTGGCTCATGACTGTGGACCTTGGCTCTGATTGCTAGGTCTGGCTGCCCACTTTCCAACTGATGCAGCATGCCTCCTCCAGAAGTAGTCTGGCAGTGACTTCTTCATCTGGTCTTTTGCTGAAATGTTCTGCCTCTAACAGAGGAAAGAAGTATCACAAAACTTCCATGGAAAAGGGGTGCTGAGCACCATTCCCAGGCCCATCTCGAAGCCCTAAAACCTCTGTCTCTTTGGAGTATAAGGATAGCTTAACACACTAGAAGGGCTCCTCAAACACCTGCGAGGACTTAATACTGTATATCAGCTGAAAAATGACCTTATAAGTGTTGCAGTACTGATCCAGTTGAGGCTTCTCTGTCTAGATTTCAGGGATGCAGATTTTTGTCCCCTTCGAACCCCTGGACAAGACTCTAGAACTGAATCGTACCACTACAGGCACAAGTCCCTTGGTAAGGACATACATCCTTAGGGTCCTCCACATTGGCCTCTATCCCCTTATGCTTACCCTTCTGTGCCTTACTGCATGCCCTGATGGCAGGACCTCCGTATATGGTTTTCTATAACACCTAGGCCTCATTACAACCTCATTCAAAATTCCTGTCAAAGATGGTCTCAAAATTCCACCTAAATCAAGTCATAGGTCTTCTGATATTTTTTTCTGAAACTGTATGCTTACAAAGATGAAGAAAAGCAGCACTCACTGGATATCCATAGGATTCTGTCCTTATACTTGGACAGAACAAAACATTTTAGAGTTTTTTCAAGACTCTTTGTGGCTTGTGCAGAAAGAATGAAGGGTCATCCCATCTCAGCCCAGAAGATATCCAGTTGGATCTTTCTACATCAGAATTTGTTATGACTTAGCTAATGATACACCATCATCAAAAATTATTGCAAATGCAACTAGAGCTCAGGTCACATCCATGGTGAGTAATGTTCCCATACTGAACATTTGTAGACTGTTACATGGTCATATATTCATTAAACATTATGCCTCCATGGAAGCCTCCAGAGCCAGTGCAAACTTTGGAAAGACAGATCCTCAGTCACTGTTGAAATAGATTTTTCATCCTCACCTTCATCTTGAGTACTGGTTGGGAATACAAAGAATGGACTATGTATGTGGACAATCACTTGAAGGAGAAAGAAAGGATTACTTACCAGTACAGTAATTGTTATTCTTTGAGATGTATTGTCCACATATATATTCCATGACCTGTCCTCCATTCCCTCTACTACAGAGTCTATTATAAGTAAGATTTTGGTGGCAAAGGAACTGAGAGGCAGTTGAAGCAGCCCTTGGTTGAAGGCATGAAGACACATGTACCATCCTAATGGATACTGCCAAACAAAAGGCATCTGCTTGAGTGCACTGGGTGCACACACACCAAGAGGGAAAATATATATGTGGTCAATATATAACAACAGTTACTGTACAGGTAAATAAGCATTTTTATAGCACAAGAAAGAGAAAAGGGAAATTGCCAATCACTCCCAACCTTGGAAAATTTCCTAACTGAAAATTCATCCTGACCTCATTGCTGACGTAGAGAACACTGCCTGAATTTGATCACCAAGTTTAATGAATACTTTCCCAACAGCATAACATGTGAGAATTGGGTCAGGGACCCATTTTCAATAGAAGATTGTCAGATGGCTTTTCAGCAAAGGAAAAGGAAGAATTTATTGAACTGTCATGTGATGGTGGATTCAAGGTCAAATTCAACAAAGTAGAGCTCAGTGACCTTTGGCTGAGAAAGAGAGAGGAGTTTGCCCGGATATCAAATAGAGCTTTGAAATTTTTGGTGCCCTTAGTGCTACATACTATGTAAGACTGTCCTGATCACTATTAAAGCAAGTATAGAATTGGATCTTCAGCTGAATCTCACCAATATCTCACCTGACATAAATTAACTATGTGCTCTGAAGCAAGTACACCAGTCTCTCTTTTTTGTTTTGCTTTGGTTGTTCATTCTCCAAGATACTTAATGTTTTGTAACAAAATGAACTTTGGATCATGTTCAATAATAATCCACATAGAATTAGCAGAAACTTTGAATTTAAATTAAACAAGTCAAAAAGTCAAGCCATTGACATAGTTTAGCAGCATACTATAATATAACAAGATGTCATTTATGACATATTTAATTATTTCTCATAATTTAAATAAAACAAAATACATTAATAATAATGGCTACTGCATTGTGTTTCTTTTCGATTCACTGTCTGAAAACATAAGATGTTTTTGAAAGGATGTTATAATGGAACATTTTAGACTTTCATATTAATTTATTTTACTATAGAGTTCAGAAATCCTTAACTTAAATCTATTAAGGTCTAAAATGTGTACAAAAAATTGCATATAGTACTTCAAACATCGATTTTTTTAAGGTGGCAGTATATGAATTTGGGAATTGCTGCAATATGCCATATTACACGTTCACCAGCTATTGTGCCCTAAAAATCCCTTGTGTACTTTAGACATGTTTTTATCCTATTTAAACACAGCTGAATTAGACAGCACAATATACATCTTTGTGGTCAGCATAGACAAAGAGATGTTGTGTTCAGCATCATATCAGTTAATCATGGTGAAACTTTTCTGGTTCCATCATCTTTTTAGGTAAGACTCAAACTATGTTGTGCAGTTGTGACATTAGTGGGTCACTACTCTGTGTCAGCAACACTTGACAGGCCTGACAAACTCACTACTCCCAACATTCTGTTGCCATAATCTGTATCTAAAAGGTGTCATGTAAGGTATCATCTACAAACTGGTAACACACTTGTCCCGAAAATCATTTTTTGTATGTATGAGGTGTGTACAAAATGTTAAGTATGTGTTGGAAATACATTCTCAAAATGTATTTGTCAAGCAGTGCCTAAGCCTGTTCCAGACAAAGGAATGTAGTGCTGCCTGCTTGAACATGGGGATGGCTACACTGGAAACTTCAAAGCACTGTTGCGGGAACGCTTTGAAATGCAAGAGTGAGCGCTGGGAGAGAGAAAGTGGGGAAAGATGACTACTTAACAGTCTCCACAGGGTTGGAGACTGCACCTCCAGGAAGCCTGCCTGCCTTTTGAAGCAGGGCCAATTAACCTTGGGAAGATATAAGGAGAGAGAAAAAAGCCATTTTCGCATCTGTCACCTGAGGACACAAGGGAACCAAGCAGTGTTCCCTCTAATTTTTTACATCCATGTGCGGAATGAATTTTGTTATGTGCATCAATATGGGGGTGATGTGTGACACATCACCTTCATATTGGTGCACATAACAAAATTCATGTGATGGGGGTGGAGCCGAGGGTTTGGAGTGTGGGAGGGGCCTCAGGGCTAGGGCAGAGGGTTGGGGTGTGGCGGGATGAGGGTTCCGGCTGGAGGTGAAGGCTCTAGGGTCGGGTCGGGTATGAGGGGATTGCGATGTGGGAGGGCGTTCAGGGCTGGAGAAGAAGGTTGGGGTGCAGTGGGGTATGGGCTCTGGGGTGACCCAAGCCTGAGAGAATCAAATCATTTTCGGACCCAACCCTGTTCCTTACTCCCCTTCAAACCTGAGTCAGTGCCGCTGCCACCTCCTGCCTGTGGGGTTAGTGAAGTGGCTATGTGTGCCAGCAGCTGCATGCCCTGCTCCTGCCATCCACTGCTCCTTGCTGTGCTGTATGCACTGTGGAGAGAGAGGCGCTATCACTCCTCAGGGAACACTCACTCCGCAGCACACTAGCACAGCAAAGTGGTCCTGGCTAGCAGGAGTGGGGCACACAGATGCTGCAGTGCTGACCTTATGGGCTGGAGGAGGAGAGCCAACCCAACCTGAGCCCAAGAGAGTCTGTTTGTTTCCCCACCCAACCGAGACATGTCTGTCGGATCAGACACTTGTAGTCAGGTCTCATCAGGTTTGGGTTGGGTTGCATGGGCTCTACCAGCTATCCCACAGACTCCCTATTAATGAGCAAATCACTTAAATTCCATTACCTCAATTGTATGATAGGATTAATAATACCTACTTTGACAAAGTATGCTTGCCTGCAAAAAGAAAAAAAGAACACCAGTACCATTTTGTTGAATATTAATATTTGATACACACTCCAGCTTAAATATGAATAGTCAGTCGTTTCACTCAGTTTACAAATATCATCAGAAACAACACAACCTGGGTGGTGTAGAGAGGCTCACTCTATAATATAACAACACGCTGCTAAATAGAGAGATTTAATTATTGTTACTTCATAATATTTCATTAAAAACACGATAAGATCAGTGTTGTAATGATTAACATTTTATGTCTGATGTTTATTTGGCAATGATTTGGAAACCTATTAAAACTTACTAAATAAATAGTTATAAAAAACAATACTTGGTTCACTATGAGTGAATAAAATCTCTAATTTTTAAGGATACATTTCAATGTCAAATGTATAATGACTTAGAACCAACTAATTTAAAACTTGCAAATAACATTTTGAGCTATTGTCATGTTTTGGGGTGCAGTCCAGGCCAGTGACACAACCTCTTATTACATGCCCTGTAACCCTGGGTGCCTTATATATTCTGCTGCTGTAGCTTGCGTCCTGGACATCAATAGCTACCAGACAGTATCCTGAATGTCTGTGTACTGTGCAGCACTGGTTCAGCACTTTCACCCCAGCAGCCTGTCCACCACAAAACAGTCCCCCTACCTTGTTTCCACCAGCTTTGGTTATACCTGGCAAGATGACTCAACACAGTTCGCATATCTCCCCAAAACATTCTGGTATGAAGTGTTCGGCCCTCTCCTCGACCACTCAGAGAAATAATAATGTTAATTTGCTCCTTTAAGGAGTCAGTATGCAGCAGCTTGTCACCTTAACTGGAGTTATCGTCACTGGGTTGGTTTAGATTAAAAATAAAACAAGTTTATTAACAACAACAGGACATAGGTTAAGTGATACAAAGCAGAAGAAATAAAGTTAGAAAGGGTTACAACAAGATAAAAATACTCTAATGGCTAAGGCTCAACTTTGGCAACTTACAATCTTTGGTCATGGTAGTTTCCTCAACATTCTCCCATTCCCGGAGACTTCAAACTCCTTCTTTGAAGGGCCTATCTTTCTCAGCTTGCAAAAGCTCTGGCCTCTTGTCTGTTTAGTGGTGGATGCCAACATGGCTTCTTCTCTTTCCTTATATCTTCTCAAACTCACTGTTTTGTCCCCAAACTCAGGATGGTCTTCCTGTAGACTTCTCATCCCCTGCCTATTTGTATGTAAATGGGGCTTCCATTGGTTTTGGTCACACCTTGCTTAATTTCATTAGTGACAGGTAGATAGCTGCCTTCCCTGCTGTCTGGGGAGGGAAACCTCCTTTCCCTGTGGGTATGTCTACACTGCAAAGTTGTCAACAAAACAGTTGTCTTTCACAGGTACTTAAAAAAGCCCCTCTCCCCACCCTTCTCAGCCCAGAAGAAAAGTCTGTCCTATCTCGGGGACTCTCTTTCTGCCCTGCCACCCCCACCAACATGATACAGTTCTGTGGCGATCTGGAAGCCTACTTTCGCCGTCT
>NC_133774.1:115015950-115031178 GCF_003597395.2 Chelonoidis abingdonii
AAAGAGAGAGATTTGGTATTCCTCTGTCGTGTGGGGATGTTTGTGTAGAGCGCCTCAGTCCATGGGTGGGCTAGAGGTGTTTTCTGGGAGCGTGAGGCGCAAATGCGTTGTAGTTCTCAGGAAATCAGTGGTGTCGACTGAGATAGCTTGGAGTGGGTGGCATCTATGGGTCGGAGAGAGAGTCCCATATCCAGAAGGTCCTTCAGTGAGAGTTGCCAATCCAACGATGATGGGGCATCCATCCAGGATTCTCCGGGTTGTGGAATTTGGGTGTATAGATTAGAATAACTCTGGTCGGGCTCTAAGAGTAATGCTGGATTTTGTTTCGGTGTTAAGTGTAGGAGTGTCCTAGTTAGATGTCGTTTCTTACGTGTATTTCCTCAGTGGGCAATCTGGATAGGAAGCTGGGCCTGTTAAGAATCTGGTATTGGAGAGTTGTCTGGCGGCCATCTCCTCCTGGTAGTCTAGCACGCTAGTTCATGGAATGATGCACAACACCTGGTCCTTTATCAGCACTCTTTGATGATAATGAGTCTCGGGTGGTTTTCTGAGCTGGTGGGACAATGGCATTTGCGTTCTGGCACGACTTAGGTCATGGAGGCAAGCGTGGTTGTTTTGTCTTTCTTCCGACGTATTTCTCTGCCTGTGCATCGCTGGCGGAAGCATTCAATGTGAATAGGTCAGACGTCATTTCGACCCTCAAGGAGGAGTCCATGGTGGGAGTTCTTCTTCACTTGTGCGGTTGGTGGGGTGTGTGTGTTTCAGGTGCACTGTCAGTGTTGTCCTGGAAGAATATTCTTGAGTCGTCAGACAAAAGAGAGAGATTTGGTATTCCTCTGTCGTGTGGGGATGTTTGTGTAGAGCGCCTCAGTCCATGGGTGGGCTAGAGGTGTTTTCTGGGAGCGTGAGGCGCAAATGCGTTGTAGTTCTCAGGAAATCAGTGGTGTCGACTGAGATAGCTTGGAGTGGGTGGCATCTATGGGTCGGAGAGAGAGTCCCATATCCAGAAGGTCCTTCAGTGAGAGTTGCCAATCCAACGATGATGGGGCATCCATCCAGGATTCTCCGGGTTGTGGAATTTGGGTGTATAGATTAGAATAACTCTGGTCGGGCTCTAAGAGTAATGCTGGATTTTGTTTCGGTGTTAAGTGTAGGAGTGTCCTAGTTAGATGTCGTTTCTTACGTGTATTTCCTTCAGTGGTGCAATCTGGATAGGAAGCGTGGCCTGTAAGAATTTGTATTGGAAGAGGTTTGTCTGGCGGCCATCTTCTCCTGGTAGTCTCAGACGCTGTTCATGAGAATGAGACACAAGCACTGGTCCTTCTACAGCACTCGTTTGACTGATAATGTCAGGGTGGTTTCTGAGGCTGGTGGGACATGGCATTTGCGTTTCTGCAGCTGACTGTAGGGTCATGGCAGTCAGCGCTGTGTTGTTTTGTTTTCCTCCGACGTTTTCTCTCGCCTGTGCAGTCGCGGCGGAGAGCATTCAATGTATAGGTCAGACGTCATTTCGCCCTCAAGGAGGAGTCCATGGTGGAAGTGTCTTCTTCACTTGTGCGTGTGGTGGGGTGTACGTGTGTTTTCGGTGCAACTGTCAGTGTTGTCCTGGAAGAATATTCTTGAGTCGTCAGACAACCCACGAAAGCTCACGCTCCAAAACCTCTGTTAGTCTATAAGGTGCCACAGGATTCTCTGCTGCTTTCACAGATCCAGACTAACACGGCTACCCCTCTGATACTCTTCTCCCCACCCTGCGAAAGACAAAAGTTTTGCCCACGCAAGTGGCAGTGTGAATGTGGCTTTACAGGGCTGAAAGTATTTTGTCAGCAAAAGTGCATGGGCTCAATTTACACCATAGGCCGTATTTGTGGGTAAACCTGATGCAGATCATTGAAAGGGAATATTTATCAAATATAGGATCAAAAGCAGCCCTTAGTTATATATGCTTCACTGGAGTTGTATGAAAGTAACTAAGGACAATATTTGTTTCAGATTATTTATACTGTTTATTATTTATTGATGTCCTAAATAAAAATAAGATTACAATAATTGTTTTGGCTGACAGACAAGTGTGTTTAGACAGACCATACTGTTTCATTAAATAACTCAGTATAAATATTTTAAAATCCATATAAATCCATTAACACACCAATTTTAACATAATTCTTACATTATTTTATTTTTGCGTTGTGGTAGCACCCCATGACTCAGCTGTGCAAACACATGGAAGACATGGTATGGTTGATACCTGCCCTGAAGAATTTACAAACTGAGAAAAAAAAATTCAGAAAAAGGAATGTGGAAGAAGGAGAGTAGGATGCAGTATACAAGCAAAGTAATCAAAATAATGGATGGAGTTGATGTTTATAGGATCATGGAGTATAGGATGGAAAATACCTTGTTGGACTAAAAAAAAAAAAATCACTATTGCCTTGCCAGTGCAAGAATGGATTTTGTTGTACATTTTCTACAGGTCATTTAAAAACTTTAGATCTTCGAACAGTCTCTCCTTAAGCTACATGGGCTGCTTCTACTTCTTTTCATTCTTTTTGAGGAGCCAGAACCTGTTGGATTTTATTTATACTGTCTGTTACAGACCTGGCTGAGTGGATGTAATTGTACCCAAACTTTGGACTCAACATGCTTCTAAATCATTTGGAGCTGAGCAGCATCCAGTCAACTGTTCCTAACTCTGGGTCTCTAAGGGTATGTCTGTTCTACAAAAACCCATGGCAGTAAGTCTCATTCCTTGTTTGGGCTGGGACTCACTCCCCTTGCCTGGTTTCAGATCTCACACTCCAGCCCAAGTTGGAACGTCCACACTGTTATTTTAGCCCCATAGCGCCAGCCCCGTGGCCCTGAGTCAGTTGACCCAGGCTGTGAGACTTGCTGCCAGGTTTTCTTTTTCTGCAGTGTAACTCAAGGCACTCTCCTGGGTGCAGACCTTCTGTTTGTCCCCCTTCCTTGGGATTTGAGACTTTGCAATCCAGCTCACCTAGACCTTGAAACCAGTGCTCTGATTTCGCAAGCCTCCCCAGTTGTTTACGTATGCTTACCCCAGAGTTTCACCTCTGTGGCCACTCTGGTTCAGAGATTAACTTTCTGGAGACCATGTAGAAGGTAATGTAAAAAACACCACAATATTTATTGTCAAAACAGGCAGGAGTTACATATCCTTAGATACCACAGCAAAATACCCATATTCTCCCTCTCCCCTAAATCTATGGTCAAGCCTTCTTGTGAGTCCTTAGGTCCAGTCCATATGTCATATGGGTTAACCCCTCCTACCCTCTGCCCTATGCAGTCCTGTTGCCTGTCTGGCTGGTGAGAGAGTCCGGAAATCCTGTCGCCTATGTCATGGGACCAGCTGGTCAGCTTCAGACCCCAATCAGGTGAGTTGCCCTCTGGAGACCCAATTGTGAAAGCCAGTTTCCTTCAGCCTAGCCATTCCCTGTAGCAAAACCTTTGTCCTTGGTAGTTACTCTCATGCTGCCTGGAGTGGCTTACCCCTGAGAGTGCCAATCTCAAGTCAGACTCTCAGAAAACAGGGCAGACACACCCAAACTGCTGGCACAGTCTATGTTTAGATTTTACAAACCAGCAACTAATGCATCTTCCTGGATCACTATTCTAGTTTTCCATAGAGTCACATTCATCTTAGACACTCCACCCTATATTATGATCCAGACAAACTGGACCTCATGATGAAAGGTTATTAAAACCAAAGTTCACCACATGTTAGGTTCTTCTAGCCCCAAATGACCAGTCACTAATCCACAGATCAAAATGTACCCTAGATCTTACCCAATACAACTCTATAGCCAATCCTTTAGTAAACTAAAGATTTATTAAGTAAGAAAAAAGTAATGACAGTTTTTAAATGGTTAAAGCAGAAAAAATACATTACATTTGGATCAGCGGATATAGTCCAAATTAATAGCAGGGATGTTAAATCTGTTAGTTTTCTATAAGTCTCTGGGTTGCCCAAATAGATTTGGGGACCTCAGTCCTTTTGTTCAAAGTTTCCCCATATAAGCATTCACCAGTCCAGAGATGGGGTAGGAAAGAGGTGTCCATATGCCTTTTGTTCTCCCCTTTTATATCTTTATCCTTTCTTCTGGAAAAATACTGGCTGTCATGTGGTGTCAGGTAGCTCAATGGCATACATGGTTTGCCATCAGTTCCTCATATGAATTGCAAATCTTTGCTTGCACCTTTCTTTATACACTCAGCCTGATATGTCTCTGGGGATGACATGCAAGTGTTTGTTATAGTCCCTTTGTTATTTCCTAGGGTTTAGTCCATTGGCATTTCCCGGATTCACAACATGTTTCTATAACAAACATATAGCAAAATCTCATAACTTTGTTTACAATGATGGTACACACATTTAAATAGGACAATGAGTTTCAGCAAATCATGACTTTTTAAATGATACCTTACAAGGCACACTTTGCACAAGATTTATTTTGTAATAGTGATGACAGTCAACTTCCCTTCTATACAGCATCACACAGTTACAATGTCATATGAAGGTCACAATTTGATACAGACTTGTACAGACATGCACCAATCCATCACATCATCTTTTAGGATTCTCAAGCTTTTTTCAATGCTAGTGGACTTTAATCACAAATATTCCCAATACATCTTTAATATTGTGCCCAAGTCCTCAGATATGGACAAGGAGCACAGAATTCAGCTCAGGAGTGGGATGTAAAGATGGCATCTCTTGCCTCAATCCTGAGTGGAGCTGGTTTCCTAGTGTAACTTAGAAAAGAACAAAGGCTGCTGTAAATTACACTAAGTTACTTTACAATGGTGCGAAAGATCTGATACAGCAGCTGGAGGTCAGTGGGGCACAGAGAAGCCCCAGCAGAGAGGGGAGTGGTATAGGAGCTGCTGTGCAAGCCCTCTGCCACCAGAGGCTCCCCTGAATTAGGCCATCTGTGCAGACTGTAAATCTGTAATCTGCTGGCAATGTTGTGCAAAGTGGCAATACTGCACCTCACCAGAGGATCTGGGCCTGTATATTCAATATAATAATATGCCATGTTCTTTATTTCTGCTTAGGCCAATGTAAAAGTTCCTTATTTTAATATATTTTTATTAAGAAAAAGTACTTTCTTCAACAGTTTTACTTTTTAAATCAAACATCAAGAAAGTACGAACAATATCATGCATTTAATTCACCTGAGCAGATTAACGTTACTATAATTATTGGTGGCAAACAATTCAAGCTTCAGCAAGAAGTAAGACTTTCACCACCTGGTATAGTACATATTTTATGCCATACTTCCAGGTAACCAAAACCAAATAGAAAACGTACTTACTAGTACTTTATTTTCTAATAGTAACTCTATCCTCAGCCTCTTTGCTGCTTGTTTTTCTCTTTTTGTTCGTTTCTTTGTAGTATTGGCCAGAAGAACAGTCTCTTGCCAAAGCTGGGTTTTTGTATGTTGGAGCAGAAGAAAGATCAACAAATAGACCCTCTATAATGACTTAATTGAGAGTTGTGAGGAAGTAATCCAAAACCAATACTTCTCTCACCTATTTGTAAAGTTTTGAGGATTGGTGAAGAAATTTCTGTGTTTAAAGGACAATAAAAGAGCTTAAAGGACATGAAAGTTTATGAAATTGGGTTTGCAGATTGGAGAGGCTAAGGAAATAAACAGATTGAAAATGTATTTTCTGTTCTGGAAGATTACATTATCCTTTCATTTTTACAATATTACATCTATTAGTATGTTACAAGTTTCAAAGTTACTGTATGAGCAATTCTATTAAAGAAGTTAAACTGCTAGCTGGGAAAATAGGGCCTGATTCTCTCCCCCTGTACAGTTCTTTCAGTCTCCTCAGATGGTGAAAAGGGACCATAAACTTGCCAGATCAGGGCTAACGATTCCCTCAGCATACGGGAGCTCTCAGCTGGCATACTGATGTGATAGCCATCTTCTATGCCACCCTCCACATAGCTGCTGGCAGGATGGGGTGTGGCTGGAGTATTAGTGTGGTTCAGCCATTTTCTGCTGGAAGACAGGCTCCTTGGCAGCTCTTACCAGCCAGCACATGTTAGAGTAGTGTCAAGCCACAATTGTATCCATTGTCTGCTGTGCAGGTCCTGGGAGCAGCAGAGAATCTAGTCCATGGATTGTAAACAGGACAACTGTTATATAGTGGTCCCTCACTCTCGTGTGGGGAGGGAGGCCACAAACAGCCTATAGCTCAGCACCTTCTGGCTGGAGCCAACTGTACTTAACAGAGCTTGGGCCCCTTAGGCGGGCAGAGCACAAACAGTCTATAGCTCTGGCCTGCAGTTAGAGTAGAGCAGCAAAGGAGTCTAGGGGACCAGACCCTCAGGGAGGGCGAGGCACCAAACAGTTAGGTGTTTTTACTCTACTAGTTGGCTGATAAATGCAGGCTTTTGGGCCTAAAGGTTGGGAGGCTGCCATCCCAGGGGTGTAGTGGCAGGAGTACGGTGACCTGGGTCCTCCTGACTGACTCCACCAGGTCCCAGCCCAGGGCCCTAACAGTGGTGGAGTGTTCCCCACTGGGTCGGTGGGGAATCCCACAGCAACATGTTGACTCACATTCCAGCAGCAGAACTGGGCCACAGTCTGGTTCCACTGGGCTATTTCCTACCACAGTCTGGGTTTAGGTCTCTGTAGTCCAAAAATCCTCTGTCTCCTCAGGGTACTCGGCCACCAGCACTCCCCACAGCTCTTCAGAGCATTCATCTGATGGCAGTCCTGGCAGATCCTCGAGACACTCATCTGTCTCCTCTGGCTGCAAGGCACAGCTCCATTCGAGTCCTAGTCCAGGATCCTGTTGAGATCCCAGCTTCCTGGAAAAGCTGGGAGGGAAGATCCCAGCTCCCCTCCAGCCCCAACCAAGCTCTGGGGCTCTCCTTTTATATTTCGAGTCCCACCTCAGGACTTCCAATGAGGGAGGCAGGGCGGATTTAGCTCCACTCACTGGGGGAAGGCGACTCCACCTCACTATATGCTACAATATATTTTACATTTCCATACTAGCACAAGATAAATTCAGGGCATGTTAAAACAAAGGCTTAAAGCTAGCCTGTCTTGATGCATGAAAGTCCTCTTTGGATTCTAGGGGATTCAGCCATGTGGAATAAAATGTTTTGTGCTAATTGTACAGTTCACAAATATTGTGATTTTTTTTAATGGAAATATTAGCCACAGGCATCCTTTGTGACCCTGTGCTTGAGTTTCCCCATTGGCAAATTAAAATAATAAAAATATAATAATACTTAGCTCTTATGTAACACTTTTTCTTTGCATAGATCTCAAAGCACTTTACAAAGAAGGTAAGTATCCTAGACCCATTTCAGAGATGGAGAAACTGAGGCACAGAGGTGATATGACCTGTGCAATGTCACCCATCAGGCCAGAGCTAGGAGCAGAACCCAGATTTCCTAAATCCCAGTCAAGTGCTCTGTTTATTAGGCCACGCTGCTCTGAAGAGAAACTATACCATACCTACCTCACAGAAGAGTTAGGGGGCTTCATGCGTTAACATCGGTAAAGTGTTTTGAGATCTTTACACAAAAGGTGCTGTAGAAGTGCAAAGTGTTTTATTATTACTAAAGTAATCCTTTTTACAGAATGTTATCATGTAGCATATATAAGCATCAGATGAGTTTAAAAGTCACTATGTGCTCTAGGCCTCAAACTTTAGGCTCAGTCCACAGACCCACTCCAACCCCTTTACACTGCTTCGGCAGCCCTAAAGGCCTGTAGTGCTGGCTTTAACAACCAGCTGAAGAGTTCCCTGGTATGATGGGAATCCATGATTGGTGCAAAGCAGATGTAGCTGGCTTCAGTTCATATGGGTTTCATGAACAAACACTAACATAATTGGTTTGCTTAGAGTTTATGAGTTTATGCAACTTGGTCAATAGGAACTGTAGGAGTTCAGCACCTCTGAAACTTAGGCCTTTTCTGTGTCGCATTCTACTCAATAGTCTGGGTCCAGCAGCCCTGGAGGCTCTAAGCTTAGTATAGCAGCAGGCAACAGAGGAAACTGACTATTTCCTGCTCAGCGGCTGCAGATCTGTGGTGAGGTGGCCAAAGTAATACACTGTGGAGCTACCTAGTCATGTGTATCTTGATACACTTGACTAGTTAACAGGAAGTGATACAAGTAGTTTGAGGCAGATCCTGAGAGTATGTGTTCCTGTGTCTGTGTCAAATCATGCTAGCAAATAAATATTATAGTTTTGGCAATGAAGAAGCTAGTTAACAGAAAAACCATTGAGGCTCTGAGTGTTTCCCAGAAATGAGAGAAGAGACTTGGATTGTTTGTGCTGAAACTTGGAATAACAGACAATATATGAAAAACAATCCGTGTTACACCCTGTCCTACTTTCAACACTCTGTGAATCCAAAACTGCAAAAAATGTTGACATCTTTGAAGAATCCTACTTTTCTGAGACTGACTGGGATTAAAATCACAGAATATCTTCAGCCAAAGAAAAACATATCCTTTGAATGGCTCTTTTTCAGTTATGTAATTCAGAATCAAGGCTGAGTGTTTTTGTAATATGGGGAGGGTAAAAGATATGAACTGTTTCTTATATAGCCCAAACTGGTTCATCCATATCTAATTTGCATAGGTTATAATGTGTAAATGTTGCTGATGGTAAAATTCATTTGCGTACTCTATTTTATCAGACGTGAATTTATAATACTATCTAATGATCTGTCATCTTGGCTTTCTCGGAAGGTAAGCACTGCTTATCTGTCCCTACTCATTCAAACACTTGGCTCACAGAGCAGAAATTGTTTTCATATTTAAGGGCAATAGGCTCTCTCTTATTAATCTTAGTACAAGATGCATTCCTTTTTTCCTTATTGGCTTCTTATGTGCCCAGCCCCGTTGCCAAGTCACATGACACAGGTGGGATGAGGAAGAAAACTTCCTCAAGAACTGCCCCCTACTTAAAGAACCCACTGAAGCATGTTCTCTATTTTGGAAAGCTGATCCCTTAATATACATTAACATTAATCAACCCACTGTGATGACTGATATGTGCGTTGCCTTCCTACTTTCTGCACCCTTTTTTGTGTTTAATTTGTTTTCCATTTTTCTTCGAAGAGTGAGAGGAAGGAATGTCTAGTGTGCAGCTCTGTACAGCTTTTGAGTTTTCTTCTATATACATATATTCACTCATCCACATGCTATAAAATATTTTCACAGTGTACCCTCAGACAGATATACAATAAAATCCATTTTTACAGGTGGGTTTGATTTTCTTATAGATCAAGAAAACTTAAAGATCAACTCAAGTTCTCAGTTACACATCAATTCTTCCTCTTTAGATATTGGAGAGAAATTTAGCCAGGCACTTCTGAATCTCTATCTTACATATCAGTGTTTCCCCAACTTGGGATGTCGCTTGTGTAGGGAAAGCCCCTGGTGGGCTGGGCTGGTTTGTTTACCTGGCACATCCGCAGGTCAGGCCGATCTCAGCTCCCACTGGCCGCAGTTCGCTGCTCCAGGCCAATGGGAGCTGCTGGAAGCATCGCAGGCCGAGGGAGATAAACAAACTGGCCTGGCCTGCCAGGGGCTTTCTCTACACAAGCAGCATCCCAAGTTTGGAAAAAACTCTTATATATGATAGTAAAATGGAAAGGCTGAAAGGCAAGATGACATTTTATGAAATTGCCATTCTCCTTTTTCTTCTATTGCTCTTTAGTCTTCCCACAGAGCTGTATGTTATAGGTCTTGTCTCCCCATAATTAATTCATAAAACAGGAATGCATATTTGCATAATTATCTGCTTTTAACTTTCATCAATTTTTTCTTTTGTTTCATCTCCATACATTGTTTTCCCCTGCTGCCTGCTCATAGACTGTAATAGACCTATAACCTCTGGCTGAGTTATTGAAGCCTTCAAATCATGATTTAAAGACTTCAAGTTACAGAGACTCCACCATTTACACTAGTTTAAACCTGGATGAGAATCACTGCGTTCTCAGTACTGTAAATCATTCTCTTTCTTTTCTATCTATCACTGTAAAGTTTTGACACACTATATGAAAGAATGTAGATGCTATATAAAAAGTTAATATATATTGTCTGGTAATTACATTCCTAAATCAGATATAATCACTGACTGGCATTACACTGTTCTCAGATTAAATTTTCATGCTGTTAGATCATATTTAGGATTGGTTGGATATAGTCCTAGAGGTTTCATCATATGACTTAATCTTTAATTAAAGATTAGTCATTAATTCTTGGAAACTCCAGGTCAGTCCTGAAGGGTTGACAACCCTAATCATATTTCAGATTAAGGGACAAATCTACTTGAAATCTAATCAATTTCAAACATGAGTTAAAAGCACTTTTAGATTTTGCCTCTGCCCTTGACTTCCTTCTCCCAAATTTTGTGGTTTTACAATTACATTTTCCTATCTTTTAAATGATTTTTTCTCTCCCATTGCTGTGTGACAGACCGATGCAAACAAAAGGGGACTCTAACCAAGATCCCCATCCTGCAACTAGATCCATACAATCCCTGGCCAGTGGAATGGTCCTTAGGAGACCCTTCCTAGTGGCATAACTTAGGGTAACCATAAAGCTTCTCTAAGTTACAGCTGGGGCCAAACCATACCCCCAGCCTGGACCAAGATCAGGTTAGTGGAAAAATAGCACTGACACACTTTTCTTCCCCCAACCCCACTCCTTTGGGTCCTGGACCAAGCATTTGGTACACAGACTGGTATATCTCCTAAACCTCTTTTTATTATTATTATTATTATTATTATTAGTATCATCTTAGGTACCTGTGATTTACCTCTGCATTTTGTTTAGTACAGGTGTTCTCAAACTGGGGAGTCAGGACCCCACAGGGGGTCACGAGGTTATTACATGGGGGGTCGTGAGCTGTCAGCCTCCACCCCAAACCCCGCTTTTCATCCAGTATTTATAATAGTGTTAAATATATAAAAAAGTGTTTAATTTATAACGGGGGGTCACACTCAGATGCTTGCTATCTGAAAGGGGTCACCAGTACAAAAGTTTGAGAACCACTGGTTTAGTAGGAGATACTAGTATGTCTAAAATGTTCGCCTACTTGAATAAGAGCAGGAGGCGCACAAAATGCAGTAGTATCCTAATGCTAGTTGAGTGGTGAAATTCTGGCCCCTTTGACATCTATGGCAAAACTCTCATTGATTTCAGTAGCACCAGGATTTCACTCAGGATCTGAGCTTTGTAATTCAGCAGAGAAATATCTACTTACTTTTATTACTTCCCGGGTTATAGCTTTTCTCTGCAAAATCCTAAGGCCATCTTGGATTCTGTAAAGGACAACTAGGCATCCATTTTGTAAGTCCTTCTTGTCCCCTCTTCACTCTGAATTTGGTACCTTTTTACATTTAGGTGGGAAAAGATGGTTACTGTTATCGGCTAATCTGCCTAGCAACCCATGTCTATATAAGGGTGGTGCTCAAATTAGATTGGGCTGCCCGCCTGAGTGGCAGAGTCTTGTGGCTGTCTGTTTAGGACAGAGCAAGAGGTTGAGGGTTAATAGGGTAGGTCATTCACCCCACAAGGATCATCTTAAGCAGGGAATATACTTACCTAGATGCACCTAATCCATCTTCTATAGTGATGACTTGTCCCATGCACGATAACGCAGGTAAAGGGAGGAGGAGGGATTTAATTACCTGAATACTCTCATCTTACCCAAGAAAATGCTCATCTGGTTCTGTCTTGAGGTCCTGTCTCCATCTGAGGGATCTGGCCATCCTGTCATGCTGCAACCATCCTGAAGAGGAGAAACACCATCAAATCAAGCTGCCAGAGATGGTACTGTCATTGTCATTTTGATCTTCATGTATCGATCCCTATTGATACGGCCTGCCTTGTTTTATTATCCATCTCACCTTGTTACCTGGGGAGTCCTTGCCACCCCATTAATAAATCTTGTTGTACCTTTATTCTGTGTGAATCATGTCTGGGAGCACAAACCCCCGGTGATAGATACGGGAAGGGAGGCGAACCTGAAACTGAGACTCCTGGCCTCCTGTTTCAATCAACACCATTGAAATCTATGGCAAAACTGTCATTGATTTCAATAGGGCCAGGATTTCACACAAGATCTGAGCTTTGTAATTCAGCTGAGAAATATCTGCCTACTTTTATTTCTTCCCAGGTTATAGCTTTTCTCTGCCCCCATTCATCTCCCCCCAGATAAATGGCCTTTGTCTGTACTCAAATACTGTACCCAATAAACTTTGCAATAAAATTACTTTAATGTAAATCACTTGCAAATTATCATTTTAGTGCATAACTAGCCGCTTGTGATGGCCAAATCTAAGTAATGTTGTGACATAATGTACTATTAATGTGTTATGGGGCCTAACAATGGACTTACTCCAGATATGAATTTGATCTATTATATCTGTGGATTTTGGCGTCAGTGACTATCTGGATATGCATTAGCTTTACTATTCATTAGTATTATTACAGGAGTGATAACTATAATGTAAAGCATGCCCACATTAATTCCAAAATGTGAATATCTGTACTGTGCAGGAGACATAGTGAAAGTTGGGACAGTTTTCAGTGCACTAATTTGCTGTCCTTGCTAAAATGTTGTTATTAGAGTTGCTAAAAGAGGGTGAAGATCTGACACTGGAAACTTTATTTCTGCTTAGGTAGTGGCAAAAGGGACAGTTAGGATTGGGCCACATTGTACAAAATGCTGGACAAACATATAGACTTTCAAACCTAATTTAAGGCATGATACAACAAGTGTAACAAACAATAAGAGTAAAGTAATGGGTGGAGGGAAAGAGAATGTGGATAACAGTAATATCAGTTGTGTTTAGGTATCTGGTTACCTTGGTGGTTCTGCATCATGTAAAGTGAATTCCTGGCCCTGTTAAGTCAATGACAAAACTCATTAGAGCCAGGATTATGGGGCATGAAAGATGAGGACAAGAAGCTTGAACTTGTTTCAGTGAAAAAGAAAAACAGATTAGACAAAAGAAAAATAAAAAAGCATGATACGAAAATCTGGAAGAAATAGAGAGACCATTACAAATTTATAAGCATGAATTAAAATAATGTTTAGAGAAGTTAAGATAAAAACCCAGAAAACTAAATAGAAACTGTCTTACTGGTCTCATTTTTTAACCCAACATATTGTGTGGAACTGTCTATTTGCCCTTAAGGGCTGGAACCCCTATCCTGCAGTCCCTCCTAAGGGTAAAGATTGCAGGATTGTGTCCAAGATAAAACAGCCAATGTGATATATTGAAATGTTTTGAGCTATTGGGGACTGGATGTGTCAGAAGATTGGTAATGGAGACATGAAGTCTTTTACTTCAAAGTTGTCAGTTCAAAGCTGGTCAAAATCTTAAATGAATATTGAAGAATCAAGAAGTAAAACCAGAAGACTCTCCCACATATAATTTACACCAAAAAAGGCACTAGAGAGACCTTTGGTATGCTTTGCATGGACAACAGGAGTAAGTGAAATTATATTTCTAAAATTAACCAAATAAAGAGCAATATATTATATAAAATTAGTAAATATTTCTTGTTGTATACAGGATATTTTACCAGATCTCCATATTGAAAATTGTAATCCATTCCTTTCCCTATGCTTGTCTGCTATTAGTTTCCCAAATAATTAATATATTGATTTTTAACATCAGTATTTTCCCACTCTTTGTATTAATAAATGCCAGCACCAGAGGTGGTCTAAAAATCTGATTACTCCAAACCAAGGAGAGGGCATGTCTGGTTTTAAGAAACATCAAAAAGTGATTAGTAGGCAGGCCAGAATCCTCCAATTGAGCAAAAGATTTTAAAATGGCTGCTTGATAAAGATCTCTAACAGTTAGACACTTGAGTCTCTCCACAGATGAAAGCTACCATTCATGAGAATTGTAGGCAAGATGGGATTATCCCACAGCAGTGCCTGCCTTGACAGGGTGTGATTAGAACACTGACATTGACTGGCTTTGTTCCAAATTATAGTCGCTTGCTGAATAACAGTATGAGTCTACGTTGTGTATAGGAGTACTTGTGGCACCTTAGAGACTAACAAATTTATTTGAGCATAAGCTTTCGTGGGCTACAGCCCACTTCTTCGGATGCTGTAGCCCACGAAAGCTTATGCTCAAATAAATTTGTTAGTCTCTAAAGTGCCACAGTACTCCTGTTCTTTTTGAGGATACAGACTAACATGGCTGCTACTCTGAAACCTGTGTTGTGTATGTTTTTTTCTGTAGGTAATAGTTTGAACATCCAGTCCCCCTCTAACTAAAGGCAGAGGAGTTTCCTAACATTGAACCAGTTTCTGACAGCTAATAGGTAAAAGGCTGTAGGGAACCAGGGTGCCTTCCCTCCAAACCTGAGGGTAAAGAGCCGCTCTCTCAGCCTGAGTGGGCGGGGCCAGGCCAAGCTTACTGCACCCCCTGGAAGGGGAAGGGTGGAACAGGAAGTGCAAAGACTGGGCCCTTAGCCCAGTAAGAGCAGCACCAGGGAGGGAGGCAGACGCAGACGGCGGGCTGTTCCCTTCAGACCCCGCTGCCACGCCAGGGGAGGCCCTGGACCAGGGGAAACCTGACCTGGAGGAAGGACTGGGGCTAAGGATTGCCTGCCGCCAAGTACCTGGAGGAGCCTGATGCGGAGGGGGAGCTGGAGCTGCCAGCAGCTGAGTAGCCGGATGAGCTAGAAGGACCGGAGGGACTCGCTCGAGCGACTGGGTAGGAAGTAGCCCAGGGACAGAACTGCACAGTATGGTGAGTCTATTTGGGCAGCGTGTTGCGGAAGGACCCTGCTGACCCAGTGGCGGGACCCTTGCCCTGCCACTGTCAGGGCCCTGGGCTGGAACGCAGTGGAGTTGGGTGGGCCTGTGTTCCCCTACCCCGGCCAACCTGCCTTGGGTAGCAGAACCCCAACAGGACTATAGACTCTTGCCAGCGCTCCCCTGCCTGAAGGACATGCTAGAGACTCTTGCCGGCACTCCCCTGCCTGAGGGGCACACTAGAAACTCTTGCCAGCGCTCCCCTGCCTGAGGGGCATGCTAGAAACTCTTGCCGGCGCTCTGAGCCTGAGGGGTGTGCTAGAGACTCTTGCCAGCGCTACCTTGCCTGAGGGGCACGTTAGAGACTCTTGCTGGTGCTCTGAGCCTGAGCGGTGCGCTAGAGACTCTTGGTGGTGCTCTGAGCCTGAGGGGTG
>NC_133774.1:115031623-115096217 GCF_003597395.2 Chelonoidis abingdonii
CTCCCTTGCCTGAGGGGTGCGCTAGAGACTCTTGCTGGTGCTCTCTTGCCTGAGGGGCGCGCTAGAGACTCTTGCCGGCACTCCCTTGCCTGAGGGGAGCGCTAGAGACTCTTGCTGGAGCTCTCTTGCCTGAGGGGCATGCTAGAGACTCTTGCCGGCACTCCCTTGCCTGATGGGAGCGCTAGAGACTCTTGCCGGCGCCCCTCCCTCCGCTAATTCCCTAGGGACAGACGGCATGACTCCAGCCAGCCAGGGAGGCAGTAGCTCCCCACTGCCCCCAGTAGCTTGGTGGGCCAACTGACACAGGTCACAAAGGCCCAAACATATAACAAAATATGGGGAAGTCCAGATCCACTATAGTAATAACTTATTTAGATCTATACAATGGGCCTATACCAAAGCATTCCAGATCATCACAGCTGTTAAAACACAAAGTGAGAGGCACTCTTGAAGATGCACACGGCTCATACCACAAAGTGCTTTGTAGCTCAAAACCAGCTCCTTAAATTACACTTAGAAGCAAATGAGAAGCAAGAACAATGTCAAGAGCACAGGTGTAATATACCCTATTTGAGAAGCGCTACTAACTGCACAGACAGATTCTGCACTAGCTAATGTTTCTGGCTTGTCTTCAGGTGCACACAGCTATAATATATTATAGATGTGACAAAGGTGTGGATACCTGATGAGGCTACATCTGAAATAAAAGATCAAATCTTTGTCAAGCCCTTGGCCTCTGCTGCCATATAGAAGCATCTGAGGATCCAACAAGATCTCCAGGTTGCAATTTTGAGTTAAGAAAAGGTAATTGAAGTCGCCTCAGTGGAGAGGACAGATTTCCTCAAGTTGTTTTCTACATCTTGTCAACATTACATATGTGTTAACTAGGTTAAGCGTCAGCCAGTGAACTGGAATCCAAGCCCCAGTTTTGGCTAGACAATGGGAAATTCACTCATCATTCACTGTTCCAAATGAGTAAATAAAATAGAGAAAAAGAGCTGAACATCAGCATAATGATCATGTGCTGATATTTGTATAGCAATTGCAATGTTCTATTGCTACTTCAAACATTTCTCTTGAGATAAAGTTTGAGGCTACTTATCTACTTATCTGTGGTGAAGAAAGTAATCAGATTGCTATGTAAGAACAAAGAAAACAAATGTTTGAACATCTTTCTCATTTAGAAAAAACGGTTACCCACCTTTTAGTAACTGTTGTTCTTCGAGATGTGTTGTTCATGTCCATTCAAAGTAGGTGTGCGCGTGCCGCGTGCATGCCAGCTGGAAGATTTTCCCTTAGCAGCTTCCGTAGGGTTGACCTGGGTGCTCACTGGAGTAGTACCACCACGGCGCCCTATAAAGGGGGCTGCCAACCCTCCACCCCCTCAGTTCCTTCTTGCCGGCTCTCCGACAGAGGGGCTGGAGGGTGGGTGTTGGAATGGACAAGAACAACACATCTCGAAGAACAACAGTTACTAAAAGGTGGGTAACTGTTTTTTCTTCTTCGAGTGGTTGTTCATGTCCATTCGAAGTAGATGACTCACAAGCCTAACTTTAGGAGGTGGGGTCGGAGATCACTGCCGACTGGAGAACTGCACGCCTGAAGGCTGCGTCATCCCTCGCCTGATGCGTGATGGCATAGTGAGACAAGAACGTGTGGATGGAGGACCACGTGGCCGTTCTACAAATCTCTTGAGTCAGAACCTGAGCCAGGAAAGCCACAGAGGTGGCCTGTGCCCTAGTGGAGTGGGCCGTGACCGGAGGGACAGGGGTCTTAGCTATGCGGTAGCATTCCCGGATGCAGGTTGCGAGCCACAAAGAGATTTGGTGAGAGGAGATCGGGAGCCCCTTCATCCTTTCTGCCACTGCGACGAAGAGCTGGGTCGAGTGTCTGAACGGCTTGGTACGCTCTATGTAAAAAGCCAAGGCCCTGCGGAGTGTAGCCTCCGCTCTTTGCTGGAGGCGTGTGGTTTCAGATAAAACATCGGGAGAAAGATATCTTGGCCCATGTGGAACTGCAAAACGACCTTGGGTAGGAAAACCGGATGAAGTCTAAGTTGGACGTTGTTCTTGTAGAAGACTGTGTACGGGGGCTCTGATGTTAACGCTCGAAGCTCTGACACCTGTCAGGCTGAGGTGATCGCCACCAGGAAGGCGGTCTTGTACGACAGGTACAGCAGGGAGCAAGAGGCCAGAGACTCAAAGGGAGGCCCAGAGAGGACGGAGAGGACCAGATTCAGGTCCCAAGCAGGGGTCAGCTGACGCACATGCGGGAAAAGCCTGTCCATACCCTTGAGGAAACGCCCAACTAGCGGGTTCGCAAACACTGAGGCACCCCCCTATCCTGGATGAAAAGCGGATATGGCCGCCAAGTGAACGCAAATGGAGGAAAGGGAAAGGCCCAGTTGTCTTAGGTGAAGCAAATAGTCAAGGACAGCGGGAATTGGTACCCCCAGCGGGTCGTGACCCCGCTGACCCAACCATATGGAGAAGTGATTCCATTTAGCCAGGTAGGTGGCCCTGGTGGATGGTTTCCTCATACCTAGCAGCACCTGCCTGACCTGCTGGGAACACTGCAACTCCACCGGGTTCAGCCATGGAGCATCCAGGCTGTGAGGTGAAGGGACTTGAGGTTCGGATGGTGGAGGGAGCCCCGGTCATGTGTGATCAGGTCTGGGAGTAGGGGCAGTGTCAGGGGTGCCTGAACTGACATGTGCAGGAGTGACATGTACCAATGCTGGCACGGCCATGGCAGAGCTATCAGGATTACCCTGGCATGATCCCTGCGAATCTTTAAAAGCACCCTGTGTATCAGGGGGATCAGAGGGAAGGCATAGAGCAGACCGTCCTCCCACGTCTGTAGGAAGGCGTCTGACAGAGACCCTCGACTGCGGCCCAGGAGGGAGCAAAACTGTCAGCACTTCCTGTTTTCCCTTGAAGCAAACAGGTCTAACCGGGGAAAGCCCCAGAGCTGGAAAATTGAGCGCACCAAATCCCATCGGAGGGACCACTCGTGACCCTGGAACGAGCAGTTGAGGGTTTCCTCCAAACTGTTCTGCTCCCCCGGAAGATAGAACGCCGTCAGGTGAGTGGCATTGTGAACGCAGAAATTCCACAGTGCAAGGGCTTCCCTGCAGAGGGGAGAGGAGCGTGCACCCCCCTGTTTGTTGATATAAAAAACTGCCGCCGTGTTGTCCGAAAGGACTGAAACGCACCTGCCAGCCAGGTAAGACCAGAAGGTCAAACACGCCAGGCGGACCGCTTTCAGCTCCCTGACATTGATATGCAACTCGAGGTCCTCCGGTGACCACAAGCCCTCCGTCTTGAGGCGTCCCAGGTGCGCTCCCCAACCTCGATCCAAGGCGTCCATCACCAGGGAGAGGGAGGGTTGCGGGGCAGCAAAGGGGACACCCATGCAGACTTCCCGCGGGTTGAGCCACCACCGTAGTGAGCTCAGCACCAAGTGGGGAATGGAAACCTCTGAGTCCAGGGGGTCCCTGACCGGGTGATAGACTGTCGCCAACCAGGACTGCAGCAGGCGAAGCCGGAATCTGGCATGGACCACCACATAGGTGCACACCGCCATGTGGCCCAACAGCCGGAGGGAAACTTGCGCCATGGTAACCGGGGCACAGTGCAGTCCGAGGATGAGCTTGGAAATTGCACGGAACTTGGATTCCGGCAGGTACGCTTTGGCCTGAGTGGAGTCTAGAACTGCTCCTATGAACTCTATTTGTTGTGTCAGAGACAGGGTGGACTTGGCTTTGTTCAAGAGGAGGCCAAGATTGAGAAAGGTCCGCCTGATGAACAACACCTGGGTCTCTATCTGCTCCTTGGAGCGGCTCTTTATGAGCCAGTTGTCCAGGTAGGGGAATACCTGGATGCCCCGCCTGTGCAGGAAGGCCACCACTACTGCCATGCACTTCGTGAAGACCATGGGAGCAGCTGACAGGCCAAATGGGAGCACCGTGAACTGCAGATGGATGTCGGCCACGACGAATCTGAGGTACCGACAGTGCCGTGGAATTATGGCAAATGTGGAAATAGGTGTCCTTTAAGTTGAGGGCAGCATACCAATCTCCTGGATCCAGGGAGGGGATGATTGAGGACAGGGAGAGCATGTGGAACTTGAGTTTCGCACAAACTTGTTCAGCCACCGCAAGTCTAGGATGGGTCTCAGGCCCCCTTTTGCCTTCGGTATTAGGAAATACCGGGAGTAGAAGCCTTTGCCCCTGAGCTCCCGTGAGACTTCCTCCACCGCCCCTGCCTCCGTGAGGGACTTCACTTCTTGAATTAGAAATTGCTCGTGAGAAGGGTCCCTGAAAAGGGACGGGGAGGGGGGTTAGTGGGGCGGAAGGGAGGAGAACTGTATAGAATATCCCCTCTCTACCATGCGGAGCACCCATTTGTCCGATGTAATTCGGGACCAGGTATGGTAGAAGTGGGACAGACGTGACCCAAAGGTAGGGGTGGAAGGATCCAGAGTCTCTATCAGTAGGTCGTCTTCGACCGTACCATCAAATAGGGGGTCTTGGCCCAGATGGTCGTCTGGATTGGCTAGATGCCTGACCGGAGGGGTGGCGCTGGTGATGCCTCCTGCCATTTCTGCCCCACCTGTGCCCCAGCTCCCAGCGAGTCTGTGGCTGGTATGGGCGAGGGGCCGCTTGCAGCCTAAATTGTCTGCGCTGGATCGTGGGGGTATGCATGCCCAGCGAGTGAAGCGTGGCCCTCGAGTCCTTTAAGCTATGGAGACATTTGTCCGTTTTCTCTGAAAACAGCTTCTGCCCTTCGAAGGGGAGGTCTTGAATCATCTGCTGGACCTCATAGGGCAGGCCTGAGACCTGGAGCCAGGCTCCCCGCCACATGACCAGGCCCGTGGCCAGGGTGTGCGATGCTGAGTCTGCCGCATCTAAGGCGGCCTGGAGGGAGGCTTGAGAGATCAGTATGCCCTCCTCCACTAGGGCCGAAAACTCTGATCTCGAGTCCTGGGGAAGGAGCTCCGCAAACTTCGATATGGATGAGCAGGTGTTGTGGCCATATCGGCTTATTATTGCCTGTTGATTGGCAATGCGGAGTTCGAGAACCCCTGTGGAGTACACCTTTCTACCAAAGAGCTCAAGTCTTTTTGCATCCCTGCTCTTTGGTGTCGAGCCCTGAAACCCTTGACGCTCCCGCTGGTTAGCCGCGTCTACTACCAGGTAGTCAGTGGGAGAGTGGGTGTAGAGGTGTTCGTGCCCTTTAGAGGGGATGAAGTAGCGCCGCTCCATCCTCTTGTCTGTAGGGGCCAATGAGGCTGGTGTTTGCCATAGGGTATGAGACGGATCTGCTATAGTCTTTATCAGTGGAAGGGCCACCCTGGATGGCCCTGAGGGGGCCAGAATGTCCACTACAGGATCCGCGTCCACCTCGATCTCCTCCGCTTGGATTGCGAGGCTTTGAGCTGCTCACCGAAGCAATTGTCGGAGGATTCGAGTGTCCTCTAGGGCCAGTGCCGCAGCTGTGCCCGAGACTGCCTCGTCTGGGGAGGATGATGAGATTACATAGAGCGGCCATTCCTCCAGTGCTTGCGGCTCCTTGGGGTCCTGCGGCACACGGTATTGAGGTTGCGGTGCTGGTTCCGAGTCTAAATATGGCACCGTGGCTGGTACCGGGGTCGCCAGTGAGCGACTTGGTGTATCATGCAGTGCCAGCGGAGCCCAAACTGGAGCTGTTGCCGGTGTCGCTGTCCGGTTAGGGGGTGCTGAACTTGACAATGGCACAACCCTGCCCGGCGACGGTGCCGGTAGGGGAGGCAGCTGCGCCGGGGCCACCAACGTCGAGGACACCGCGAGGGCAGCTGCCATTGTTGCTGCCACTGCGGGTAACGTTGGTGGCTCACCCCCAAAACCGATCTCCTGCTCCGTGACCAGCTAGAGCGATAGGAGTCTGCCTCTGAGTCTGAGGTCTCTTGAGTATGAGGACCTGGGGGAAGCAGCACCCGGTGCCGAAGGAGAATGGTGCGGAGGCGGCAGGGAGCCTCTCCTCTGGTCCGGTGCTGCCTTCACAGCGCGGTGCTGGGAGGGAGGCAACAACATGGCCGGCTTGCCTCTAGACTGTACTGGTGGACAGACCACAGTACGCAACTCCCTACAATGTGGGGAGGCCGGTGCCGGGAGGCCCATTAGGTCTGAGGCTGCCTCGAACGCCTCCAGCATCAATGGGGGGCGTATGTCTCCGCTGAGGTCCGGGGAGTTAGGCTGGTCCAGACTCGACCGCCCTCTCTGCGGAGCGAGAGTCGACAGAACCACGGAGGGCTGTAGCCCAGCCTGTCCGCTTACACCCACGGATGGCGTTGGCCTCGGATCCTGGTGGGGTGACCGATCCCTCACCAGCTTCTTTCTCTTGGTGGGCACCAGCGAAGGTGAGTGGTGCCGCACTGAGGCCGACTTCCTATGACCCGACTCCGTCCGGTGCCGGGTTTTCGATGACTTGGGCTGGGCCCTAAGTCCTGATGTCGGTGCCGGGGCACTCCGCACTGAGGACAACGTGCTGGGCCCTGCCTAGGCCGGTTCTGGGTCCGAGGGTGGTCGCAGGGCTGCCTCCATTAGGAGGACTCTAAGTCTTTGAGCCCTGTCCTTAGGAGTTCGCGGGTGGAAGCCTCTACAGATAGAGCACCGGTCCTTTTGGTGACTCTCTTCGAGGCACCTCAAACACGCAGAGTGCGGGTCACTCTTGGGCATGAATTTCCCACAGTCCTTGCAGAGTTTGAACCTGGGGGACCCGGGCATGCCCCAGCGAGCGATGAAGACTCTGGTGGGGGGACCCTCCCAACTACGAAAAACTGTATACAAAGATCTATCTAACTAACTATAATATGACTGAATACATGGACTAAATAGTAAGAATAGGACACTGCCAACTTGCTACGCAAGAGAAGTTCCAGCTAGCCGTCACTGGCGGTAAGAAGGAACTGAGGGAGTGGAGGGTCGGTGGGCTCCTTTATAGGGCGCCGTGGTGGTGCCACTCCAGGGGGCACCTGAGCCAACCCTATGGATGCTGCTAAGGGAAAATCTTCCAGCTGGCGTGCATGCGGCGTGCGCACACCTACTTTGAATGGACATGAACAACCGCTCGAAGAAGAACAGTACATTTCCCCAGCATGAGTATGACAATTATTATTAAGCTATTTTCATGATTTTTATGGGGTTGTCAGGAAGGGGTAGTACCTCTGATAGGGAGCAGTCGTACTCCTAGGAGTAGCTCATCCACTTTGGTCCCCACTTGACACCCAGCTCTCACCTGCAGCTCCAAGTAGCTGTCAGCATGCGACAGCAGCCACATCCCGGAACTGTCTCAACTGGCGGGCTAAACCAGGTGAGCGTAGCCGATGAGTCTGAGACCCTCGGTGAGTTAGGGCCTGTCTACCCATTGCATGCGAAGGCTGGATCTGGCTGACTGAGAAAACCTGGTTCAACGGTCAGGACGGCGGTGACAGCAAGCTTTGTGGAATGCTTAAGAGCACAAGACACGTAGGCGTCCTAGTCATCCACTGCGCCCTGCCCTATCTCCAGCCGTCTTGACTCTTGTCCTGCCACTGGATACAGATAGGAACTGGGAAGAGAGAGTGAGGTTGACGTCGCGCAACTCTCCTTCACTTTAATCCAATTCATGCGCAAGTCTTGACATCATATCATATCACATCATATCAAGTCCTGTGACGATGGGCGAGCGATGAAGCAGCAGGTGTGGATACACTGGGAGCTATAGCTGCGGACCTGCACACAGGCGGCTCAGGTATAATGGTCGTTCCTCACTGACTGAAGTAGCAGTGGAGCTCGGCATCTTCCTGAGCAACTGAGCAGCCCTATTCAGGATTGCACTGCTCACCTCCGTAGAATGAGGAGGGGGCTAGAAAAGGTGCCCTAAACATTGCCTGCTTCACCTTACCCTGGCCAGCATACCACGGCTGGCGGGGATCCCACAAAAGCGGTCGAACAAAAATAAAACTTAGAGGGACATCGATCACCATTGGCACATGGAATGTGCACATGCTACTGGACAACATCACAGCAGACAGACAGACCAGAGAGAAGAACAGCCCTTGTCGCCAGAGAGCTCGCACACTACAACATTGACACTGGAGCCCTTAGCAAAACTTGCCTTGCTAATGAAGGACTGCTGTCCGAGTCAGGCAGAGGCTATACATTCTTCTGGAGTGGCCGCAGCAATGATGAGCGTCGCGAATCTGGAGTTGGCTTTGCCATCAAGAATCATCTTGTTCAGAAACTTGCCAGTCCCCCCAAGGGTGTGAATGACCGACTCATGATAAAGCAGCTTCTGCTTCAAAAAGGAAAACAAGCTACTTTGATCAGCGCATACGCTCCCACAATGACCAACCTAGAGGAAGTAAGGGTTAAATTCTACGAAGAACTAGATGCTCTGCTATCATCAGTGCACCGCACAGACAAGCTGATCCTGCTTGGCGATTTTAACGCAAGAGTCGGATGCGATGCCACAGCCTGGGAAGGAGTCATCGGGGAAAATGGAGTGGGAAAGTGTAGCAGCAATGGCCTATTACTGCTGAAAACCTTGTGCCAGCACATGACCTTCTGATCACCAATACAGTCTTCTGCCTCCCTACCCATAACAGGACTTCATGGATGCATCCCCGTTCCAAGCACTGGCATCTGATCGACTATGTCATCATCAGGAGAAGGGACAGACAAGATGTCAGGGTTACAAAAGCTATGTGCGGCACTGATTGTTGGACAGATCACAGGCTCATAGTATCCAAAATGAAGCTCTGTATCATGCTGAAGAGATGACCACAAGGCTGTAAGGCTCTCAAAAGGATCAACGTGTCAAAGCTGAAGAACAGCCACATCACTGAAAATCTAGTGGAAGATCTAGAGAATGAGCTTGCTGATCTTCGTATTGAGGATGACGCTGAGAAAGACTGGGAGAGATTCCGCAACACTGTCCATACAGCTGCATCGAAGGTGTTGAGGCCCTCCACATGTAGGCGGCAAGACTGGTTTGATGAAAATGATGCAGAAATCCAGGCCTTACTTGCTAAGAAGCACTGCCTGCATCGTGCATATCAAAATGATCCATCCTCAGCAGCAAAGAAGACCACCTTTATCAACGCTCGCAGAACAGTACAAAACTGACTGCGCAAAATGAGGGACTTGTGGCTGAGTGCCAAAGCAGATGAAATACAGGCGTATGCAGACAGGAACGACTATAAGCAGTTCTATGAAGCCCTCAACACACTCTATGGTCCACAGTCTTCTGGGAGCTTTCCCCTCCTGAACTCTGATGGCACTGTGCTTCTTACAGAGAAGACGCAGATTCTCCAGAGATGGGCTGAACATTTTGAAGCAGTTCTCAACTGCCCCTCAGTCATCAATGATGAGGCCATTGACAAGATGCCTCAGGTTGCAGTCAATGACTCCATGGATGCTTCACCAGAAGAGGACGAAGTGAAGAAAACCATCAACCAGCTGTCAAGTGGCAAAGCCCCAGGATCAGATGCCATACAAGTAGAGGTGTACAAAGTCAGTGGACTCGTGCTGCTACAGAAACTCACTGAGCTGTTTCAGTCCTTCTGGAAGCAGGGATTCGTTCCACAGGAATTTAGAGACGTGTCCATCGTGCACCTCTATAAGAGGAAGGGCAATCGCCAGGTATGCGACAATCACCGTGGAATCTCGCTGCTCTCTACAGCAGGGAAAGTTCCTGCACGGGTTCTGTTGAACTGATTGATCACTCATCTGGAACAGGGCTTACTGCCAGAATCACAGTGCGGCTTTTGCAAGGGACGTGGGACTATTGACATGATCTTCACTGCACATCAGCTACAGGAGAAATGTCAAGAACAGAATTGTGAACTCTACATAACTTTTGTGGACCTCACGAAAGTGTTTGACTCTGTCAGTCAGCCGGGCCTGTGGAGGATCATGTCGAAATTCGGCTGTCCAGACAGATTCATATGAATGGTAAGTCAATTTCATCACGGTATGATGGCTTGTGTCCTGGATGATGGTAAAACAGCTGAGGCCTTCCCAGTCACCAACAGTGTCAAGCAAGGGTGTGTTTTAGCACCCACTTTGTTCAGCATGATATTCTCTGCCACTCTGACTGATGCCTTTCAACACTGCACTGAAGGAGTAGGCCTGAAGTACAGAACTGATGGGAAACTATTCAATCTGAGGTGACTGCATACCATCACCAAAGTGAAGGAAACTGTACTTCGAGACTTTCTCTTTGCCGATGATTGTGCTCTGAATGCTAGTACAGAGCCAGAAATGCAAGCCAGTATGGACAAGTTTTTATCTGCATGCAACAACTTCGGTCTCACCATTAACATCAAGAAGACTGAGGTCATGCACCAACTAGCTCCCCACACTCCGTACTCAGAACCGTCCATCACTGTAAATGGACAGAGACTTCAGGCAGTGGACCACTTCACGTGCCTGGGCAGTACCCTTTCCCGAGCAGTGTGAATCGATGATGAAGTAAACTGCCGAATTGCTAAAGCCAGCTCTGCATTTGGCCGATTGCACTCCAACGTCTGGGAACGTCAAGGGATCAGCCTATCAATGAAGCTGAAGGTCTACCGAGCAGCAGTGCTTCCAACTCTGCTGTAAGCCTGCGAGACGTGGACTGTCTATCGGAGTCATGCACGAAGGCGCAATCACTTCCACATTTCCTGTCTGCGAAAGCTTCTAAAATCAGATGGCAGGACAAAGTGCCCGGTACTGAAGTCCTTACCAGGGCCAGTCTGCTGTCAGTTCACACACTGCTGATGGGAGCCCAGACCAGATGGGCCTGATATGTTGTGAAAATGTCAGATGAGCGCATTCCTAAACAGCTCTTCTACAGAGAACTCACCCAGGGAAAGCGCTCCCCTGGAGGACAAAAGAAGCGGTTCAAGGACATGCTGAAGACCTCTCTGAAGTCCTTCGAGATCAACACTGCCACATGGGAAACCCTCGCACTGAACCGTCCAGCATGGCTCAGCCTCATTCACACAGGCAGTAATATCTCTGAGGCAAGGGGTACTACTGAGGCTGAAAGAAAGCGTGAGTTACACAAGTCCAGAGCTGCCCGCACATCATTGACAGTGCCATCACATGTCTGCCCAATGTGTGACAGGACGTTCCACGCTGAAATCAGACTGATCAGTCATCTTCGGACGCACAGAGCCCGGTCATCAAACGAATGAGTTGTTGAGGTCTTCATCGACAAAGATGGACGAACATCATTTCTATAATATCTGAATGACTAGACCATTGGTAAGAAAGGCCATAAAATATTTCCTTATCTATCTATCATACAAGGTCTTTGTGCAGTTTTTATTATTCTGTCAAAATATTATCATGTAGATAAATCTTAGTATCTGTTTTATATCTAGAGTAGCTCAAAATAGCCAAAAATCCTAGAGTTATTTTTTCCTGGTGGCTATAAAAGCTGTAACAATTGTAATTTCCTTATCCAGAGTATTATTCAAAGTCAAAAGCATAGTGTATGGATATTAGAAATACTGCAGAGCATTCTGCTGCAGATTTTACTACAATACTGGAGAAATGAGCTCTGGCTTGTGAGGGCATGAGTTCTAATCCTAGCTCTGCCAGTGATTTATTGTTTGGCCTTAGGCAAGTCACTTCACTTTTCTGCCTCAGTCACCCAATTTGTAAAATGAAGATAGTAATATTTACCTACTGACCTCACAATAGTGTTGCAAGGATTAACTATTTAATAACTCTACAGAGTTTTGACCCTTTGAGGTGCTCCAAAAGTGTTGGGTATAATTACAGTGTGTTATAACAATGTTATTGTCTATAAAACCATGCCTGCAACCATATTATTCTTTCACAATTCTCAGGCTGTGGAATAACTCATTGACTGGCATTTTTTCATCCAGCCAGTGTACTTTGAAGTACAGTGTATATGAGGGAAAATGTGGGGAAGCTGTACATCTTGAAAAAACATGATGAGAATTGGAGGATGCATGTACATGACTCTGGATGGTACAGCTACTATTGTTGAAATAAGTATTTTATGAAATTAAGTATTTTATGTAGTTAAATATCTTTCTACAGAGAAAGATAACACCACATTGGACATAAATAGTACAGAACACATGGAATTAAAAAGAAGACAATCCAGGACTCATTTTTTTCAGCTATCCTGTTAGACCAGGATGAATTTAAACTAAACCATTTATATTCCAGCCCAAAACTTCAGTCCCTTTTGAATGGATTCTTCCCTCCAGCCTAGCATTTTCCTCTGCACCAGATGGATTTTTCCTCCTTGGGATGACCTCATGTCTTCCTCCCATTCCTGAATTCTTAATGTTCGTCCTAATTGTGGCAACCTAACCAGCCCTAGTTCATTCTAGGAGAAGGCAGAATGACACCCATCAACTGTGCACCACATCACTTTCTTTTGCGTGATTGCAGATTCATTGCTGAACATGGGATTCATCTGACCGTAAATATATTGTATTTATTTAATGCACACTACAGGCAATGATTTTTGCACTGTGTACACATTACCATTTTGTGAGATCTAGTTGCCAAAATTATTGAGCAACCATTCTGGTTAACTCTGACATTAATTTTATATTCAGGCTCTTTTAAATGCCATATGAAAGGAAAGAATATTTACTGGCCAGTTACTGCAATGCCTTTAGCCCTTTTTCTTTAACAGAGTCATTGAATTTTGCAACTGCTTCTTATCATCAGGGTTATGTATCCTTGGAACAATCACGCATACTGAAAGAAACTGAGATTGGGACATCTTGAAATCTGCTTCTTAGCAGAGAGGTGAGATCATGTTTTCCTTTATGTCTAAAACAGAAATTATAGGATCAGGATGCCAATGCTAGCCCTTACATCTACTTTATTAGACAGTTATTACATTAACATAAGTGCTCTGAAAGACTCAGATACAGGGAAGAAGTATTCTCTAGTAATTAGGACAGGACTGGGTATCAGGAATTCTGGGTTCTGTTACTGATTTCCATTTACTCATGTGTGACTTTGGGCAAGTAGCTTAACCTCTCTGTGCTTGTATCTGTAAAAGGGTGCTAAATGCTTGCTTCAGAGTGTAGTGAGGCTTGCCTAATTGTTTGTGAAGATGTCTTTGAATGAAAAGCATTCTATACTTGCACAATCCTATTATATATCATATAAATGTATATTCTCATAACATTTGCTTTTCAATGAATTTCACAGTGAAAGGTTCCATTTTTGAGCTCCTAGTCCAGATATCAGAGTCCATAGTCCTCTCAAATACTATACATTTCAGTTGTACACCCCTGTTGATGTAGAACTGGTTGACGTTTAAAAGTCACAGTTGAAAGTGAAGCAAAAAAGCAACTCAGAGCAGGAAGTAACTTTCTACCAATAGCATTCCAGGTGAAGTAGTTAAACTGCTTGAGGGATTTTGCAAATCCTTTAGTGAAATGGCAGTGAAGCAGCAGAATACATGGCAGGAACTGGATAGCGAAGTTACCGGTACTACAGATCTGTGGGTATTTGTATCTTTTGAGTTCTGCATTTCTCTCATCAGTGACATCCAAGACAATGATAAAGGAATTGTAAATCATCATACAGTAAGCCAGCCTCCAAACACATGGAGCCACATTAAGGCCTCTGTTGTACATAAACACATAACCAAAAAGCTGGTGTTGAGAGTGGAATCACAGGGTATGACTTTTTTGTCTCACTTCCAGCTCCCTCAAAATCTGTAGAATTGTCTGTGACCAGAGCAACAAATTTCCAGGTTAAGAACTGGGGTCACAGGGACTGATCTGCACATTTTAGCATGGGCCCCCTTTTATCTGTCTCCGATTATTCCTCGAGAAAAGAGCATTTTGTGCAAGGAGCAATGTATATAGGATGAGTCAGTCAGGGTGAAAACAGGCCTATGCTAGCCCTTGTTTTGTAGACTTTATTTGCCTCTGTGACAGTGCTGATATTAAAAGAGCGTGGATCTTGAATTTGTCCCTTTGACTTTTCTTGGAAACATGCAAAATTCCACGTGCCTCTATGCTTGATTTGACCTACATCAAGATCATTACAAGTAACACTTATTTTTATGTGCAAAATCAAGAGGAGGGAACTTTCTGTCAGGAGAAAACATCAGAAGACACCTTTTTTGGCAGGGGATGCAAGTTCAGGTCATTGCTTCTGGGCTGGTAAGAACTAGGTGTCCCTCAGGCCACGTCTAGACTATGCGCCGTATCGGCGCATTACAATCGATTGCTCAGGGATCGATATATCGCGTCTGATCTAGATGGGATATATTGATCCCTGAGCGCGCTTAGATCGATTCCGGAACTCCACCAACCCCAACGGAGTTCCGGATTCGACATGGCGAGCCGCGGACATCGATCCCGCGTGGTGAAGACGAGTGAGTAAGTCGATTTTAGATATTCGATTTCAGCTACGCTATTCTCATAGCTGAAATTGCGTATCTAAAATCGATTTTATCTCATCGTGTAGACCTGGCCTCTGATGCAAGCACAGCCCTTGGAGAAGATTGTTCACACATCTGTCTTTCTTCTGTTGAACAAAGGGCTGCCTTTGAAAACAGATAATAAATTTGAGAATCGTCTCCCCTTTATTCAATCCTTGCTTGTATTTCATCCTCTCTGCATTTGTTCTTGATGACTGTTCAGTTTCTGTCCTCTCTCGCATCACATTTTCCCCTTTTCACTCAATTTTGTCAGATTTTTTTACATTTTTCTCTCCTGCATTTTTGAGTCCCTTTTTTCCAACCCCTCCCTCATGTCTGCAAGATAGAAGTACACTTACTAATGGAACAGCTGCAGAGGGACTTTAACCAGCATTTTAGTCAGTTTTTCTCAGCAGTTCTTGAGTGCATTTGCTCTGAAAACAGAATTTGCCTTACAGCGTGCTATTTAGAGAACCTGACTGGAATAATAAAATCCTAGTAACTTTCACTTTGTAGCCAGCAGGTACATGCAAAGCACTGAAGTGCTAGTATTGTTTGTGGCACTTGCTGGTGGGCTGAATTACAATACAGTCTTAAACTGATCAAATAGAATGCACCCAGCCAGTGGGCCAGAATTTTGATACCTATGAAGGAAAACCTATTTGTTAACAACATTGACTAGCCCGATAGTAACCATTTATACAACTCATATGTACAGTATTACCTGATTTATTTCATTAGGTATATTTATTTTTGAACAATATTGGAATAATTTATTTCTACTGTGCATTGTTTTCTTTCATAAATATACTATTTAGTCATTTTTTCTATTGACAACTGATTTTGTAATAGGTGTTATACACAGATGTGCAGAAATCATGCTTTATACAATGGAATGTGCTATGTTATATTCTGTATGTCCTAGAAATATGAACTAGGACTGTCGATTAATCACAGTTAACTCACGTGATTAACTCAAAAAATTAATCACGATTAAAAAAATTAATAGCAATTAATCATAGTTTTAATCACACTGTTAAACAATTGAATCTCAATTGAAATTTATTAAATATTTTGGATATTTTTCTCCATTTTCAAATATATTGATTTCAGTTACAATACAGAATACAAAATGTACAGTGCTCACTTTATATTTTTATTACAAATATTTGCACTGTAAAAATGAGAAGAAATACCATATATACTCATTCATAAGCTGAATTTTTTTAGCAAAAAAGGAAAGCACCAGAGAAGGGAGTCAGCTTATGAATGGGTATAGAGAGGGAGAGGTGGTACACAGCCCCTCCCCCAAGGAGAGGGAGCAAGGAGAGGCAGCACAGCCAGCAGAGCCAGAAGGGAAGAGGCAGGGCCAGAGTCTCTCCACTTCTGGCTATGTTGCTCTGCCCCCAGCCTCTGAATCAGCTGCAGCTCTCAGGGCTGGGTGGCTGCATCCATGCCGCTTGGCCCAGCTCCCTAGAGCAGGCTGCGGCCACGCTGCCTGGTGTAGCGGCACAAATGGCAACGCTGCACTTTTGTAACTAGTTGCAGTTTCCACCATGCAAAAGTGAAGGTTACTGGGCATGCTCAGTTTGGGCGAGCATGCTCAGTGCACCCAAAGTAGGGAATTGGGAGAGGGAGCTTTTTGTGTCGTAACACTGGCCCACTGGAGCATGATGCGGCCGTGCCACCCGGCCCAGCCCGCTGGAACATGCTGCAGCTGCACTGCACAGTCTGCCGGAGCAGCTCCAGCCAGGCCAGAGACATCCTCTCCTGACTCTCCCCAGATAAGGTGGAAAGGGATGGGATAGGGAGAGTGAGGGGGTCCAAGGCTAAGGGTGGGGTCACGTGGGGAGTGGTCACAGGGGTTACTCCCTGACCCCGAGCTTCTCCCCCCAAAAAACATTTCCCCACGAGTTGCTGTCCCAGCCCATCAGGGTAAGAATTTGATGCATCGGGACACTGTTTATTTAGGTTTACCTCTGTGTTTGCAGACGCTCGAGGTAAACAAACCATCTCGGCCCACCAGCAGCTTATCCTGATGGCCCGAGAGCCAAAATTTGCTGACCCCTGAGTTATAGTGTCAGCTTATGAATAAGTCCTAAAAATTTTTAATTTTTCCATCTGGGTGGCGGGAGGGGGGGTCAGCTTATAAACGATCGAGTATATACGGCAGTATTTTTCAATTACCTCATACAAGTACCATAGTGCAGTCTCTTTATTGTGAAAGTGCAACTTACAAATGTAGATTTTTTTAAATATATAATTGCATTCAAAAACAAAACAATATAAAACTTTAGAACCTACAAGTCCACTCAGTCCTACTTCTTGTGCAGCCAATCGCTAAGAGAAACAAGTTTGTTTACATTTATGGAGTTAATGCTGCCCGCTTCTTATTTACAGTGTCTCCTGAAAGTGAGAACAGACATTTGCATGGAACTTTTGTAGTCTGCATTGCATGTTATTTACATGCCAGATACGCTAGACATTCATATGCTCCTTCATGCTTTGGCCACCATTCCAGAGGACATGCTTCCATGCTGATGACACTCGTTAAAAAAAATGTGTTAATTAAATTTGTGACTGAACTTCTTGGGGGAGATTTGTATGTCTCCTGCTCTATGTTTTACCTGCATTCTGCCTTATATTTCATATTATAGCAGTCTTGGATGATGACTCAGTATGTTTGTTTTAAGAACACTTTCACTGCAGATCTGACAAATGCAAAGCAGGTACCAATGTGAGATTTCTAAAGATAGCTACAGCACTTGACCCAAGATTTAAGAATCTGAAGTGCCTTCCAAAATCTGAGAGGTACGGGGTGTGGAGCATGCTTTCAGAAGTCTTATAAGAGCAGGGCCGGCCTTAGGCACAGGCCAACTGGGCAAAAGCCCAGGGCGCCATTATAAACAGGATGTCTCAGGGGTTTAGGTGGGATGGGGGGAGGAGGAGCACTGATGTCAGGGTGTCCCCACCCCTTCACCCTTGTACCCCATCTCTGCAGAACAGGGTGGTGGGACAGAGCTCACCAAGAGTGGGATAGAGCTGCTGGCGGCTTCTGCTGTGTCTGAAGGAGCTTTCCTTCAGACTTAGTGCTGCTGTCTTAAAGGGGCAGTGCCCGGTCTCTCACACACTCTCCCAGCTCACACACTCCCCGAGCTTGCACACAATGTCTCTTTCACACTCACCTGTTAGGTTTCCTTCCCCACTCTGAATTCTGCGGTACAGATGAGGGGACCCACGTGAAAGATCTCCTAAGCTTATTTTTACCAGCTTTGGTTAAAAACTTTTTTCCAAGGCACAAATTCCACGTTGTCCTTGAACAGTATACTGCCACCACCAAGTGATTTAGACAAAGAATCAGGGAAAGGAACATGTGGAGTCCTATTCCCCCCAGATATTCCCCCAATCCCTACACTCCCTTTTCTGGGGAAGGCTTGAGAGTAATATCCTCACCAATTGGTACAGGTGAACACAGATCCAAACCCTTGGATTTTAAGAACAATGAAAAATTAATCAGGTTCTTAAAAGAAGAATTTATTTAAAAAAAGATAAAATAATCACCTTTGTAAAATCAGGATGGAAGATAACTTTACAGGGTAACAAAAAGATTCAAAACACAGAGGATTTCCCCTCCAGGCAAAACTTTAAAGTTACAAAAACAGGGAAAAGCCTCCCTCTTATCACAGGGAAAATTCACAAGCTAAAACAAAAGATGCCCTAATGCATTTCCTTGCTATTACTTACTATTTCTGTAATATTAGATGTATCATTTCAGTGGGAGTTGGATTACTTGCTTGGTCTCTCCCTTTGTTTCCAGGGAGAACACACACAAAGCACAAAACAAAGACACTCCCCCCATTTGAAAGTATCATCTTTCCCCTTTGGTCCTTCTGGTCAGGTGCCAACCAGGTTATCTGAGCTTCTCAACCCTTTACAGGCAAGGAGGGATTTTATGCTACACGTAGCTGAATGTTTGTGACACCCCCAGCACATACATATATTCTTGTTGGTATTTCCTGCAATGCACATACATTCTCTGTAATTTTATTCTTTCAAAGTGCTGTTATTTTAGTTTTTTGACTGGTCTATGCATTTCATAATTTTATTTCTCTCTTATGCTTAAATTTCATTCTTTGAGTAGTGAGTTCTAAAATGCCTAACTTGTCCTGGCTAGAGTAATTATCATTATTACTTATCATATCATGCTTTTTGTCATTCATTATTTAAAGTGGTACAGTCAAATAATACTATCCTTCTAGAACATAACTTTAGCTTATACAAACCTTAGCAGTGCTAAAAACATTAGCTAAACATGTAACTTTAGACATTTGGCAGATGAAGGTCGCTTATATCTGTAAAATAACTTCAAATTTGCATGAAAATGAATGCAGTTCCAACTATGATACCAACAGCAATGATGGAGTCAAATGTTAGTGAGGCACATACATGATTGTGAGCGGTAAACATAAATGCCAAAATAATTAGAAAAATAAATTCCTTTTCTTAATAAAAGAGGGGAAAAAACCTTAATCACATATGTTAAAATTATGTTTTTAGTGAAAAACAGTTGACTAAAATAGAGTAGATAATGGCAGTAACACAGAATATGTCTGTTAGAGAAAGTAAGCAGATTTTATTTTTCTCTACTAAAGGTAGTGTAACAAAGTATCCAACATGTTTCTGATATCTGTGTTAAAGCTCCAGAATTGATACCTCAAGGTTTGGGATGAGGGATATCTTGCTGTATTATTTCCTGATTGTTCTAAATTGACATATAAACTTTAACCATGGCTTTAATTAGAGTTTGTATATAGTTTTTCTTTATATAACAATTAGATTGTTCCTGTCAGCTAATTCCTAAATTATTATCTGCAAAAACCTTAGAGTTTTCAAGTGCTCAAGTTGTCCCTGGAATCATGGTTAAAGTTTCCTCTCACCCCCAAAAATCTGAAATGGTGCCCTGGTGAGTCAGGAGTAGCCAGAGGGCTGCAGGAGGGCCATGGACTCTGGCAAGATGCATCCCCCGTGTGACTGCATGAAGCCCGCCTTGAGCCACAAGCTGAGCACCAGGCACCACAAGTCACAACAGCAGCACAGAAGTAAGATTGGCAGTACACTATATACCAGGGATGGGCAAACTTTTTGGCCAAGGGCCACATTGAGGAATAGAAATTGTATGGCAGGCCATGAATCCTCACAAAATTGGGGCTGGGGAGCAGGAGGGGATGAGCACTGTGGTTGTGGGTGGGGCTCTGGGGTGGGGCTGGGGATGAGGAGTTTGGGGTGTAGGAGGGTGCTCTGAGCTGGGACTGAGGGGTTTGGGGGGTGGGAAGGGGATCAGGGCAGGGATGTGGGAAGGGGTGCAGGTTCTGGCTGGGGGTGCAGGCTCTGGGGTGGGGCTGGTAATGAGAGGTTTGGGGTGCAGGAGGATGCTCTGGACTGAGATTGAGGGATTTGAAGAGCGGGAAGGGGATCAGGGCTGGGGCAGGAGGTTAGGGTGTGGGGGGAGGCTCAGGGGTGCAGACTCCGAGTGGCGCTTACCTCAAGTGGCTCTTGGAAGCAATGGCATGTCCCTTCTCTGGCTCTTATGTGAAGGCCTGGCCAGGTGGCTCTGCACGCTGCCCCATCTGCAGGCACTGCCCCTGCAGCTCCCATTGGAGCATCAGAGGGGGGCCATTGGAGTGCGTAGGAGCTGGAGCTGGGCCATGCCACAGCTTCTGGGAGCCGCATGGTGCGGCTCTGACCCTGAAACCCAGCCAGAGCGCTGGAGCAGGGCTGAGCCTGGTGGTGAGGTCCCGACTCTGCACCCTGGCCGGAGCAGGGCAGAGTCGCCGGTGTGGCCCCTGACCCAGCACCCCGGCCGGAACACTGGAATCATGTGGTGCGACCCCCAGCCTCGCTCCCCAGTGGGAGCTTGGGGGCTGGCTTAAAACAGCTTGCGGGCCGAATTTGGCCTGAGGGCCATAGTTTGCCCACCCTGCTATATACCATGCCACCCTTACTTCTGTGTTGCTGCTGGCGCTGGTGTTGCCTTCAGAGTTGAGTGCCTGGCCAGCACCCGCCAGTATCAGGCCACTCTGCCAGTGTTTAATTTGTGCTGGGGCTGAACTCTGGCATTTTTCAATACAAATTAAACACTGGGGGAGGCAGCGGGATCCAGAGGTAATGTGGCGGGGAGAGCCTGTGTGGGCGCAGAAGTGATGGGGAGTGGGGGCACCAAAATATGAGTTTTCCCAGAGTGCCATTTCCCCTAATGCTGGCCCTGTGTAAGAGCAACACTGATGCAGAAACTACAGAACGCAAACCACCGAAAAAGAAAACCAACTTTCTGCTGGTGGCATCTGACTCAGATGATGAAAATGAACATGCGTCGGTCCGCACTGCTTTGGATCATTATTGAGCAGAACCCATCAGCAGCAGGGACGCATGTCCTTTGGAATGGTGGTTGAAGCAAAGGAACATATGAATCTTCAGTGCATCTGGCATGTAAATATCTTGCAACCTTGGCTACAACAAAAAACTTGCGCACTTGCTTAAAATTGTCCCAATGGAGTCAAACATCTGCTTTAAGAGCTTTCCTGAATAGGGCCTCAGTTACGTGTCCATATAACTTGCCAGCAATATTTGAGAATCTATACTTTGAAACTGAAACAAAAAATGGTGAAGAAACTTGTGCATGAAATCAGTGGCACTGGCAGACTAAGGAACAGAATCTAGCAGACCTGACTGCCAGGCTCCTGCTCTAAACACTAGAACACATTAATCCTTTCCAGTTAAATAGAGGCTTGAATGGACTGATTCCCTACCACATTGCTGTGATCTTTTTATGGTAAATGGATATAATGGAGTGAGCTTACATCATTCCTCTCCGTGAATGAAAAAATCAGGATGTCTCCAGAAGTTGCTGCCTGTTACTGGGAAGAGACATTCTCTCAGTGGCATAGTTATTTTGCTTTTGACAAAGTAATTATCAAAGTAAGAATTAAAATCTTGATGGCAAATGATGATTTGGCTTTAAAACATCTTTTCCAATTAACTTCTTATTTTTTTCTTTGTTCCAGCATGCTTGAGTTACAAGTGTACTGTAAAGATCATAATGAATAATTGCCTCTAACAAGTTTCAGAGTAGCAGCCCTGTTAGTCTCCTGCTTCTAACAAGAACAAGTCAATTACTAGTTTTGTCAGAATACCAGACAGCATCTTACATAAAATAAGAAACTTCATCTCTTTATTTACATGACATTTAAACAGAACCTCCCTTCGGGATACATAGCTGCGTAGGGCACCTGAAAATGTGGGGCACCCCTGGGTCTTAGTGTCCCCTCTTCTGCTCCTTCCTATACCTGTTCTGACCCTTCCTGCAGGCTCCCATAGCTAGCTTCTGAAGCCTGGTGACTCTTACTCCGGAGTGGATCTTATAACTTAAAAGTGAAAGCCTTCCAGCCTGCCCGACCTATTAGCACAACACTGAAACTGTTAAAGAGCATTCAAGTGGTAATGAAACCAGTTAACAGGCATTTGCCAACCTCCAGGTATATACTGTCAGTTTCTGAATTTACTGACAAAAACCGTAGTGCATTACTGTACTATTTACTCGGAACATGTTAGTTTACAGGATCTTAGCTTAAAATTTGCTTAAAAAACATTTCATTAGTGTGTTGCTGAAGATGATAAAATCTCATCTCTAAAAAATCCTTGACGAGAACCCTTAAAGGGGCAACACCCCTTTCCTGCCAGAAATCTGGATACTTCTGACTATTTGATTAACTTGTTTTAAAGTTGGTGAAATTTCATAAACATGTTTATTGTTATGAAAATCACACAAAGTAAATTAGTATTCCTTTTTCTAAAAGCAATGAACATTGTTATGAACAGACCAAACCTCTGGCTCATTAATTTAAAATAATGTCTTTGTTTCAGTGAGTTAAATATGTAATAATCTGTAATGATTACTTTATGAAGGTTTAAGAGTACATTTAAAATATAAAATCAGCTTAGAAATACTGATTAAGAAAATGTAAAACAGAGAAGAGCTGCGTCATGTATTCCATAATATTTAATGCTGTATTCAGCAGGACAGCTGACTTACCCTTACTACAAGGTTTTTGCAAATAAATCTCTGACAAACTTTAGCGTATAACAAAAAAACTCTGGCTGACATTTTTTATTCCCAAGTTTAGTGCTTTTAATTAGGTATCTTCTGCATGTCCAGTCTTCACCTTCTGGCATGCAGTGGAAAACATGCGCCATTTTCTCTAGAAAGAAATTGCAGAAGAGTGTTTTTTTTTCAAATGTCATTTGCTTCATTTGGGTTCAGGGATTTGGCTAGAAGGGGGTGATCAGGGAGGGAGAGGGAAGACAGAAGGAAGACAGTTGAGGGAGGGTGGAATCTGGGCAGAGTGGGTGTGGGGCCTGTGGGTGCGGGGCCACAGGTGAGCTGGGGAGGTGGCCTTCCCAAGCGGCAGCTTCACCCGCCGCCCATGACAGCAGGTAAGAGCAGGTTGGCTCCTGCCCACCCAGTGCACACTGCAGTCTCCTTAGGCAGGGACCATATTCACAGAGACAAATGTGCTGGCGCCACACATTCTGTGTGAGGGAGAGGCTACGGAGTCTCTACAGGGCACTGTGACTCTCCACCACCGTGAGGTGGGCCCAGTGGCTCGGTATTCTTTGCTGCCTGTATCCTCCCCCCCCTCCCCCCGCCCGCACCCCAGGCTATGAGCCCGGGCTTTGACTTCAGGCATATGGACTCAGTTAATCAATACTGTGGAGCCTCATAATCCTAAGGATGGCCCTGCGTTAAAAATGAGTTCCCAATACACTTTATGAAAGCAAGTGCCATTAGAATCCTCATTAAGAAACATTTTGATTTTCTCTTAGATGAAAAACTTTATACCAATATCCTGTTTGTAATATCATTACCAAAGTAAAATTGTTTTTGTAATTGATACCAGCTTCAGGTTCCAATAATATTTCCAGAACTATAATTTAGACCTCATTTAACTATTGAATGCATTAAAATATATTTTTCATACATGGTTTAAAATGTTTAAGCTTAAATTTTAAAAAGTCCACACTAATATCTGGTTGCCTAATTTGTAGCTGCCTGATTTTCATCATTGCTCTGCACCTACACATCTGAAAATCAGATCCTGAAGTGAATCAATTGGACCCCAGAATCCACTTGGCACTTTTTGAAAATGTTGGTTCACATTTTTTCTGCATACATAAATTAGATCGATTTCACCAATCACTCTTATTTTTACTATGAACTCTGTTACAGATCATGTTAATGAATTTACCATTTTTGCCTCTGTGGTTTCTGAATTATTAGTCAATTACATGTCCAAAACAAATATCTTCTAAAATCCTTACAGACTCCATGCTTGTTTTATACTTGCTTATTTCTTACCACATAAACTGATTTAAAAATAAAAAGCCTTAGTTATTTGAAGTGGCTGTTCAATAATCACAATACCAATGTATTAACTCAAAATAATTGTGGATTAATTTCAACCTATAACCAAATAGAATTACCAATGAAATTTATTATAATATTTGGATGTTTTCTACATTTTCATATATATTTCAAACTACACCAGAATACAAAATGTACAGCTCCTTTACTTTATTTTATTCTATACAATCATATGCACTGTAAAATGATAACAAAATATATGTATTTTCAATCACCTTCAGACAATACGGAGTGCAATTCTTATTGTGAAAGTAACTACAAATGCAGATTTTTTTTTTTGTACACTAACTCACTCAAACACATGTAAAACTTTAGATGCTTGACAAGTCCACTCAGTCCTACTTCGTGGTTATCCCATCCTCAGACAACAACGTTGTCATACCATATTCAGAATATGCTGCTGCTTTTTATTGTACAACTCAGCTGAAAGGCAAAACATGTTGTCATGCCACTTTTGAGCCAGCCATTGCAAAGGTATTTATCATCCAGATATCTAACTATTCATTGCCCTTGCACATACTTCGCCACCACAGAGGACAGCTTCCAATTGTGATGATGCTCATTAAAAGTAATGCATCAATTAATTTCGACTTACTCGGAGGGACAATGGGAGATACTCAGTCGCCTGCTCTGTTTCACTCAACAGCTGCATCTATTTAGTTATAGAGTCTACTGTTCTTTTAAGGAATACTTTAATACAGCAGATTGACAACACACAAAGAAGGTACCATGTAAATTTCGACAAAATACACTATTACTCAACCAAGGTTTAAGAATCTGAACGTCATCCAAACTATAGGGACAGTGTCGGAGCAGGCTTGAGAAGTCTTAAAAGAGCAATCATTCTATGCGGAAACTTACCGACCAAACACCAAAAAAGAAATAACTTCTGTGGTGCATCTAACTCAATGATGAAATGAACATATGTCAGTCCACACTGCTTTGATTCATATCAAGCAGAATCCCTCTCAGCATGAGCAATGTCTCTTGGAATGATGTTGAAGCTATGAAAGACATTCTGAATCTTAAGCCCATCTGGCATGTAAATATCTTGCAACGCCAGCTACAACAGTGCCTTGTGAATGCCTATTCTCACTTTCAAGTGACATTGTAAAAAAGCAGGCAGCATTATCTCCTGTAAATGGTAATCAACCTTGTTTGTCTGAGTGACTGGCTGACCAAGAAGTAGGACTGAGTGGACTTGTATGCTCTAAAGTTTTACATTGTTTTATTTTTGAATTAAGTTTTTTTTGTACATAATTCTGCATTTGTAAGTTCAACTTTCATTATACTTGAATGAGGTGAACTGAAAAATATATATTTTTTACAGTGCAAATATTTGTAATAAAAATAAATATAAAGTGAGCACTGTACACTTTATATTCTGTGTTGTAATTGAAATTAACATATTTGAAAATGTAGTAAACAACCAAAATATTTAAAATAAATGGTATTGTTTAACAGCGTGATTAATCATGATTAATTTTTTTAATCGCTTGACAGCCCTAATTTGAAATAGGAGAGAGTGAAAAAATGAGGCTGTGCAGTAAAGAATCCAAGTGCAAGATAACTACATACTGTACATGTGGCACCACAATTCAAACTTTTACTACCGGCCCGATCCAAAGGCCATAGAAGTCAGGAAGAATTTTTCCAGTGACTTCAACTCACTATCGGCTTCATTCTAAGACTAGTGAAGGAGCAGTTCCAGGAATTTAGCCACTAGAGGGAAGGTTTTGTACATGAATGGGACCATCGTATTGCTAATATTAATCGGTGGCACAACAGGCTCTAGAGGCACAGATGAATCCAAAATACCCCTACTTGGAAGCACTTTTCAAATATTCAAACTGAATTATGGTCTTTGTTCTCCTGCCCTCTCTCTCAACATAAATGTATTGTGAGATACTGTTGTGTAATGACATTTAGTTTAATTCATGGGTGTGCAACATAACAGATAGTTCTAGTTATCAATTAGTCACTCAAGTCTGTTTCATCCCATGGAGATTTCAAATCATGAAGACCCAATGCAATGCACATTGAAGCCAATGGCTGTCTTTTACTGATTTAAATGGTGTCTAATCAGACCCTGATCTATAAGAATTTTTAGTCAAAACGAAGGGGTTATGTCAGAATCTCTTAATTGTTTATTAAGCAGCAAAAGTTCTTTGGTTTCTTCACAGGTTTGGCACACATTCTCACTATTTAAGAGTATAAATGGGTGTTAGCTGAGCAGTAGCATTATGTATGGCTATGTGGGAAAATTAAGTTCTGTTTCTGTTCTTGCATGGTCTCACACAACTTTGAAGCCTTTTCTACTAGAGAATTGCTTGGTTGCAACTTGGCCTAGTATGATTGAGTGTTCACATTAGGTTTCCTGCTTCAGGTGCACATAGTATACTATATCTGCACAGAACACTCTCTGCAAATGTTGTGGGACCTGTGCATTGTTTCACCAAACCTGCAGTTCCAGGTATAGTACCCTAGATCAGATGCATAATGTCTGATATTTAAGGCCTGGTTCACTGTTTTGTAGTCATTTACGCCAGAGCAAAATGAGTTTAAGCAGTTATGAAATCAAAGGGTAGTATTTTACACTTACTTTACACTGGGTAAATAACTAAGTAAGGTGCTGGGAAATGGAGAATCAGAGCCATGACGTCTAGATCCACTACTTCATATTTTTTGTTCGTACTATTGCCTATTTCAGATGGCTCTGTCCTGCTGCAAGCCCAAGGTAAGAAGCTTGAGTTTATTCTTTGAATTCATTTATTCAGACACTTATTTCAATTTTTGTTTGTACTGTTTTGTACTTTGCTCTGTACCTGAGCTAAAGATTTCCTTCTCTATTGTGTTTCTCTCTAGGATTGAGTTGGGAATTGACCAAAGTTCACAGGGAGCACATCCTTCCATGATGACCAATCTGTGCTCTTCCTGCTAAGGCAGTGGAATTCTCAGGCCATGCAGCTATTTTTTTTTGGTGGGGATGGAAAGATGAAGAATGAGCGCTGGTGTAGCTTGGAGAGGTAAATGGATTTACTAGGGGGGTGGTAAAGAAGGTGGAATAGCTTTGCTGTTAGCCTTTAACTACTAGCCCTCTGTCCTTATGCTCTTTTTTTCAGATCTCCAGGGTGGGAGCAGAATGGCTGGTGCAGCAAAGCCTCAGTAAAGTAAGTACATTGTACACACACATTCACATACATGTAGGTGAATTCATGTGTGACATCTAAGAAATAGTTTCTTATTACAAAATGTAATATTAAAAGTGTTTTCTATTTATCTTTTCTGTGATTCTCTTTTCCTATTTTTGGGTCCCTACTGTTATGTTCCCCACTTCCCAAATCAGCCTCCTTTAAAGTATAAATATAATGTCAAGAAATTGCTTTTTTCTGAAACACTGCTCGCCATTCCCCCCTCTAAGTTACATACTTCACTCAGGTACAGTATATTTAAAACACAAAATGACTTCTCCCTTACACATCAAAAATAGTGAACCACGAAACAGAGGCTACAGAAAAACTTTATACAAAACTAAGGAACTTAATCCTCCCATGATCTCAATCTCCCTTCATTTCTATTTTGTATTGGCTCATTTCAGGGGCTGTGTACATACTAGAGACATTGCAAAGGCCTGGGGAAGTATCTATGGCACATATTCCACCTTGAAATAGAAGTCTTTTCCTGTATCAGCATCTGTTTCTTTCATCTTGCATAGATCCACGGAGTCCTTGTTCACATGAAGATAGTAGTTCTTGTCCGTATAACACTGAAACCTAACTGAATCTTCTTGTTTGTAATGCATGATGAACAGCTGGTTTTCTTGTTCAGTCAACTATGAAAAACACACAAAGAGATGCATGTATAGATCTCTGCCATGAAAAGTTAAAATAGAGATGTTGCTAACTTACTACATTTTAAAAAAATGTAATATTCTCCCATTATCAGGTGAAGTGCGTCTGTCTGTACAGGGTCTAAACCTGTGAGCAGGGAAGGCCTGCTCACATATAGGACAATACAGAGATAGCTGTGAAAAACTTTCCTGCCAGATATCCAAGGCACTGGAGCTGGGTAGGCCCAAACACCTAAAGCAGTCTTCTGCCACCGTTAAGAGCAGCAACATTTTTCCTCAGGGCCATTTATTTGCTCAAGACCCTTTCTGTTTTTCATCTTATTTTTTTCTTACCTTCTCTTCCTTCCTCTGCTGCCTTTAAGAACTGCCTCCAGCTGCTAATTTCAGGCCAAAGTTCTAAGAGAGGAGAAGACCATGCCACCTGCATCTGTGAGTGCACCTTCTCAGATGGGACTCATATGCTACACCTACCACTGCCAGACTCACCCCTTCCTTAATGCTTTTGATACCATAACACTGAGAAGAGAAGGTGCAAAACAAAGAGCAACACACAGGTATGGGCTTGACAGTCTCCCTCCCCCCACCACACACACAGTCCAATGGCAGACTATTCCAGACTCTGGTTCCAGTGAGTGCTCTCGGGTTTCCCATCCCTACTCCTTTAAGACCATCCTTGAAAATCCCCTCCATTCTCTCAAGGCTGGGGTCTAATACCTGATTGGACACCGTGTATCACTAGAATTGTCTGGCCCTATACTACATACCCCAAGATCCCAACTGCCCTGGTTTTACCGCATGTAGTTCCCTTGGGAACAGTTCCCTCTGACTAAGATCATCCTGACCAGGGGCGGCTCCAGGTCCCAGCACGCCAAGCGTGTGCTTGGGGTGGCATGCCACGGGGGGCGCTCTGCCGGTCACATGCGGGAGGTTCACCAGAGCCGCAGGACCGGCAGAGCGCTCCCCGCGGCATGCCACTGTGCTTGGGGCGGCCAAATGTCTAGAGCCACCCCTGATCCTGACCTGGCATTTCTTTATTTACACCAATGGAAAAGCAAATTTAAGTGTGGTAGATACCTTTTAAAATGGTCAAAGAGACTTTAGACCTCTGAAAGCTTTATCCTTCTCAGAAAGGGAAATTTTCCTCACCCTCTACTTCTTGGACTTCACTTTTTACTCCGTCTCTGATTCAGAGACTTGTTCCAGAAATGCAAAGCAAACTATTTTCTAGGACTTCTGTCCTAGAAAGAGAAAGTGCTTCCAGGAATATCTTAAAATAGAAGGGGGGGGAAATAAATAAAACACAACCAACGTTTCCTGCTGTTCCTCTGTTTTCTCAGGCTACCAGAAAGATCAAGAGAGATCAAGTCAAAGTTATCATCACTCGTTTCTGGCTTAGAAGACATGCTCCTTCACATATTAGAAATGGCAGCTGTCCATCTTGGTCTTTTTCAATTTCTCCAGACCAACTTTTCTGGGACCGGTCCTATACTTGAACCCATGCAGTCTGAAACTTACTGCCTTTAAGTGGAGAGACTGACATTTAAATTTGCCTAGACCTGAAAAAGGACTGTGTAGCTCAAAAGCTTGTCTTTTCTGCCAAATGAAGTTGGTTCAATAAAAGCCCACTTTGTCAATTTAAATTTGAAGACCATTAAGTTAACCTGATTTTGCCTTTGGGTGCTACCATAATATAAATGCTTTTGATAATAAACTAAGTTGTCTGAAACTTCCATTTTCCACTGGATTAGGATGTCTGTTCAGAGAAAATATGCCAAAGCCACCAAACTAATGTATTTTTGTGTGTCCACAAAATAGCCATTATCCATTTCTACCTACAGGCCAGTTAAAAATGAGACTTTCTACACTGAAATGTGGTAAGCTGACACCCAGTTGTCTGTTCATACATTCACAAGACATTCCAGTGTTGTTTCATAGTCTTCTACTGATATAGATTTAAGTCTTAAGGTCCTGCAGTGGACTAGTTCATTCTGAATTTCTGGTTTATGTTTGGTGTCTGTCAACCTCCCTTTTCTGGGTATGCTGCTTATTAAAGCCCAGTACTTCTGACTTCAGATGAGTGGATGCATGACTCTTGAGAATGGGACACTTTTGCCTTCCCTGTAAGTTGGTCTTCTCATAAGTGTATATCCATCAGGCCAGAGTCCCCTTCCTCTTCTTCTTTCTGTTCCAGCTGTGATGTGTATTTGCAATAAGGACTTTAGCTTTTGTACAGAAAGTCTCTGCTGGCTCACATGTCTGGGCTTGTCCAACTCCAGTGCTCTGGAATTACTGTGGGGAAACTTCTCTATCTTCTAGATTCTAGTCTAAGCCTAAAGGTTGACTCTGAACTGATGGATGCACTCCTAGAAGATGACTACCAATTCACAGGTAAGCCATCGTTACTCTTTCAGATAATGTTAAAAATCAGAAAGAATAGGAGTACAGATAATTGGTGAAATGCAAATGATATCATTTGTAGCAAATGGGATTGAAGCACCAGGGTTGTGCCCCTTGCACAGTTCCACCTATTGCATAGGTGTGTGCACATACACACATTTATTAGGCTGGCCACATACCTGTCTGGGGTCAGGAGCTCCACCTGTAATCACTTCCTTGCTGTGTCCTGCCACCATATGACACCCTGATGCCTTTCCATTTGTATTCAAGACCTGTGAAGACAGCCACCAAAACTGGAGTTTCCCTTCCTATTCTGATCTGTATTAACCACAGGTTGTACCATCAATGCCTGGCTAATTCTAAACAAAACTATCCCAATTCCTCGTATGGGAAATTTAAAGAATTTTTAAGAGACTTAGTGACCCTCTATATTGCAGAATGAACTGGGTGGAGACCAATTACAATAAGGTAGTTCCTCAACTTGGTTCCAAACACAATTCCATCTTGCAGCATAGATGGGACTGAATCATGTTTTTATTATATTCCCATAGTATGTTACAGCCATGGGCACCTAATCTATGCCCATTGAGCCCAAGGGGCTCCATCCTTCTGGAGGAGAATAGGGCCTATGGACTTTCTAATGTCAGTTTTGAGAAACTTAAAACATATTCTTTGAAAGCTGGAACTGTGTATGAACCATGTCAGGGAATGCTGAGGTATGATCTGGATTTTCAAAACAGTTCATTTACCAGTGACAACAGTTGGAGTGCAAGGTTCAAATCTTTCTAAATTCTGTGGTACCTATTTCAGACAAGCAATTTGTGGCTATTTAATCTCTGAATCAGGTAAATCCCTTGTAAGTGTTTGCTCTTCTGTATTTAATAGGAGTGCCTTTACTCATTCTCTCACAGAATGCTTTTCATAGAAAGTGAATTGTAAATTAAAAAGAAACAAAAAAAGTTGTTTCCAAACTTAACCTGAGGAAGTGACACAGGGTTTGCCTACACTAGGAAAAGCAGTCAGGGATAGCTATCCTGTTTCCCTTAGTTGACACCTTTTTGCCTCAATTTAGTTGGTTGAGATGCATCTTAGACATCCTCCTGGAGTCAATCAGAACCAGTTAACTCAAAGTAAAAGTTGTTATCCTGTAACACTAGGGTAACCAAACCTTGATTGCTTTTCCTAATCTAGACAAACCCTCAATGGAGAACAACAACAACAACACAAATTCTAATTAGACAGGGTAAGAGTGTTTAAAAGTGTTTACATTTCTTTTCTTAAATCAATATTCCTGTCTGTATATTGAAACTCCAGTTTGTCCTGAGAAGAGAATTCTACTCCCAAGCCCTCCTCTTTCACATGGAGTACCTTATGCCTCTTTTCCTCCCTTCTCTTCCTGCACACCACCTCCTGTTGTAGCAATCTCTCCCTCTCTAAAGGAAGCTACAACCTAGCTTCCCACACTGGGCTCGAATGATATGCTACAAAGTACTAACATTTGCTTTCTAGCTTACTCAATGCTTTATATGCACTTTGTATTCTAAATCGCAGAGCATACCATATCACGTAAGTGTGCTCTGAGATTTAAAAGTAGCAGTGAAAGAGATAGGAGGCTGTGAGCGTCCAAACACCAGAGCTCAGCACAAGCAGCTGAGCTCTAATTTCTTTTAAAAGAAGCAGGAAGGGACACTAAAGATTTTGGAAAAACTGAAAAAGGATGAAGAAAAGCAAAGACGGTTTGATGAAAAGATGAAGGGCAAATATACTACTTCTTACCTTCAGATACAGTTGTTTCTTATTCTTGCCCAACAGGAGAAAGTTATTTTTTGATCGCTGAGTCATGGTCACCAAATTTTTACAATGTTTTTTAGTGCTGTTTCTGGCCACCGAAACTGAAGTATAAATTTAAAATACCGACTCATTTTTTGTGAATTGAAACATAACTAGAAAATCTTCTGAAGAGGCAATATTCAGTTTTCACTGTATACTGATAGACACAAGAATAGCAACACGCCAAAGGACTCATGATATTGACCATCTTTGTAGAGTACTTTTGGATCTACCAATTGCATTATATAACATCCATGGCTTTAAATACTCCTTCTAAAAGTGTACACCATGTATTCTGAGTCATATTCATGGGATGGTTGGATTGACTCCTATTTGAAATGACATTTTCTACATAGTATAAAATCAAGGGAAACAATAGAGCAGTGTGAAGTTTTAATTAATTCTAACAGCACTAAGTGAAAAATACCAATTTCTGTTGGTCATCTCAAGACCAAACACAAGGTTTAGGTTAAAAAAAATGGGAAAACTAATAAATAAGGATCATAAGCAGAAAGGATATGAACCAAGAATACCTTCTACCAATTTATATGAAATGGTAGACTGAAATGAGGGGTTGTTGATTGGCGAGCTGCAGGCATTACCAAATAAGAGTCCCACAAATAATAAAATTCTTACTTTAAAAGGAATTTCAATAGTAAATAGAGTATGATTAAGTGCAACCAGGTCAGGCAGTATTTTTTCTGTTTATTATATGTCTGTCCCCATAGTATCTGAATACCTTTACAAGTTCTACAAGTCAGTGCAATTAAAGAGATTTTTTTGTTATTCTGGAGAGTTTTGTACTCTTTAAAAACCAGTTGGAGTCAATGGACCAAATTCATCCTTTGTGTCATCCAATGAACCTCCAGCTGGCTGATGTGCACTCTGTGGGAGACCCCTGGGAGGAATTATATCTGAGTCAGCCTTCTGGGTATTCTAACTACATGAAATCCTTTTAAAATCCTTGGTAGAATGTGGGGCACATTCTAGCACAGTCTATTTATATGCAAGTAAATCTAAATAAAGATAATGGCATTTAGATGGACTAAGTCTGCAAGAAAAAGGTCTAAAGTACACCCTTTAGTTGTGCCTCAGCAGGTAAATTATACTAATTTGAAATCTGGGAGGATATCTGAAGTAATGTGCAAGATATTTCAAGTTCTTTATCCTTGTGTTATACCCTTTCACTCAATGGGCCAAATTCAGAAGTGATGTGCAAATTGCACATCAGTGAGTGCATCTGCATATAAGGGAGCCATAAGACTCTAATTCAGAGTCCAACAAGCCAGAAGAGAGGAATGTAGCAATAAAAGCAGCTGACAGGAGGATGTAAGTTAAAGGAAGCCATCTCCTGCTTTGAGCCTCACTTTACCCCTTCTTCCAGCTGCCCAAATGTTTGAAACACCACCTAAGATTCCCATACACATTGGTATTCTGGTGTAAGTAGATCTTAGGGAGTCTAATTTATGCATCACCTTTGAATATGTTTGAAGTGGCCTAGTGAAGCTTGAGCATGAGCTTGGAAGCCAAGAACTTCTTGTAAATATAGCACTGCCTTATTGAACATTGGAATTAAACAATTCATTCAAACTCTCTAAGCCCATCTATAAAGTGGGTTTAATAAGACTTCCCTACTTAACAATCATGTTTTGATAACTATTTGTATAGTGCTATATAAATGCTAAATATTATTAATGTTCTGAATATTAATATCAGTCTTAGCGGTGCTTTGATATTACAGTGATGAGTATAGAAAAACTTGAGATAGACAGAAATCTCTAAGATCAGCAACACTTTCTTGTTGCATTACTAACTTTCTGTACTTCCCTTAAAGGTCCATCCAAAACCTTTTCAAAACCAAACTCTAACATAAACAAATGTAGTTTTGATCTCTGGGCCACAGTAACCAAAATCTTACCACAATTATTCCGTTTGTTGCTTGTGAATATGTCTAACCATGCAATATCTAAAACATAAAAAATATTTTTGCAATTAAACATACATATGTCGCAAACTAAGATGATTTTAAAAGTATTCTGCAAAAATGCAACATTCAGTTTTCCTGGAATAGGCAGTAACAGCAATAGGACTCAGGCATCATTTCCTTCTAAGTCTTAATCACTGTTTTGTATTCATATATACTTACAATGACCTTATCAGCCACTTGCAGCAACTTGTAGGGTACGTGTGGATACACACGACAATGAAAGGCAGGCCGTGGTCAGGCTGCAGTGTGTATCTGCATGCCACAGGGAAAGGCGGCAGTGGGGAAAGGGCTCAGCAGTAGGGAGCTGCTGGCCTTTTCCCAGTGCCTTCCTCTTGCCAGAGCCGTTTTCCACTGCTGGAGCATTTCATTGCAGTTGGGAAGGGCTCTGGCACCAGGGAGACTGTAGGATACTATGTTGCTAAAAATAATGTAGAGGTGGGAGGCACTCCTTAGGCATTTAGACAGCCATGTAAAGTCTATACCCTAAGGTGTTGGTCTTTCTCTACTAGCTTAAGCAGTGCCTCACCATCTACACCAGGGGTCTCAAACTCAAATGACCATGAGGGCCACATGAGGACTAGTGCATTGGCCTGAGCACCGCATCACTGTCACCCCCCCTCCTTGCTGCCTCTGGCCTCGCCCCCACTCCACTCCTTCCATGAGGCCCCACCCCACCCCATCTCTTCTCCACCTCCTCCCCTGAGCGCACGGCTCCCTGCTCATCCTCCCTCCCTCCGGGAAAGTGCTGAGCACCATCAACAGTAATGCACCTCACTCAAAGGACAAAACACGCACTTAGTTAGATTTACTTCTGTTAATGCCCCCCCCCCCCCACTGCACTAGCCTGCACCACCACTCCACCCCTGCTCTGCCTCTTCCGGGGTGGCAGGTTTGTAGAAATTTTGGTGGTGTCCAGAACCTGCCCCCCACAAACTCCACCCCCACTTGCCTAAGGCTCTGGGAGGGAGTTTTGGTGCGGGAGGGGGTCTGGAAGTACAGGCTCTGAATGGAGTTTGGGGATAGGAGGGGGTGCAGGGGTGAGGGCTGTGGGGCTGGGGATGAGGGGTTTGGGGCATTGGAGAGGCTCAGGGCTTTGGAAAGGCTCAGAATGGGAAGGGCAGCCTGCCCTGGCCCTAGTGAAGGGGGCACTAGAACCCTGTGGCAGGAGGTGGTGCCGGAAGCTGGCAGAGTGGAGTGGAGTCAGCCTGAGCTGCAGGCTCCGGGGCAGTGAAGGGGCAGCAAATGAGCCCGGGGGACACTCAGGGGAGACACGTGGGGGTGGCAGGCGGGGCTGGGAGAGAGACCCGGCCCCAAACATTGGGAAGCAGCGAGCAGGGAGCTTAACTGCCACATAAAATAACTCGAGGGCAGGGAGCTTGGCGGGCTGCGTGTTTGAGACGCCTGATCTACACTGATGTTTACACATGTTTTAGCTGGGCATGCAGTGTCTGTACTCTACATGCTGCCTTAAGTGTAGGCCTACCTAAATGGAGCTGTGTACCATTTTTGTCCCGATGTCTGTACTGGGGAGGAGGAGAGTATGACAATTTTATTTATTCATTGTCTTTTATAACAGAGAATAAATCCTTGAAGATAGAGGTCAGTAGTGCAGTGTGAAACTAATCTGAGTTTTAAGCACCAGTCTAGTAACAAGGAATCATGACTAAAACAAGGCAAACAGTAAATGACCGTCCTGTTACTAACAAGGGGCCAAATTGTGACTAACTCTTATGTGAGTGTATGATGGTAGGAAGGTAGTTTGTGCCCCACCTTGCATTCCCCTCACTCCTTCAGCAGTTCAGAGTTACAATCTTTGCACCAGACCCTCCAAAAGTCTGTGGCTCTTCCTCTGCAATGGCAGACCTCATCAGCGTGGAGGGGAGCACACCCTGCTCCCTTCTCCAGCATGGTGCAGCAGGTCTGCTTCCTGTAAACTCCGATGCCTCTTAGAGCTTCTGTTGGGGTGGTGCAGCTCTAGTAGGCATTGTGGAGCTGGAGCTAGGAGACACACCTTAACCCTAACTACGCCGGGATTGCTGACCAGCATTTGACAAATTGCTCACCAGATAATGGGAAACCCTCCCATATACACAGATGCAAATTAATATTTAAAAACTAATTATGGGCCCCGTTCTCCACAGCTTATTTCCTCACTGTAGAAACTCAAGTTCCAAATTGCAGAGTTCCCCTGGAATACTTCCCCTAACCCTATCTGTAGAAAGTCCAGCAGTTCAGTGCTGAAAATCCACAGATGTCCCCAGTCAGGTTGGATCTTCAGCAATCCACTGGGCCCGACTCCCTCCCCAGCTCCTTGCATCCCTTGACAGCACATCTTGACTGTCACATTCTTCTTCAGCTGCCTCTAAATCCCTGACAACGGAGGCCTTCTGCTGTTCAGAGGTAGGATCAGATACAGGTCCTCAGTTGGAGTAAATGAACATAGCTTCCATAAGGGAGGAATTATGCTCAATGATACCAGGTAAGGTGCTGGCCCTCAGTCTGAAGTATCTTGCACTGTATAGATCTGCAGTTCAAGGAGGGGAGGGCATACAGTGAAGAACAGCTTCCTCTCAACCTCATCCCAATTTAGGGTGACCAGATGTCCCAATTTTATAGGGACAGTCCTGATTTTGGGGTCTTTTTCTTATATAGGCTCCTTTTACCCCCCACCCCCTGTCCCAATTTTTCATACTTGCTATGTGGTCACCCTATTCCAATTCTGGAACCCTGTGTGATTCCCATTCCACACCTCTGTCATGATCTATGATTGTAAGCTCCTCTCTGTCCATGGAAGTCGAGGGCAGCATTTAGCTTTATATTTAACCCCTCAAAACTGATAAACATTCAGGGAGAGGGTTATTTTACCCTAGGAAAAAAATAAAATAAAATGAGTCTTGAGTATTTACTGCTTTTAACCTGTGAAGCACCTTAGAGGCACACTAGTGCAACCAGTGCTTCCACTCCCTTCAACACATTATGGCTGCTCAATTCAATCATTATTTGTGTTTTCTTCCTCCCTCAAAATGTCTAGCAGCTTGTCTTTGAATGCTAGCTGGGATGTCATTTTTGTGCATTAATTAGAGAAGCCCAGTCAGAGGTCAGGAAGGAATTAAATATGGCTGTACCCCACAGTTTTCTGTATCTCCTATTATTTCTCTCTGAACTCTTCCTAAGTGATTGTTTCTCCCCCTTTCCACCTGCTGGAATGCAAACAAGCCTTTTAGTCTACTGGCCAGTAAACAAGATAACCTACTTTTCATTTAAAATTATACCATACTTACTTTAAGCCTGTTATTGTTTTTGTTCTGTAACTACCAAAGCATCATACTAGTTGGATCAAGTGTTCCTAATGCCGACTGATAATACAGAGTAAGTGAAAGCAAGCACATGGAAATACATGAAAGTGTCCTGTAAGAAAATACATATTATTTTGATATAGAAAGAGAAACTGTACCTTCACAGGATGGTGAATCCTCAACTGATATTTTACAATGGCCACGCTCGTCTAAATCAAAACGCAGAATTTTTGAGTCTCTTGTCCGTATGTAACATTGCTTTCTACCATGGTGTTGGTATGCTAGTCACAAATGAATTTCAGTTAGTTTTGCTGGTCACAGAAAAATAGAAAGGTCACCTAACAGAATATTCCTATGACAACCCCTGCAAAGTGGAAAAACTAAACAAGTCTTAAAATACAACCACAGGCAACATGAATGTAACAGTGTGGGCCCAGGCAGCTATGCTTTGGGGTTTGGTTAAACTTAGTCATCTTTTTTTGCCTTTGTAATGGCAAAACCAAACCCAGTGCTAACTTTAGTTTTGAATTCACCACCCTTAGGAAATTTTATTAAGATAATGTTTTAAAAAGAAGTATATGGTACAGAGTTTAGGCGTAGAAGTTTCTGGTGATCAGGGAATAACGTACAGATAATCAAGGAGGTGCGAAGTTCGGTTTGAGTTTGGATGGTGTAAGGAATACATAATCTGCAATAGCCCTGATTGGGGGTAAAAGGTTAACGGTAGTAAAAGACAGAAATAGGTTCTCAGTACTGGCTAAGCCTCACCAATAATGTGTACAGAATGGCTGATGTACCTCAGGCTACAGTACCACCTGCAACCATTGGGACCTAGTGGAGATATTGGAGCTACTCCAGTCCCAGAGGCTAACCCAGATAATGTTGGGAGACGTCTGGCCCTGCAGCATACAGGTTTCAGGGAAAAGGAGGAGGAGGCATAGAGCACAGAACACAAGTTTCTGTGGGGGCTAGCCCCACAGAGGCAGAATACAGGACTGTTTGCAGATGTTCCCTTCTGCCTCTGCTCCAGAGTTGCCAACTTTGGTTGGACGAATTCCTGGAGATTTTATCACATGACATAATCTTTAATTAAAAATTAATCTTTAATTCCTAGTAGGGAGAAATTAGTAATGGGGAAATTAAGTTTAGGTTTTGTAATGACCCAACCACTCCCAGGTTGGGTCATTACAAAACTTAAACTTAATTTCCCCATTACTAATTTCTCCCTACTATTACTCACAGCTTCTTGTCAATTGTCCATAATGGGCCACTCTCTTACCACTTCAAAAGTTATTTTTCCTCCCTTGAAATCCTGCTGTTAATTGATTTATCTCGTTAGACTGACCTCCCTCTTGGTAAAGCAACCCCCATCCTTTCATGTATTTATACTTGCTCCTGTATTTTTCACTTCATGCATCTGATGAAGTGGGCTCTAGCCCATGAAAGCTTATGTCCAAATAAATTTGTTAGTCTCTAAGGTGCCACAAGGACTACTTGTTGTTATTCTTAAACAAAGTCCAATATGCACACTTCTTTCAGTCTCTTGTCATATCTTTTTTTGGGGGGGGGTGGGGTATATTGATACTCAGCACATCAGACAAATGAGAATAATGTCCAAAAAGGAGAGCACAAGCACTGATTAAAAATACTGGGAACAATCCCATTAATTAATGGGAAAGTAGTTTTAAAATAGGTTTCCAATATTAAAACCCAAACTAAAAAGGGGTAGGGGGCCATGAAGAGTTTGTGTACATACCTTAGAGCTCTATTGATGTTACAGTTGGTCTGTGGCTAGCACTTTTTCACCTTCTACTAAAGTAAGAAGTTTGTTTACTCAATACTTGCCAAGTCTATACTAAACACAGCTCCAAGATAGTCATACATTTCATGACAGAGGCACTAAGTCTCACCTGTCCTGTATCATACCCTATACTGAATAGATCTTCAGTGCCATGAGACATCAGGAGAATGATATTGAATGTCTAGTGGGACGACGGCATTAAATACGAGATGGGGTGAATTGAATAGCATCTTCTTGGACTTGACTTAATGCTTTAGAATACAGCAGGAAGGCGATATTAAATTTTAGCCAAGTTAGTAACTTCAGAGCCAGCACAAGATGAAGAGTAAATGAGTACCATAAAGTAACATTGATTTTTTTAGTGCTCTGGCCTGGACGTGAGGCAAGTGAAGGAACAGGGTAGAAACAGGAAGTTTTCAGGGGATCCAGAAATGCAATGGGAGTTAACTAATTCTATTGAGAATACTGAGCCGAATTCACCACTACATTACTCCAATTATATGTGGATGTAATTATAATGAACCCTCTGTTTTTGCTGGAGTTGTAAAGGTACAATTGTTTCTGGGAACCTTTGCTGATGCTTCTACCCTCTTTGTTTAGGATAAACTGGAACTGAGTACATACATAGTGAATAAACAGACTAGAAAATTATATGGTGAGTGCCTGCCTCCCTCACTTCTCTTGCCACGAGGAATTGACCCGCTCTAGACATTTCAACTTCTACTTTTGGTGCTGGGACAGGTCTCAGGACACTGATACGACAAGAAGTGCATTTAGGCTTGTGGTTTTAGGGTATGTCTACACTACCTGCAGGATTGGCGGGTAGCGATCGGTTTATCAGGGATCGATATATCGCGTCTCATCTAGACGCGATATATTGATCCCTGAATGTGCTTCTGTCGACCCCAGAACTCCATCAGGGTGAGTGGCGATAGTGGAGTTGATGGGGGAGCTGCAGCTGTTGATCCCGCACTGTGAGGACAGGAAGTAAGTCGAAATAAGATACTTCAACTTCAGCTACACTATTCCCATAACTTTTTGTAGTGGTAATCAAAACAGACTCCAATGAGAGACTGCTGAATTGGAATTAATTTGTAAAATGGACATCATTAAATTAGGCTTGAATAAAGACTGGGAGTGGATGGATCATTACACAAAGTAAAACTATTTCCCATGTTTATTTCCCCCCCTACTGTTCCTCACACCTTTTTGTCAAATGTTGCAAATGGGCCATTTTGATTACCACTGCAAAAAGTTTTTTTTCTCTCCTGCTGGTAATAGCTCACTTTAACTGATCCTTAGAGTGTGTATGGTAACACCCATTATTTCATGTTCTCTGTGTGTATATATATCTTTCTACTGTATTTTCCACTGCATGCATGCGATGAAGTAGCCCACGAAAGTTTATGCTCAAATAAATTTGTTAGTCTCTAAAGTGCCACAGTACTCCTGTTCTTTTTGCGGATACAGACTAACATGGCTGCTACTCTGAAACCTGTCATTTTTAGGCTGCTCCAAATACTTAAATAGGATCTGGTCCAAGACATGAATATAGCTGTACTGCTTGGTAATAGTGACCTTAATATAATTAAATTTAACATCCCTGTGGCGGGGAAGACACCTCAGCAGCCCAACACTGTAGCATTTAATTTCAGAAAGGGGAACCACACCATAAAATGAGGAGTTAGTTAAACAGAAATTAAAAAATACAGTACCAAAAGTGAAATCCTTGCAAGCTGCATGGAAACTTTTAAAGACATCATAATACAGGCTCAACTTAAATGTGTACCCCAAATTAAAAAACATAGTAAGAGAACCAAAAATGTGCAACTGTGGCTAAACAAAATAAAAGAAGCAGTGAGAGGCAAAAAGGTATCCTTTAAAAAGTGGAAGTTAAATCCTAGTGAGGAAAATAAAAAAGAGCATAAACTCTGGCAAATTAAGTGTAAAAATATAATTAAGAAGGCCAAAAAGAGAATTTGAACAGCTAGCCAAAAACTCAAAAAGTAATAGAATTTTTTTTAAGTACATCAGAAGCCCGAAGCCTGCTAAACAACCAGTGGGGCCACTGGATGATCGAGATGCTAAAGGAGCACTGAAGGACAATAAGGTTGTTGTGGAGAAACTAAATAAATCCTTTGCATCAGTCTTCACGGCTGAGTATGTGAGGGAGATTCCCAAATCCAAGCCATTCTTTTTAGGTGACAAATCTTAGGAACTGTCCCAGATTGAGGTGTCATTAGGAGAGGTTTTGGCACAAATTGATAAACTAAACAATAATAAATCACTAAGACCAGATGGTGATCCCTCAAGAGTTCTGAAGGAACTCAAATGTGAAATTGCAGAACTACTATCTGTAGTCTGTAACCTATCATTTAAATCTGCTTCTGTACCAAATGACTGGAGGATAGCCAATGTGATGCCAATTTTTAAAAAGGGCTTTTGAGGTGATCCTGGCAAAGGCAATTACAGGCCGGAAAGCCTGACTTCAGTACCAGGCAAACTGGTTGATACTGTAGTAAAGAACAAAATTGTCAGACACAGATGAATGTAATTTGTTGGGGAAGAGTCAACATGGTTTTTGTAAAGGGAAATCATGCCCCCAATTTACTAGAATTCTATGAGGGGGTCAACAAGTACGTAGACGAGGGGGAGCCAGTGGATATAATGTACTTAAATTTTCAGAAAGACTTTGACAGGGTCCCTCAACAAAGGCTCTTAAGCAAAGTAAGATGCCATGGGATAAGAGGGAAGGTCCTCTCATGGATTTGTAACTGGTTAAAAGATAGGAAACAAAGGGTAGGAATACGTGGTCAGTTTTCAAAATGGAGAGAGGTAAATAGTGGTGTCCCCCAGGGACATATATTCATAAATGATCTGGAAATAGTAGTAAACAGTGAGGTGGCAAAATTTGCAGATACCAATTTACTCAAGATAGTTAAGTCCCAGGCAGACTGTGAAGAACTACAAGGGATATCTCAAAACTGGGTGACTGGGCAACAAAATGGCAGATAAAATTCAGTTTTGATAAATGCAAAGTAATACACATTGGAAAACATAATCCCAATTATACATATAAAACGATGGGGTCTAAATTGGCTGTAAACACTCAAGAAAGATCTTGGCATCATTGTGGATAGTACTCTGAAAGCATTCGCTCAGTGTGCAGTGGCGGTCAAAAAAGTGAACAGAATGTTGGGAATCATTAAGGGATAGATAATAAGACAGAAAATACTATATTGCCTCCATATAAATCCATAGTATGCCCACATCTTGAACACTGTGTGCAGATGTGGTCGCTGCATCTCAAAAAAGATATATTGGAACTGGAAAAGGTTCAGAAAAAGGCAACAAAAATGATTAGGGGTATAGAACGGCTTCCATATGAAGAGAGATTAATAAGACTGGGACTTTTCAGCTTGGAAAAGAGATGACTAGGAGAGGATATGATTGAGGTCTATAAAATCATGACTGGTGTGGAGAAAGTAAATAAGTAAATGTTATTTACTCCTTCTCATAACACAAGAACTAGGAGTCACCAAATGAAATTAATAGGCAGCAGGTGTAAAACAAACAAAAGGAATTATTCCTTTACACAACACACAGTCAACCTGTGGAACTCTTTGTAGGATGTTGTGAAGGCCAAGACTATAACAGGGTTCAAAAAAGAATTAGATAAATTCATGGAGGATAGGTCCATTAATGGCTATTAGCCAGGATGAGCAGAGATGGTGTCCCTAGCCTCTGTTACCAGAAGCTGGGAATGGGCGACAGGGGATGGATCACTTGATGATTAACTGTTCTGTTCATTCCCTTTGGGGCACCTGGCATTGGCCACTGTTGAAAGACAGGATACTGTGCTGGTTACTTTGGTCTGAGCCAGTATGGCCGTTCTTATGTATTTCTATGCTGAATGTCCTCCTCAGCCTGTTTCCTGATGCCATTCAGCCCAAATTTCAGTACTGAGTTCACTCCTGAATTTTGCTTTGCACATTACCTCTCTCAGGCACATGCTTTAGTTATAGTAAAGGAAAGTTTACCTTCATATTTATTTGATGATTTCCTTAGGTTTTGATTTTTACACGTAGTTTCCTGGTTCACTGGTATCTGAAATGCAGTTGATTTTTTCTGTTTATTTTTACCGCACCCCATTTGTTGTTTTCTAATCTTCACCTCAGAAGGCTTTTGGAATCTTGAGCGCAATATCATTGTTGAAGACCACTGGAAAATCCTGGTAACCTGTCTTGAAGCTCTCTCCTAGTCCTAAATATAAATGATAGTTCAATCACAATACTTTGCATTACAGAGTAGAACCAGTTTTTATTTTGCAACGATTGTTAATGTATTGACTTCTTGTGTCTTAACAATTCAGATAAAGAAGAGTAAATTCAGTAAATTGTTGCTTGCTTGTATTTTCTAAAGTCTTGTCTAAGGGTGTACACTGTGTGTTTTCCAGTTATGTTGAAATACTGTTGAGCTGGTTGGCATAGGCTCCCCCCAAGCTAAAACAGAAAATTAACATGTCTTCAAACCAGTCTGGGCATTACCAGGGGAGCAGGAGACATTTGACCTCTACCCAAAACAATCTTAATTGTCAGAAAGGCCAAAATATATACAAAGTTATTCAAAGTTAAGTAGTGGAAGTGACAGTGATTGTGCTGTATACTGCCATCTCTGTATTCTGAGTGTCATTTTTGTAACTAACAACACTGTTTAAAATAATCACCTCAATAGTAGAGGTGTCAAGCGATTAAAAATAGATTGTGATTAATTGCACTGCTAAACAATAATAGAATACCATTTTTAAAAATATTTTTGGATGTTTTCTTTATTTTCAAATATATCAATTTCAATTACAACACAGAATACAATGTGTACAGTGCTAACTTTTTATTTATTTTTTATTACAAATATGTGCACTGTAAAAAATAAAAGAAATAGGATTTTTCAGTTCACCTCATACAAGTACTGCAGTGCAATCTCTTTATGATGAAAGTTGAACTTACAAAGGAAGAATCATGTACAAAAAAACCTGCATTAAAAATAAAACAATGTAAAACTTTAGATCCTATGAGTCCTACTTGTTCAGCCAGTTGCTAAGAGAAACAAGTTTGTTTACATTTATGGGAGATAATGCTGCCCACTTCTTAATTACAATGTTACCTGAAAGTGAGAACAGGTGTTCGCATGGCACTTCTGTAGCCGGTATTGTAAGATATCTATGTGCCAGATATGCTAAAGATGCATGTGCCTCTTCACGATTCGGCCATCGTTCCAGAGGACATGCTTCCATGCTGATGGTGCTCGTTAAAAAAATAATGGATTAATTAAATTTGTGACTGAACTCCTTTGGGGAGAATTGTATGTCTCCTGCTCTGTCTTACCCGCATTCTGCCATATATTTCATGTGGTAGCAGTCTTGGATGATGACCCAGCACATATTGTTCATTTTAAGAACACTTTCACTGCAAATTTGACAGAATACAAAGAAGATACCAGTGTGACATTTCTAAAGATAGTTACAGCACTTGACCCAAGATTTAAGAATCTGAAGTGCCTTGCAAAATCTGAGAGGGATGAGGTGTGGAGCATGCTTTCAGAAGTCAGTAAATTCCCTGTAAACCAACAACCCTCCCCACTTTGATCACAGCTGGTAAAGGAAATAAAATCACTATTGTCTTGAAACCATGCATCCTTTCTTTATTAATTTAAAAAAAGGGAGATAACTGATAAGGTAGCTCAGGTGAGGTAGGGTGGGGTGGGGGAGGAGGGAAAGAGGGAAGGACAAGGCCATATTGCTTATTGTAGCCACACTACAAATCAAAGCCTTCTGTTACTTGGGCCATCCTCTGGAGTGGAGTGGCTGGGTGCCCAGAGCCTCTCTCTCCACGTTCTTGGGTGTCTGGGTGAGGAGGATATGGAACTTGGGGAGGAGGGCAGGTGGTTGAACTGTGGATGCAGTGGCGATCTATGCTCTTGTTGGCTTTCCTGCAGCTCCATCAGACATCTGAGCATGTCTGTTTGCTCCCCCATTAGCCTCAGCATTGCATCCTGCCTCTTCTCATCGTGCTCATTTAATGCTTTCCTGGACTCTGCTACTGAATGCCTCTATGCATTCAGCTGTGCCCTATCAGTGGGGGAGGACTGCATGAGCTTGGAAAACATGTCATTGCAAGTGCATTTTTTTCACCTTCTAATCTGTGATAACCTCAGGGATGGAGATGATAGGGGGAGCATAGAAACATTTGCACCTGCAGGGGGATAAAAAGGGAGAGTAAAATTTAAGATGATACATTTCTGAGAGCAAAAGGGAGACTCTTTCACGGTGAATCAAGCAATTCACAGCAGACAGCACATGTGCGTTAGGTACAAGGTCACATTTTGCCTTTTATATTGAGTGCCTTCCGGTATGGTGACACATCACACATGGCTGGGCAATGGAATTCGGTTTCAAGACAGCCATGGTAAGCCAAAGGGTACGTGGGTTTGGCTTCTAATGCCTTCATAACATGTGGGAATGTTTTCAAACTGCAGTGCCCTCTTTTCCCATAGCAAGCAATGTCGGTTGGATTTGCCATTTAAAAGGAGGGGCTGTGGTTTTTGGATGGATGTGCAGCACACACCTCCCCCTCCCCCTGCCGCATGGCTATTCTCAGGGATGATCCCTTTTAGCCAAGCGCAAACAACCCAACATGAATGGGGTCCTTTTACTGTTCCCTTAGAAAAATTCCCCTATTTCAACCAGGTGACCATGAATGAGGTCCTCCTCTCCTAAGGCTAACTCAGCAAGATATAGATCGAATATTGCTTGAATGCAACCAAAACCCAGGACCATTGTGCTGCAGTGATTCCAGACTACTTGCTACTGGCATGGCGTGGTAGAATGTCCTACCGTGGAGGACAAAATAAATCAGCCCTCCCCAGAAACCTTCTGCAAAGGCTTTCAGAGTATCTCCAGGAGAGCTTCATGGAGATGTCCTTGGAGGATTCCCGCTCCATCCCCAGACATGTTAACAGACTTTTCCAGTAGCTGTACTGGCCGCGAATGCATCCCAAGTCTTTAGGGAAAATCAAACATTAAATACTATTGCTTTTAAACCCTGTACTGTAGTTACAAATGTGCACTCACCAGAGGTGTCTTCTCCCCCTTCAGGGTCAGGGATCCCGCCTTGGGAGGGTATTGGCTCCAGGGTGATGAAAAGGTCCTGGCTGCTGGGGAGAATGGATTCACCGCTTGCCTGCTGCGCATTCTCCTCCTCCTCATCATCCACAAAATCCTCCTCTGTGTTGCGTGAGGCTGCCCCCTTGCAGGTGTCCACAGACAGTGGTTGGGTACTGGTAGGGTCGCCCCCAGAATGCCATGCAGCTGATCATAGCAGCAGCATATATGGGGCTCTGACCCAGAGCGACCATTTGCCTCCTTTGTCTTTTGGTAGGCTTGCCTGAGCTCCTTGACTTTCATGTGGCACTGCTGTGTGTCCCTGTTGTAGCCTCTGTCCATCATGCCCTGTCCGATTTTGGCATATATATTAGCATTTCTTCTTTTTGATCAGAGTTCTGCCTGCACAGATTCTTCTCCCCATACAGCAATCGGGTCCAGTGTCTCTCAGTCGCTCCGTGCTGGAGCTCGTTTGCAATTCTGGGGGGACTGCATGGACACCTGTGGCGCTGACGAAACAGGAAATGAAATTCAAAAGTTCCCAGGCCTTTTCCTGTGTACCTGGCTAGTGCATTGGAGTTGAAAGTGCTGTCCAGAGCAGTCACATTGGAGCACTCCGGAGGCCAATAATGTCGATTTGCATCTGCACTACCCCAAATTTGACCCAGCAAGGTCGATTTTAGTGCTACTCCTCTCACTAGGGAGAAGTACAGAAGCCAATTTTAAGAGCCCTTTAGGTTGACCAAACGGGGTTGCTTGTATAGATGCATTCATTATAAAATCGACCTAATGCGACTAAATTCGACCTAACCCTGTAGTGTAGACCAAGACTAACTCAGATGATGTTGAAGATGAACATGCTTTGGTCCACACTGCTTTGGATCATTATCGAGCAGAACCCATCATCAGCATGGACACATGTCCTCTGGAATGGTGGTTGAAGCATGAAGGGACATATGAATCTTTAGTGCATTTGGCACATAAATATCTTGCGACACCAGCTACAACAGTGCCATGCGAACACCTGTTTCACTTTCAGATGACATTGTAATTAAGAAGTGGTTAGCATTATCTCCTGTAAATGTAAACAAACTTTTGTTTCTTTTAGCAGTTGGCTGACCAAGAAGTAGGACTGAGTGGACTTGTAGGCTCTAAAGTTTTAAATTGTTTTATTTTTGAATGCAGTTTTTTTGGACATAATTCTACATTTGTAAGTTCAACCTTCATGATAAAAGAGATTGCACTACAGTACTTGGAAGAGGTGAACTGAAAAATACTCTCTCTTTTGTTATTTTTACAGTGCAAATACTTGTAATCAAAATAATATAAAGTGATCACTGTACACTTTGTATTCTGTGTTGTAATTGAAATTGATATATTTGAAAAGAAGTCCAAAGCAACCCTGATCACAAGACAGACTGGGGCAAGATCCAGTGTGGTCACATTCCCATGAACTTTCAAACTCCATTTTTTTAACTTTATTGGTATTTTTTCTGTTAGGTGCAGTGGCGCGCACCTGTAATCCCAGCTACTTGGGAAGCCAGGACTGGCAGATCGCTTGAGCTCAGGGATTCTGAGCTGTGGTGTACTATGCCGATCAGGTGCTCAGTGCCACTGACAGCTTAGCCAGTGGGTGGCTGAAGGACTGGCTACAACAACACGAATGGCATGTTGTGACTGGTGCTCTCTCTGTGACAGCTGATGGCTTGATTGATCAAGATGAGGAAGTGATATTGTTTGTATATAAAATAAACATAACTAAATGAAATACCATATAAATAACAAAATTCAATGTTTATTATTTGTAAAACCTGAAACAAAACAAACCCTGAACCCATAGTGGTCATGCAGGGTATCAATTATTAAAGTGACTAAATAGATAAAATGAGAACATACCCTAGGAGTACTGGGGACTAATATATACTAAACTGCAAAAGTATGCAGTAGGTTCATGTGTGAAGAGACATCCTCATTTTTTTCCAAGCATTTCTATTAGATCAAGTGATTTTTTTCCATTGCTGCAATAGTAGAGCGCTCGTTAAGCCAGTCTATGTCTGAGAGAGGAATTGCAGATTTCCGTTTTCTCAAATTAACTCTTTTGGCCACTAAAAATTTACTGCAACTTGTTAATGTTAACTGGTATTACCAATTAATCCCCAAAATACACAAGCCTGGAGAAGGAAAGATAGCAACAGTTAAAGTTTGAGAGAGCACTGAATATGGTGTTCCAGAACACATGTGTATTTTTTTTACTGATATAGAGGTTGTGTGAAAGATTGGCTTGTGACTGTTTGCATCTCAACATTCAGTGTGTTGCCAATTTAGCTTTAAGCAAATGTTCTGGCGTTCAGTAGTGCCTGTTTAATATCTTGTTCTGGAAGAATCGCAAGGATAAAGAACTTGAAGTATTTGTCACATTATGCCAGATATTCTCCCATGTTTCTGTTGTCATGATAAGGCTAAGTTCTTTTTCCCATTTTTCTTTGACTGAAATTGAAAGGGTAATTGAGAGGGTAATGCAGAGTTGGAGTGGGGTCTGGGCTGGGGTAGGCAGTTGGGGTGCAGGGGACAGGCTCTGGGAGGGAGTTGGAGTGCAGGGGGATGGACTGGGGCAGGGGGTTGGGGTGCAGGAGGAAGAGTGGGGGGTGGGCTCTGGAAGGAATTTAGGGTGTGGGATCTGGGCTGGGGCAGGCAGTTGGAGTGCAGAGGACAGGCTCTGGGAGGGAGTTAGGGTGCAGAGGACAGGCTGGGGCAGGAGGAGGGGTGTGGGGGACGGGCTCTAGGATGGAATTGGAGTGTGGGGGATGGGATGGGGCAGGATTGAAAAAAGAACTAGATAAATTCATGGAGGATAGGTCCATCAATGGCTTTTAGCCAGGATGGGCAGGGATGGTGTCCCTAGCCTCTGTTTGCCAGAAGCTGGGAATGAGCGACAGGTCATGGATCACTTGATGATTACTTGTTCTGGTCAATCCCTCTGCGCAGCGCTCTGGGGGCCAGGGCTGCGTGCTCCCATGGGGCAGTGTTTGGCTCCACGGGGAGGGAAAGATGCTCCCCACTCATCCAGAGCCCTGCCGCTGCGTGCACAACATTCTGAGGGGCGGGTTGTGCGTGTAGTGGCAGGGATCCGGATGAACGGGGAGCCTCATGGTAAGGGGTCCGGGGCTGGGGGTGGGAATTGGATAAGGGGTGGGGGCTGTCAGGGGACAGGGAGCAGGGTGGGTTGGATTGGGGGGTTGGGATCCCGGGCAAGTGGTTAGAGGTGGGGGTCTCTGGAGGAGACAGTCAGGGAGCGGGGGGTGGTGGTGGATGGGGCATGGGAGTCCCAGGGTCTGTCAAGGGGTGGGGGGTGGATAGGGGTCAGGGCAGTGAGGGGACAGGTAGTAAGGAGGGTCCTGGGGGGGCAGTTAGGGTGTGTGTGGGGGTCTCTGGAGGGGGTGGTCAGGGGACAAGGAGCTGGGGGGGTTGGATGAGTTGGGAGTTCTGGGGGGGCTGTCAGGAGGCAGGAGTGTAGAGAGGAGCTAGGGGAGGCAGGAAGCAGAAAGGGTTGTATGGGTCAGGAGTTCTGGGGTTCTGTCAGGGGCAGGGAACAGTTGGATAGGCTGGGAAATCCGGGGGGGGGTGTCTGTCTGGGTGCGGGGGTGTGGATAAGGGTCGGGGCAGTCAGGGAACAGGTAGGGGGCAGGGTGGGGCAGTAGCGGGTCCGAGGAGCGACAGAGGACAGAGAGGGCTTAGGAATGTGGAGCGTGGAATAGGGTCCTGTGGGGCAGTTAGGGGCAGGGATCCCAGGAGGGGTAGTCAGAGGACCAAGGAGCGGGGGGGGGGGGTTGGGGGTTTGGGGGCAGTCACCCAGCCCTCTATCCTGAGCCTTCACCCTGACCTCCCCCACACACCAGCCTCTGCCTGAGCCCTGCACCCTCACTCCCCCCAGGCCCCTGCCCTGAGCCTGTACCTTCCTCATGTGCATCTAGCCCTCTGTTGACTCCTTCACTTCCCCCCATGACCCAGCCCTGACTCTGGCACCCTGCCACATACCCAGCCCCGCCGCCCTGACACCTGCACCCCCCTCACATGACCCCAGCCCTCTGCCCTGACTCTTGCACTCCCCCCAATTCCCCCAAGCCCCCCCACATCCCATGCACCCCACACATCCCCATCCCACCCTGAGCACCAAATGGGAGCTCCTGCACCCCCCAACACACATTCCAACCTGCACCCTCCACCAAATGGAGCTGCCCAGGTAAGTGCCCCCACCCACACCTCCTGACCCCAACCCTGGAGCCCCCTCCCTCATTCTGCTCCTGGCCAGACTGTTCACCCCCAAGCCCTGTGCTCAGTGCACTCCCACCCTCAACTCAGTGCAGAGAGAGGAAGAGAATGGGCCAGAACCAGGGAGAAGGTAGGTACCCACTTATGCGGGCAGGCCAGGACCCCAGATGGCAGCAGGGTGAGCGGGTCTGGCAGCTGGGATCCTGGCTAGCAGGAGCCAGCAGATGGAACCCCTGAGCGGCAGTGGGCTCAGCCCACTGTCGGTCTGCGGTCCTGGTTGCTGGCCCCGCACAGCCTGCTGCCGGTCTGCGGTTCTGGCTGCCAGACCCTTCCCACCTGGGGTCCCGACCGCAGGCCCCACTCAGCCCGCTGCCAGCCTAGGTGAACAGAACCCCAAACCAGCAGTGGGCTGAGCGGGTTGGCGGCGTAAGATCAACATTTTAGTTTAATTTTAAATTAAGCTACTTAAACATTTTGAAAACCTTGTTTATTTTACAATACAACACTAGTTTAGTTATATAATATATAGACTTGTAGAGAGAGACCTTCTAAAAAATATTAAAATGTATGACCGGCACGCAAAACCTTAAATTAGAGTGAATAAATGAAGACTCGGCACACGACTTCTGAAAGGTTGCCGACCTCTGCACTAGGGCCATTCTTATGTTCTTATCTTTTATTTGACCAACAAAAGTTGGTCAAATAAAAGGTATTACCTCACCCACCTAGTCTCTCTGCTTCAGACATATTAGCCTGTGTGTTTATGAGGCTTTTCAATCAGAGTAAGTTAACTCAATTGTATTAATGCAGTTGAAAATTTTCTAAGCTGAAAATACGAGGAATGAGTTAATTACATACAATGCACTGTCATTGTTAGTGATCACATTATAATGGAAGCCAGTAGGATATTATAGTACAGTTAAACACTCATTTAAACTTGTTACAATACACTACTGCTATTTTGGGTTGCCCCTTCTAAATTTCTAAATTTCTGGGGTTCCAGACACAGTGTATTTTGTCTTCTACAGCAATAATATTTCCACTTTCATATAGACATAGTGTTAGCTGGCAAGGAGTAGGATATGAAAACTTTCCTGGGAATGTTTGACTGTCATACAAGCCATATATGAACAAAACAATGTTTCCGACCAATAACATTAACCCCCATTTTCAAGTTATTAAACCATTCCACATAATTTATGTATTTGATTAAAATTTGCATTGCATCTGACTTTCCAAATAATCTTGCTAAATTGTGCTTATGAAGAAATTTACAAAAACAATACTCTTTAGTCATTAACATACTGGAGCTACTTACATCACTTTACCCTTAGAATAGTTCCAGATGTTTTAATACACTTGAACAGTGGCTCCCAAACCTAGTTTTGGAACCACACTGTAATAGTGACCCATACCATTCAGGACTCAAAAACTCATGATACTTGTATTTCCCAGCCTCCCTATCTAAGAAGGTAGCATCTGACTTCATGGTGAGAAACTAGGACCCAGAGGTATTCCCTGAGGATACAGCACACCTGTAACTAATTTTCAAAAGTAAATCTATGAAGTGGACAGTCTCTTAGGAAATTAGCTGCTGTTGCTAAGAGAAAAAACTACTCCTAATTACTGAAGGACTGTTATAAATCCATGCACTTTTGTTTAATTGAGTTGTGAGCCTTGCTTAAATAAGCATCTGGAGGAACTGAAAGCTTCTATGATGGAGCTTCACTTTTTGTTGGCCCTGTAAAATAAATAACCAGCCCTTCCTTCCACCCACCCCCCAAATAAAAGCATTTTAACAACTGTAGTAAAAGGAGCTCTTGTTGATTGTGAGAAGGAATTTTGAACCGGACTTGCTCACACACTCCTTGAGACAGACTGACTGGCACACTCTTAACCTCATCTTCCCCACCACTATCACCAAGACATCCCCTGCAGTTATCACTTCTCTGCATTCTTCTATTTTCTGTCTCTTACTCTTGGCTTTTATTAGCCTTTGTATCTATTTTGTGTTTCTTTTCCTGTGTAATTTTTTTGCCCTTCTATTTTCTGTCACACTTTTTTCCCTCTTGTCATTTTGTTCTTTCTCTTCCTTCTTTCCTCCCCTCCCCGCCCCCCAAGATTCTCAGAGAAACCACGATGTGCGCCCACACTACCATAATCAGAAAACTATGTGCTGCTTAGGGTGGGAAGTCTGAGTCCATTGTTTGCTCCAGAAGCAGTAAAACCAACTATGGGGGCAAAGATGATTAACTTAGGCTGCTGAAGTGTTTGATCTTGCAGCCAAATAAATCTGAACAGATCCCATGACTGAGTTCAATAGGGGTCATCCCAGAAGAAGAGAGTGTTAGAAAAATTTGCCTGATGCATTAGCCACATCTGCAGAAGCACATCTAGGGAGGGGGACAAAACAGATACAGATTATGCAGCTTTCCTTATCCCCCCTACAGTTCTCCTTTGTCCTGCCCTGCTTCCATTTCCCCAGCACAAAATGATACTTTCTATTGTAAACTAACATATACTACTGTATATTAAAGCAGAATTTAAAAGCCTTGGAACTCACTTCCAGTGCAGCATGATCCAAACGTTATCTCAGTCTATATATAAAACCAAGGTAAGTTCATAACTAAATCTCTTCAGGAGAAGGGAAAGGCATTTTTCACAAAATGAGACTGAGGAGCAGTTTATACTCAAGTTGAAAAATCCTATTTGGCAAAAGTGATCAGGAACTCCTTTGGGTTTGATATAAGCCTTTAAATATTACAATTAAACAATAGATTGTATAGAACCTATACCAACTTGAAGCATAGTCTTGATCAACTGAATTATCTTGCAATTAGTTAATCTTTAGTAAATCCACAGGTTAAAAATAGGAAAGAAATTCAGGTTGAAAAAGAAACTTAGAACAAAATCATTTTAAAGCCAATTGTAGAATCATTTTTAGTTTCTAAACTTGCTTGCTGATAAAATCCTTTTAAGGGAATCACTTGTAGAAATCTGTTGTAGCCTCTTCTTGCTTACCTTACTGTGCTGGCTAATGTCTTTGCTGGAGTAGTTTGGTTCAGAAATTGCTCAGTCACATCCAATTTATTCACTGAACATATGGCAGAGAGCCAGACCATAAAAGAAAAAGAGTTGGATGTAGACTTAGTCCTTTCACAAGATGAAATCATGAGTGCTTGTTGCAGTCGTACACCCACACATCCGCAAAAGTCCAACTAAATAGCCTTTGTGCAAGAGGACTTTATGGGGTTTGGAAATGATCGAAACAGGCAACCTTTTCTACATTCCAGTTATTTTAGATCTACCCAAATGGTGGAAACAAATGCCCAGTGTTTTGCAAGTGCCAGACACTTTTGTAAAGTCTCAAAGGACCAGCTGCTAGAAATAAGATTTCCTTCCAGTAAGTATGAAGAGAAAAACGCATGGGGAAAACAAAGTCAATACTAGTCATGCAATTTGAGTAGCCTGTTAAACTTTGCAGCAGTTTATCATGCAACAGTTTTAAGACCTGATTCACAGCCTTTCAGTTGGTGAAAGAGTAATATAACGGGAGCATGGCCAACAGACCACCTACTTTATGAAAAAAAGGGGGAAAATAAGTGCCAGAAATCAAAACCTTAAGCACAAGAATACAGCTTCTAAATATGGACAGTTTGATTCTGATGTCTTGCCAGCTTTATGTTGGTGGAAAAGCTGGTCTACAAATGGTTAGGGTTGCCAACCCTTCTGGTTTTGCCGGGAATCTCCTGGAATCAGGCCCCATCTCCTGGAGGCTACTGAAGCCAAACTGGGAGATTTTAGGCTCCCTACCTGCCCTGGCCCTATGCTGCTCCTGGAAGCGGCCGGCAAGTCCCTGTGGCCTCTGGGATGAGACAAGGAGTCTCTGTCCACATCCTGCATGGGAACTGCAGCCAATGGAAGCTGCGGAGGCGGCACTTGCAGGTGAGGGGAGCATGTGAGGGGCCTTGAGGGGCCACAGGGATGTGCTGGCTGCTTCTAAGAGCAGCGCAGGGCCAGGGCAGGCAGGGAGCCTGCCTTAGCCCTGCTGCGCTGCTGCCCAAGGTAAGTGCCTCCCGGCCAGATCCCACATCCCTCACCTCTCCTGCCCCCCAATCTGCTGTCCCAGCCTGAGCCCCCTCCCAGAATCAGCACCCCAAACTCCCTCCCACATCCCCTGCCCCAGCCCTGAGCCCCCTCCAGGACCCAAACTCCCTTCCATAACCTTCACCCTTCATCCCCTCCCACACTCCAATCCCTTGCCCCCCCCACCTCTGAGCCCCCTCCAGCACCCAAACTCCGTCCCAGACCTTACACCCCACACTCCCTTCTGCACTGCAATCTCCTGCCCCAGGCTCGGCCCAGAGCCCACTCCCACACTCCAAATCCCTTGGCCTCAGCCCAGAACCCGCACCCCGTCCCACATTTGAACTCCTGTCCCAGCCCAGTGAAAGTGAGTGAGGGTAGGGGAGAGTGAGCAACGGAGGAAGGGGGAATGGAGTGAGTGGAGCAGAGCCTCAGAGAAGGGGCAGGGTGGGGGCAGTAGGTGGGGCAAGGGTGCTTGGGTTTGTGTGATTAGACAGTTGGCAACCCTACAAATGGTAGAAAGCTAGAACAGCGATCTGATAAAATTTCTACTAGCTTGGATTCCAACTCACTTGGACCTGGAAAACAGGCCTCTTTAGATTTTGTATCTCACTTAGAACCAAAATGCTGAGCGTGGGTTTGGCTCTGAGTTTTGGGTCTAATCTCAATGGATTTTAAGGAGTGCAGATTAAATATTGTCTAACTCCTAATTCAATGCAAAAATACAAATTAGGCTGTGACAATGAAGTGTTGATATCAAAAGTTCTTCTGAGATGTTTCTTCAATGTACTTTTTTTTTTCAAAGTGGTGAAGATAATAACCACATTTGGTTTTGCAGCAGCTGTCTGAGACAGACAAAGTCTGACACAGCAAATCTATCAATACATTTTTTTTCTTGGAACGTGCAGTTTTGAGGATCAGTTTTTTCTAAGAACTAATATCCATTGTTATCATGCTTCTTTTCTTGTTCACATAGGATACTGCAGTTATACTATATATGCTATAGCATGCTCATTTTTAGTCCTATCTGCTGCTTACAGTACTTCCAAACTGTCATTAATTAGTTTGATTTCTTGCTGAGCAAGAAAGCTCTTCTTTTCTTGCATTGTATGCCGTTCAAAACTTGGGCACGTGTCTAGGGTGCCACAAGTACTCCTGTTCTTTTTACTGATGGCCTCATTTATACCTGTTTAACTTCCTCAACTTCAGATGTGTTGTCTGGGTACAACTGAGGGCAGAATCTGCCCTTGTACAACTAATAAGCTTTGAAAAGGTTGCTGATGACTGTATTGATTTGGCCTGTACAACGTGATCGCGTCTATGCCTAACAGAGTGAATGCTAATGGGAAGGGTGTAGGTTTAGAAGATAAAATAAAAAAAGAACAAGTTAAAAATCACTTAGAAAAGTTAGATGCCTGCAAGTCACCAGGGCCTGATGAAATATATCATAGAATACTCAAGGACTAATAGAGGAGGTATCGAGCCTCTAGTATATCTTTGGAAATCTATGGGAGATGGGAGAGATTCCAGAAAAATTGGAAAAGGCAAAACATAGTTGCCCATCTATAATAAAGGGAAATAAAATACCCAGGAAACTACAGCACTACTTAGTTTACTTCCTTGCCAGAGAAGATAATGGAGCAAGTAACTAAGAAATCTCTGCAAAACACTTGGAAGAGTTGGTACGCGTGATAGGGAACTAAGGCCCGCATGGATTTGTAGAAGAACAATTCATTCAAACCATCTTAAGCTTTCTTTGATAGGATAACGGTCCTTGTGGGATAAGGGAGAAGCGGTGGTGTGCGGTATACATTAGAGGGCGCTACTATCAGAGGGGTTTCATATGCTGGCTGGATAACGTACTCCAGAGAGTAGTATAATGGTTTCCCAATCCTGCTCGAAAGGTATAACAAGTGGGGTCCACAGGGGGTCTGTTTCTGGTACTGAGCTCTGTTCAATATCTTCATCAACGACTTAGATATTTGGCACAGGAAAGTATGCTTATTAAGTTTGCAGATGATACCAAACTGGAGAGGAGTGCAACTGCTTTGGAGGACAGGGTCATAATTCAAATGGATCTGGACAAATTTGGAGAAACATGGTCTTAGGTAAACAAGATGATTTATAACAAAGACAAATGCACGTGCTCCAACTCTAGGAAGGAACAATCAGTTTCACACAATACAGAATGATGAAAAGAGACTGTCTAGGAAGGAGTACAGCAGAAAGGGATCTAGGTGGTTATAGTGGACCACAAGCTATATGAGTCAACAATTGTGCATACTGTTGCAACAAAAAAGCAAACGTTATTCTGGGAAGCATTAACAGATTGGTTGTAAGCAAACACGGAGAAGTCATTCTTCTGCTCTACTCTGCACTGGTTAGGCCTCGACTGGAGTATTGTGTCCAGTTCTGGGCACCGCATTTCAAGAAAGATGTGAGAATTGGAGAGGGTCCAAGAGAAGAGCAACAGAAAGATTAAAGGTCTAGAAGACATGACCTATGAAGGAAGGCTGAAAGAATTGGGTTTGTTTAGTCTGGAAAGGAGAAGACTGAGGGGGACATTGATAGCTTTTCAGATACCAAAAGGGTTCATAAGAGGAGTGAGAAAACTTGTTTACCTTAGCCTCTAGGGTATAGAAACAAGAAGCAATGGGCTTAAACTGCAGCAAGGGAGGGGTTAGGTTGCGACATTAGAAAAAGTTCCTAACTGTCAGGGTGTTAAACACTGGAATAAATTGCCCATGGACGGTTGTGGAATCTCCATCTCTGAAGAATTTAAGAGTAGGTTAGATAATGTCTATCAGGGATGGTTAGACCAGGGTTGGCAAACTTTCAGAGATGGTGTGCCAAGTCTTCAATTTATTCACTCTGATTTACAGGTTTTGTGTGCCAGGTAATACATTTTAATGTTTTTAGAAGGTCTCTTTCTATAAGTCTATAATATATAACTAAACTATTATTGTATGTAAAGTAAATAAGGTTTTTAAAATGTTTAAGAAGCTTCATTTAAAATTAAACTAAAATGTAGAGCCCCCAGAACTGGTGGCCAGCATCCGGGCAATCTGAGTGCCACTGAAAATCAGCTCACGTGCCGCCTTCGGCACCCGTGCCATAGGTTGCCTACCCCTGGTCTAGACAGTATTTGGTCCTGCCATGAGGGCAGGGGACTGGACTCGATGACCTCTCAAGGTCCCTTCCAGTCCTAGAATCTATGAATCAAACTAGAGTCTTCCAATTCCAAGAATACTTCCTTCTTAAAAATACACAGGAAAAAAAATGTGAAAGATAATGCCCAGGGCCCTTCTAATGCTGCCCAGCTGCTTGTGTATTTCTCTGAGTTCTAAATGCTATATTGAATGTTATTACAATTGTTTCCTACTTATTGTGAGCCAGATTGTGCTTGATCCATACATAGACCACAGACATGAAGGGGAAGCATCCTGAACAAGGGAGTTCTTGTATTAATTTTGATGGAGTATATGGGCCTGTTATTGTTTAACATTAAGTGTTAACAATGACCCTGTTATTGTTTAACATTAAGCTGTTTTAAATAAGATTTGGGGTTTAGCATACAGCAGTGGTTCCCAAACTTTAACAACCTGCAACCCCCTACATTATGAAAATGGCAACACTCTTCCAAGATTTCACTTCTGTAGCTCATATCACTTCAATTACGCCTATTATAGGACAAGGCTCCTACATATTTCATCACGGAGTACCAGATGTGAACTAGCATGAAGGTATGTATTTAAGAAGCCAACTCAAATAAAGAGTCCCTCCCACAAGCATTCGGGTCATGAGCAGTCCAGGCAAACCACACAGGACTATAACACAGCTTAAACTTGTTTTTCATAATAATTTTAAAAACACTAGCAGCCAATTTAATTTTAGAAACAGCAAAAAATATCCACCTCCCTTTCCATTTCTCATAAGGAGTCTTGAAGTTTAAATCTCCTCAGTGTGATGGATGCACTTTCTTTGATGTGCATAGCTCTTGGAAGTCTGGAACCACTGGAGAAAGAGACTCAGGTCTGGTTTGGCACTGAGTCTGCTTCTGTATTTGGTTGTCAGAGATGTGCATGCGAGTAAAATGCTTTCTCACATAAGTTTTTTGTAGATAACGGTAACAAAATTGTTGTAGCTTTTTCTGCCAGCACGGGGTACTCGTTCCTTAAACTCAGCCAAAAGTTGATCAACTCCTTTTCAGTTCATAATCACCAGAGATCTCAATCAATTTCTCTTTTTTCTCAGTGCTCAATATCTGCGTTGAGAAAGTGGTATCATCAAAGGGGTTGTGAATTCAGTCATTATCGCCTGACATAGCTGGAAAGTATTCCCTGAATGTGTGTAAAGTATATTGGTTTTAGTGCACTGATCCAACCAAAATTTATGTTCTGCCAGGAAGTCATGAAGAGTACCAAAAGACTCAGTTTGACTGTTTTCTAAACACCCTTCCCAGAACTGAGACTTCTTTATCATGGCTTCAACTTGGTCTTGCAGGCTGAAAACTGTTATATTGAGGCCTTGAAGAGATACATTTAGGTCATTAATCTTTGAGAAAATGTCTGTTAAATAAGCTCTGGAGCAAGACATGATACAGCTGGCGAGGTGGAAAGGGGGGCTGTTGAAAAAAACAAGGATTTCTGTTTTAAGCTCAAACAAGAGAATAAGGATTTTGCCACGTAAGGGACATCTAACTTCGGTATGAGACAACAGACAATTGTTTACACAACCCATTTCTTCACAAAGTACATGAAATATTCTGGAATTCTTGGCCATGTAGAGTTGGATCTTGCAAAGAGAATTAAAACCAATAGTAAAAGGTTCTATAGCCATATAAATAAGAAGAAAACAAAGAAAGAAGAAGTGGAACCACTAAACACTGAGGATGGAATGGAGATTAAAGATAATCTAGGCATGGCCCAATATCTAAACAAATATTTTGCTTCAGTGTTTAATGAGGCTAATGTGGAGCTTAGGGATAATGATAGGATGACAAATGGGAATGAGGATATGAAGGTAGATACTACCACATCTGAGGTATAAGCCAAACTTGAACGGTTTAATGGGACAAAATTAGAGGGCCCAGATAATCTTCATCCAAGAATATTAAAGGAACTGGCACATGAAATTGTCTCCCTAATGGGAATACAGTATGAGTAATGGCAGGAAGGGAAGAAGTAGTGTGAGAGAGAGTGAAGAGGTCAGCCAGAATCCATATTGAACTTCTATTTTCTCCACACATCAGAGATACACAAGATCTCAGTATAGGATCTGCCTTGTACAGCAAAATCCAAAAAGAGGGAGATGTTTCTGCTATTTATATCAACAAAATGAATATGCAGTAAATTGGGCATAGCACAAACTAAACTGCTATGAATTCCCCTTCTCCCACTGTAGTACACACAACTGGTTTCACTCTGCTGCTTGCTCTGCTGCCCCCCTGTTTGGAAGCCGTGAATTCTGTGAGCGAATCTGATGCCACTTTGCTCTGCCTTATGTGGCTGCATCCAGCTACTGCTTTTGCTCTACCTGCTGCTCAAATGACCAGAACTGCTTCTGAGGCCTGATCTCTGCTTGGCACTGGCAAGACAACTGGGGCCTTTAGTAATCTCTGCTCACATAAAACAATTGCAGCTGTTAGTAGTTCCACATGGTGATGTTCCCCTCTGATGTTATCTGGACCAGTGATGTGCTAGGTCACTCCAATCCTTGACTCTTACCCTGCTCTGCTGTGAGAACCTCCACTCTTGGGCTGTTCATGCACAGCCTCTGGCATGTATGCTGCTCCCAGATACTTGCAACCGAATGACACTACCCAATATCTCCGATCCCAGACACAACCCTAGGAACCTCCATCTTGCAGTGTCCAGTTATGGCCGCTGCACACTGCAAGCTTATATGAGTTCGTCAATTTAAAAAAGAAATTGATATGTACCAGGCTTGTTATCCAAAGGGGAGTCTCTGTCACGCTTCAAACCAAACACACTGCTTCAGGGAGAATAAACAAACAGATTTATTAGCTATAAAGATAGATTTTAAATGATTATAAGTCAAACATAACAAATCAGATTTGGTCAAATGAAATAAAAGCAAAATGCATTCTAAGCTGATCTTAACACTTTCAGTGCCCTTTGTGACAGACCCAGGCTAGTGGAGTACAGAAGTCTGGTAGAGGGCAAATATACTGGTCACTGGATGAGTAGTTTTCTGTTCCCTGAGTGACCAGAGCAGGGGCTGCACTAGAGTAATCAGGAACCTGCTAGAACTAATACAGCCTGTTTGCCTAAAATTGGAAACATCTGCGCTCAATCAAGGCAGGCTAATCAGGGCACCTGGGTTTAAAAATGTAGCTCTCTCCGTCAGGAGGGGAGAACCAAGAGAGGCAGTGTTTGTTAAGAGCTGGGAGCAAGAGGCGCAAGGTAGTGAAAGTAAGAGGGTGTGCTGCTGGAGATTGAGGAGTACAAATGCGTTATCAGACACCAGGAAAAAGATCCTGTGGTGAGGATAAAGAAGGTGTTTGGAGGAGGCCATGGGGAAGTAGCCCAGGGAGTTGTAGCAGTCATGCAGCTGTTACAGGAGGTACTATAGACAGCTGCAATCCACAGGGCCCTGGGCTGGAACCCGGCGTAGAGGGCGGGCCCGGGTTCCCCCCAAACCTCCCAACTCCTGATCAGACACAGGAGAAGTTGACCCAGACTGTGGGGAAGATCACTGAGGTGAGCAAACTCTGCCAATAAGCACAGGACCCACCAAGGTAGAGGAGGAACTTTGTCACACCTTACAAACTTAGACGCTTCTCACCACAGTCTGACTGGTTGCTCTTCAGCCAGGCTCTCCCCTTTGATTAGCGCTTCAGTTGGTTGGTGTGGTGTCTGTAAATGGAGGTGAAAGAGAGAGGAAGAGCATGGCAAACATCTCTCCCTTTTATCATGTCCTTTCTTCCCTCTTGGCTTTGCCCCCCTGCTTCATCACAGTTCCAAACTGGCCAAAGGAAGGAGGGTGACTCACTCGACAGTCTAACAGATTCTTTTCTTGCTGCCTAGGCCAGCGTCCTTTGTTCCTGTGAGGCTGGGCTGGGTTTGTCCCATACCTGCTCTGATGAAGTGTGAACTGCCTCTCTGTTCTTGGAGAGATTTTTCCTGGGCTTGCTTTAAACCATGAGGATACATTTTCAGCTTCATAACTATATACATGAAAATATAACCTACAACATTACTAAAACATTACTGTAACAATTACTATAACAACCATGCTCAGTGCATCATGAGCCTTCCAAAGACACCTGACATGACAAACTTTGCATTGGATACCACACAACCATTTTACAAGGATGAACATTGGGGTGCTGGGTGTTCCCCTCAAGATACAGAGCATCACATGCATATAAAGGCTTTAAATTCCTGACCCGTAGCTTCCACTGTAATGAGAGGCTTGGACTTGACGTGATGCACAGCCATCTTGTGTATGGACTTAGTATAAACTGCAGCCATCTTGTATGCTCAGCCACCATAGGTTGGAATAAAAAACTAGAGTCAAGGGAACTCTGCCTTGCCTGGCGGTGGGTGAATCATGGGCTCGGGGAGCCTAGCCTCCAGCCTGGCACACTGTTTCCATCTGAGGCCCTGCCCCTCCTGCTCCTTTCTCCTGACAAAGCCCAGAGACCCTCATGGCTGCCAGCCACCCCTCCCCGCCAAGCCCTGGGTCACTCAAGCACCTCCAGCCCTGGAGTGCTGGGTGGGCAGTGTGCGGCCCCCTGCAGTCTCAGAACACTGGGCAGGTGTAGGTTTGTCAACTTTCTATTTGCAGAAAACTGAACACCCTTGCCCTGCCTCCTGCCACACCCCTGCTCCAAGGCTGCGCCCCCAGCTCACTCCACCCCCACTCCCTCAGTTGCTCCCTCTCCCCCACCCTTGCTCACTCATTCATTTTCACTGGCTGGGGGGAGGGTGTAAGAAGGGGTGAGGGCTCCAGCTGCAGGCTCTGGGGTGGGGCTGGAGATGAGGGGTGTCGGGTGCAGGAGAGGGCTCTGGGCTGGGGTATGGGGTTGGGATGTGAGGGGGGGATAAGGGCTCCATCTGGCAGTGGGCTCTGGGATGGGGTTGGGGTTTGGGGTGCAGAAAGGGGCTCAGGGCTGAAGCAGGAGGGGATTCGGGTTGTGGACTCCAGGCAGTGTTTATCTCAGGCAGCTCGTGGGAAGCTTCTGACATCTCTCTCCAGCTCCTAGATGGAGGCATGATCACATGGCCCTGCACACTGTCCATGTCTGCAGGCGCTGCTCCCTCAGTTCCCATTGGCTATGGTTCTTGGGGATGGGGACAGCACACAAAGCCCCTGGGGCCGTCCCTCCGCCTAGGATCCAGGGGGAGATGTCATCAGCTCCTCAGGAGTTGCACAGAGCCAGGGAGGGAGTCTGCCTGCGCCGCCAACCAGACTGGGTGTTCCAGTCAAAAACCAGACACCTGGCAACCCTAGGCAGGAGAGTGAGTGGTGCAGGGTGGGTGGCGCACACTCTCCCCTGCCCCCCGGAGCACCGGGCAGGCTGGTGTGTGGTGTGCGGCCCTGCCCCCAGCCCCAGAGTGCCAGACTGTGTTGCCCTAGTACCTCTAGCCCTGGAGCACTCCCCTGCCCGTGCACTGGGCAGCCCCAGCTTCAAGCACTTCAAGTCCCAGTTTCCCTACTCCTCGTCCCAGCAGGCTCTCTGGAAGAGTAGCAGCCTCCCTGGGCTGGGGCTCAAGGGGAAGGGCAAGCAGGAGGGAGCCTCAGGGCACAGCGTGGGCAGGGCCACTTGGGGCTGTTTGGGGCACAGGCTTCCCCAGCCTATTATACCTGCCACCATGTGGCCTTTACTTAGACAGATGGAGACGTATCAGCTGCAGCATTACTAACAGGGATAGATTCAGTAAAATCACAGGTTGATGGGAATGGAAGGGAGTATGGGCAGCTAACCTTGAGTTTCTGCAAGTTTCTTACTGGATGTCTGTGTTAATTTCTTGTAAAAAGTTGCTTTTGTTGATAAGTAGAAATTATGAGGTTTTGCTGTTGCTAGGAATATTGCTTTAGCCCAATAGGTGTTATGATTGGTTAGCATTATTGTATAGTTACACTTTGATTAAAATATTTGGTTAAGGTATAAATAGGACTCTCATTTTCACTATATAATGAAGGTCAGATCAGAGGCCTGTGGAAACCTAATTCTGGGACACAGTTCAGGACCAAAGCTGCCAGAACTTTTAACCCCTGCACAATCATAGTGTGCAGAAACTGGAGCCCCATACAAGATATGACACTGAGTGGCCTTCGGAAGATGTCCAGCTGCTTTATTGGGAGTGGTGAGCATTAGATGCTTGGCATGTGTATTCCACTGATTAATTGATAACGTGTAGATGTTTAAGGATGTTCACTGTGTGAAGGCTCGTTCACTGGGAAAAGGTCCTGCTAAGCTGTAGCAGACCATTGGAATCCCGGCCCCAGGGAGGGTAGAGTATGGGAGCCCTAAATTAAGTAACATCACAACCGCTCTTTTGGCTATCTTCTTTACTGGCTTGTTTTCCTCATAACTTCCTGCCATCCTTGCATTCTGCCATTGCTTAAACATTTTATTATTTTTTATTGCCTCTGTGACAAAATTCCTCCTCTTCCTTGGTGGTGTAGCAGGGTGGACCCCTGCTCTTGCCCTAAAAGGCTTAAAACAGCCCAGAAGAGGGCTGTGCCAAGAAGCCTGGACTGATTGGGGAAAGTACGCTCAGCTGTGGCCATGCCTCAATCAGGCCCGCTGGCCCCTGTAAGAGGCTGTGGCCTGGTCTACACTACGCGTTTATACCGATTTTATCAGAGTTAAACCGATTTAACGCTGCACCCGTCCACACAACGAGGCCCTTTATATCGATATAACGGGCTCTTTAAACTGGTTTCTGTACTCCTCCCCAATGACAGGAGTAGTGCTGAAATCGGTATTGCATGTCGGATTAGGGTTAGTGTGGCCGCAAATCGA
>NC_133774.1:115096317-115117255 GCF_003597395.2 Chelonoidis abingdonii
GATGCAATGGCATCAAGGGGTAGGCGGTTACTCTCAGGATATGCAGGGGATTTCAACTCCCCAACTGTTATTTTTCTGGTCCTGAGTAGATTCCCTTGCTGCAGCCATTTAAAAGAGTATGGTCCTGAAGACGCGACTCTGAACCTTCCTGGCCATCCCCGCTGGAGTGTTGTGGTCATAGTATATTCTCTCAATCTGACCTTAGAGTCAAAAAGAAGTACACGAAATCCTCTAAGGGCTAAATTACAGCTTTGATCTGAATGACGCTGCCCCACAATCAGGGACTCTGAGGCCCGATAAACTCCCTTGTCTGCCTGTTCCTTCCTCCCTCTTCTTCTATCTCTTGTTTTTCCATGTTCTGGGGGGGTCTCCCCAAAACTTCCTGGGACCCCCAAGACCCAGACCCCTGATTCTTAAACAAGGAAAGTCATCTTTCCCTACCGTGCTCTCCCTAGGTTTCCCCCTGGTTTACCCTGGAAAGATACGTGATCCAAACTCCCTTGAATTCTTAAACCAGAGGCGTTCCACTACCCAGAGGCATACAGATATCAAGCTCCGTGAATTCTGAAAGAGAAGGGATTCCTCTTTCCTCCCTTCTCGCCGCACCCCCGATGAGCGAGACAGAGATATCACGGAGAGCAGGGTTTCCCCCTCCTCCCTTCTCCTTCCTACCGCATTCCCCTGGTGAGTACAACTCAATCCCTGAGCTCACTGGGAAACAAGAGTATCTTAAAAAGGAATGTTAATAAAATGAAAGAATATATAAGAAATTCTGTAATTTCAAGATGTAAATTCAGGGTTCTTCAGTATAGATAACTGGAGTAAAATGCTTTCTCTCAACAGTAATCCGATTTAACACACTTCCCCAGTCAATACACTATGCTAATATAGATTAAAAACCAATCAAAAGACTATACACCCCCAGCTTTCTAGTTGACTTACAAAATTGGAATGAAAAATTAAGAGAGCTGTGTACCTGTGGTCAGTCTCAGAAACCAGAGAGAAACGCAGCAGCCAAAAACCACAGGCTCCCTCCCTTGAGATTTTGAAAGTATTGTTCTGATGGTCCTCTGGTCGCTGTTGTTTGTTACCCTTTCCAGGTGAAAGAGACATTAACCTTAGTATCCTGTGTATGAAGTTTGGTGATACGTCCTGTGTTTGATCCATCCCAAGTGTTGCAGTCATAATTGCAAGTACTCCTCTTGCGGTTTACACATACTGGGTGCTGCCTGGTGCCAAGATAGGGGAATTGGTTTCATCTATCGCCTCCCACAGTTAGGGAATCCCATTGCAGAAAAGCACCACTTAACTGCAGTTTCCCAGAGTCCACAGACCTTCGTAGCAGCAGCTAATGATTGCTTTGGGCTACTTGCCATAACAGCAGCCCCAGCTAAGAGTTTTCCCAACCTCCAAATTGATTCCCGAGCTAGACCGGTAAGTGTCTAACACTGGCAAGCTTCGAGAGGGCTATTGCCACTCGCTTCTCAACTGTGAGGGCTGCTCTCATCTTGGTATTAATGGCAATTTCAGGCGGGGAAAGCAAGTACAAGTTCCATGAAAGTGCCCTTTCACACAGTGCGAAAGTTTCGCTAGCCACTCTGCGAATTCATCCCCAACCTGCAATAACTATGTGGTCCCACCAGTCGTTCTTGTTCTGGGCCCACAAATGTGGCGTTCAATGGCTAGATACCGTGCCCCTTTGAGGAGCTCCAAATCACAGCAGCCATAGTTTGAGACAGAATTCTGTGTCATGTCCTCATCACCTCGTCGTTCCCTGCCGTAGCCGCCTCTCTCACCTGGCTTTGCAAGGTCCGGTTCAGCATGAGAATGTGCATCGAGGTGGTTTACAATGTCACACCGCTTGTGGTCTTGATTCCTACAGGGTCCATGCTTGCTGTGGCTATGGCGTTTGCAAACAGTCACCTTCCGGAAGCGCGAAACAGTTGTCTGGCTGCTTTCACGTGGGAGGGGTGAGGTGTACACAGACACACCGCGACAAGTTTTTGCCCCACCAGGCATCTGGATTTCAACGCCAGAATTCCAGGGGCAAGGAGACTGCGGGAACTAATGGGATAGCTATGGAAACGCCTACCACAGGGCAACGCTCTGGAAATCGACGCTAGCCTCAGTACATGACGCACAGATCTCGCCGATTAATGTGCTTAGTGTGCCCTGTGCAACTCGACTTTATACAATTTTGTTTTACAAAACAGTTTAGTAAATCGGAATAATCCGTGTGTAGACAACCTGTGAGGTCAGAAGCTCTACCAGTCTTTCTCCTGTTTTGTTAGAGGGAGAAGGCCTGGCTGCAGGGAGCTAAACACAGGTCCTGAGTGACCAAGGGCTGGGGTTTAAGGCAAATATCTGGGCGAGCTCTAGCCTGCGAAGCCCCGCTGCGGCCTAGCATTGGGCTAATAATATGGAAGGTTTGCAGAGTGCAGCCCAGGGGTAGGCAAGGCAGTCAGACTCCCAGCCTTCTCCTTGCCAGGGCTGAGTAGGCTGATACTGCAGTCTGCCCCACACGTGTGGTCGACATGACTGCAGTAGCCATATGACTGAGGCAAGGTGAGGATAGAGGGTGGGGTTTCCCCGGGAGGAGAGACCCTGAAAGAAAGGGGTTCCTGGACAGGAGGGCAGCACCATGTAAAAGGCACTGGTCCAGGAGGGACATGGCGGCCAGAGACAGGTGGATTACCGGCCTGCAGAGGGTGCTCTGAGCTTGAATCAAGCTAATCCCGGAAGTCACAGCAGGAGGCAGCCGCAGGGTGAGCCGCTCGTTCTTGACAAGGTGGGTCCTGTGTTATTGGGGATTTGCTAGCCCTCAGAGATTCACATGTGGGTCAGGAAACAAGCCAAGACCTTCCCTCCGTAGAAACCAAGCTCCAGGTCAATTCCTCCGTGTGTTCTGACCAAGCAATTGGGAGGTTTGGGGGAACGCGGTCCCGCTCTCCTACTCCGGGTTCAGCCCAAGGGTCCTGTGGCTGTACTGTCTATGTGCTCTGTACAGCTGCATGACAGAGCTAACAACTCCCTGGGCTGCTTCCGCCCATGGCCTCCTCCAAACACTCTTTATCCTCACCTGCACAGACTTCTTCTGCTTCTTGTATCTGATAACGCTTGTACTCCTCAGTCCTCCGGCAATACGCCTTCTCACTCTCAGCTCCTAGTCCCTTTTGCTCCCAGCTCCTCGCATGCATGCTACAAACTGAAGTGAGGTCCCTTCTAAACTCAGGTGCCCTGATTAGCCAGCCTGTCCTAATTAATTCTAGCAGTTTCTTCTCAATTGGCTCCAGGTGTCCTAATTAGCCTGCCTGCCTTAATTGGTTACAGCAAGTTCTGGAACTGCTCCTGTTACCTTACCCAGTGAAAAGGGAGCTACTTAATCTGGGACTAATATATCTCCTAACACTCTCTTGTAGCCATCTGCCCTGACCCTGTCACGACTCCTACACATCGTAGGACTACACCACGTTTCCTTGCCAAGAAATTTCCCACTATTGGTTTGGCTACAGTTAGCTGCATTTTCTGTAATAAATTTGGATATTTCCCCCCAAGCCTCACTGACATCATCGTGGTCAGTTTGGTTATTGCTCAACCTTCATCCTCAAATTTCATACAAACTTCCTTATGCACAAGCCTCTGTCACTATCCTTTATTCTTCTTCGAGTGCTTGTTCACGTCGATTCCAATCAGGCGTGTGCGCGCCATGTACATGGTTGTCAGAAAGTTTTCCCTTAGCAGCTCCCGTCGGGTTGGCTGTGGAGCTCCCTGGAGTGGTGCCTTCAAGGTGTTCAATATATGACCCTGCCAACCTGACCCCCCTTCAATTTCTTCTTACCGTCCATGATGGCTGTTGGAACAGTGCTCACTTGCTCAGCAAGTGCTCCCTTAGTTCTTTTGTTAGTTATTACAATTTATAGTTAGTGTTATAGTTAATTTAGCATAGATAGTTTAGATAGTAGGTTGGGAGTGGGGTCTCTCCTCAATCCCTAACCCCCCATTCGGCTCCAGCATGTTCTGAGATTACTTCAGGAGCCATCTGCAGTTCTCTTGGCATATGGAATTGAAGAAGATTCATCCATTGGTGTAAGCAGAGTCAGGATGAGCTCTACCCTGAAATCTGGTGGTGAATTATGGCGAGTGTGGAAAAGAATTTCAGGGGCTGATCTTCTTTGCATAGGCACACCCACCCCACCTAACATAGCTCACGGCACAGCCTAAATATTGGTCACTGTGACAGCTGTGGGATCTCAAGCTTCTCTGTTTTTGGGGCCAAAGGAGGACATAAAGGTTGTTACCCTGATATGTGAATGAGGACTTATTTTTATGCACAGCAGATTTCACCATCAACTAAGTCAGCACTCGCTAGAAGGACTGGTTCCAAAACCCCAGTGAAGGGAAAGGGGTGGGGACTGGTGGTATGGTAACCTGATGTTGTATGCCCCTTTGAGGCCTGAACACCAAATTTACCTCCTTCTCTCCTCCTCTTTCGTCCACGTTGAAGAAGCAGAGCTAATTTTAAGTTCTATTAGGAATCCGATGTGAGGCGAAGGCCAATGCTCTAGTAGGTACTGGAAACAGGTATGTTAGCCCCAGCGCTAAACAATCCTCAGGCCCATGTAACAAAGTGTTGCTCCAGGTTACTCAAGGCACCTGGAAGCCAATTAGGACTCTTTCTAGAAGGCAGTGGTAGCTTACTTTATTAGACACTCTGCAGCCAATTCAAGCAGGCTAACAGGGCACCTGGGTTAAAAAGTGAGCCACTCCAATCAGGCAAGGAGGAGCAGGGACGAAGGACGTGGAGTGAGGAGCTGGGGAGCAAGAGGCAAGAGCGATGAGTGAGAGAGTGGTACAGGCTGGAGGATTTTAGGAAGACAAGCATTATCACGAATACTCAGAGGGATACATTGTGAGGATAAATTAAGTGTTTTGAGAGGCCTGGGGAGTAGCAGCCCAGGAGTTGTAACTGTCATGCAAGCTGTTACAGGGTACTAATTAGACAGCTGCAATCCACAGGGCCCTGGGCTGGAACCCAGAGTAGAGGGTGGGCCCGGGATCCCCCCAAACCTCCCAACTCCTGATCAGACACAGGAGGAGCTGACCCAGACTGTGGGGAAGATCACTGAGGTGAGCAAACTCTGCCAAGAAGCGCAGGACTCACCAAGGTAGAGGAGGAACTTTGTCACACCACCTACAGGCTGCTGAACTGAATTCACTTTGGACCAAAGTATACCAGCACTGGGGCTCCCCTACTACAAGCTGAAATTACTAAGAGTTGAAATCACTAAAAGAGCAAAACTTACTGAGCTGAGTGCTGTGTTAACTAGTGGGGGAGCCTGAAGATCTATTGCTGTTCTCCACTCTATCCACAGTTGGAACAGCCCACGGAACAGTGAACAGAACGGAGTGGAGCTGAGCAGTTTGCAGGATGGTTGGAGCGGCCCACAGAACAGGGAGTGGAGCGGTTTGTGGGACGATTGGAGCAGCCCACGGAACAGTGAGTGGAGTGGAGCAGTTTGCGGGGACGGCTGTAGTGGCTTATGGGTCAGCTGGAGGAGCGGCACAGCTGGCAGAGTGGAGCCAGTCGTGGTGAAGGCTGCAGCAGAACTCCACGGAGAGGCGGGGCAGTCGGCCCCGGCCCATGTAAGGTGCCCTTTAACACCCTGTGTGCCCCCCCCACCCCATTTCCACCCAGGCTGGAGGGGTAAAACTATGCAGATAGACTTTTGAACTCTGGAGTGGCACTGACTAGGGACAGAGATTTTTGGGTTGCTGGACTTTGGGGTGATTGGACTTAAGATCCTGAGGGGAAAAGAACTGTTGCCAAACTTACTTGGTGGGTCTTTTGCTCATGGTTTATATTATAGATCCCGTTTGTGGTGTTTTCCCAATATGATGCCACATTGTTTCCCTCCTTTATTAAAAGGATTTTGCTACATTCAGACTCTGTGCTTGCGAGAGGAGAGATATTGCCAACCTAGAGTGCCAGGGGTGTGGTGGTATGTAATGTGTCCCAGGTCACTGCGGTGTCGGCTCGAGACGTTTGTTTTGCATTGCGTTATTGAAACGAAACCCCTGGATACTGAACCCGGCCCTTGTTGCTGCCAACTCAGAGGGGCAGAAGGGTTACACTGGGGAAAGCAATGTGTTGGTTTTTAAGCTTGGAGGAACAGTTATAGAATAGTGGAATATATCATGTTCTTGTCACAAACACAAAAGACAGTGCAGATGGTGTCTGTTTCACAGAAGCCTTAGCACAACATTTAGCTTCTGAATTTCAGATGTCTTAGAAACATGATATCAGAGGAAATTCCAGAGCTATGATGAAGCTAATGAACAGCACTGATGTTGCAAAGCACTCTTTGTCAACCTTGGGAAGTTTGTAGACTCATTAAATAATAATGCTCATGGATTTTTGACACCCGTTCCATTTTGTCTCTTATATACAGGAAATGCGCACTTTATTACTTTGCAACATCTTTTACTTCTTGATTTTTCCAATTATTGTTTCCGCATTCATGGAAGCCAAATGTTCTTGCTTCATGTACCCAGAATGTGGTAGCCTTTTCCCACTTTCCACAGTCATCAGGCAAAGCTATTGTGCATTGCTTACAGGGGATTCCCTAGGATGTAGTGATACACTACCTGAAGACAAGAACCCATGTGTGATTGCTGCAGTTTTTACAAACTGGCTGGCTAACCCTGACCTTCTTGAACTAAATCAGTCAGTTCTCCTAGTGGACTGCCTGCTATGGCTAATGAGTTCCATCTGCCCAGAACAATCTGGTTAGAAGGTGCCAGACCATCTGCCTTTCACACTCCCATTTTTCAATTCAGAACACCTTTGCCAAGAGAAGGCAAGTGGTAGGAGTTTAGCTGTGAGAGGCTAATATATTTTGCTAGCTGCATGAGGCATTTTCTAGGGAGTGAGAGCTCCTCCTCAAACCCACTTTGATCATGACAGCTTGCTAGGAGGGTCTTTAATAAATCTGAAAAAAACAAATTATGAAGTACTAGCTTCCAAAGAGGCATTGCTGATGCCTCTTGTGTGACTCATAATAATAGGTAGCAGAAGGAGACCAGGAGATAACTTGTCAGACAGGCTAGTGTATGCTGAATAGTATAGGAAAGATATAAAATTCTAAAGTGGTGGAAGAAAGTCTGGCAACAAAAATCTGTCTGAATTTAAAGCCTTTGCATATGATAGAAAAGTTTTAATGTGCTTAAAATTTAATTTCATGGCTATACTGAGCTTCCAAATGGACTCAGAACATGCGATATAATGGTTGGTACATAATACTTTATCTATGCTCCAACCTTTTCTCAATGGAAAGGTTTTTTGCAGCTGATGATTCTGTGCCTGAAGATAAGTGTAACTAAATAGCAACAGGGAGATCCCTGGTTTCATATTACTGGACTATAATATGTAGCTTTTGTGATACAGCATGGCCAGAGGGCAGCATAAAAGTGTTAGCAGGGGGCCTTATTCCCTGCCAAGGGAGGAAGGTTTGCTTTAGATTAACTAGAACAGCTGTGGCCAATTAAGTGTTAGGCAGGGGGCCTTTATCCCTGCCAAGGGAGGAAGGTTGCTTTAGATTAACTAGAGCACCTGACTCCATGAGCACCTGACTCCAGTTAGAGCACCTGACTCCAAGTCATGGGATATAAACCCTGCTTCAGTCAGAACAGGGGTGGTGTTGAAGAGAAAGGTTGGATTGGAGCAGAGTGCAGATTGCAGAAAGAGAAGAGTTTGTCCGAGAGAAATTAGAAGGTTTGGAGAGTTGCTGCGGTGGATTGGGAAGCCAACAGAAACCCTAGGTAAGGGGCACCAGGCTTGTATAGAAGAGAGGCGAGAAGCCCTTCACAAGCTGACGGGTATGAGAGGGAAGTAACCCAGGGAAGAAACCGCTAGTCAAGTGGTTCACCACAACCCCAGGGCCCTGGGTTGGGACCTGGAGTAGAGGGCGGCAGGCTGCTCAGGACCGAGCCCTGCTGAGAGACCTAATAAGCCAGATGAAGACCCTTATGGAACAGAATCACCACGGGGAAGGGACCCGGACCATACGGGCTAGCCATTACTTACAAAAAATGACCAGGGAGGATGATGTGGAAGCATACCTCCTGGCTTTTGAGAGAACAGCCCTGCGGGAGGCCTGGCCCCGAGAACAATGGTCTGGTATCCTTGCCCCATTCCTATGTGGGGAAGCCCAGAAGGTCTATTACGATATGTCTGCAGAAGCTGCAGCAAACTATTCCCAGCTAAAGGCAGAGATCCTGGCCAGGTTCGGAGTGACAACGGCACTACGAGCCCAGAGGTTCCATGAATGGCGATATATGGAGGACAAGACACCCCGAACGCAGTTGTTTGACTTGATCCACCTGACCCGGAAATGGCTGCGCCCTGAAGCCCATAGCTCTGAGGAGATGATGGAGGTACTAATATTGGACCGGTATATGCGGGGGTTACCACCAGGACTCAGGACTTGGGTGGGTCAGAATGACCCCTCTACCTATGATGAGTTGGTCTCCCTCGTGGAAAGACAACTGGCAGCCCGCGAACTGTTCCAGACTCCAAGCGGGGAGACACGGCAACCCAGGAAGACAACCCCAAACCCAAGGCCCCGGACTGTCGAGAACTCTAGAAAAACTATAACCGGGAGGAACGACAGTGAGGAATGGCTCGAGGCCAGAAAGGGACCTGGGGGTTTGGGAAGAGTGGTGGGGGGCCGGCCAACTAGCCCCAGGCAGGGGGTGATAACCGGAATGAGGGGACGGTGTTATGAATGTGGGGAATTGGGGCATATAGCAGCCCAATGTCCCAACAAGGAGGTGCCTATGCAGTGTAATCTGGGGAGTTATGGGGAGCAATGTGGCCTGATCAACCTGGTAGGGGTTACATTGACTCTCACATGGATTTACCAGACCAGTAAAAATGAATGGTATAAAAACCATAGCATTAATAGATTCGGGGAGTGCTGTCACGTTGGTCTCGGGAAAGTTGGTGGGAACAGACCAACTAACTCGGGCCAAAAGCACAGGGGTAACATGCGTACATGGCACCGTGAATTTTTACCCTACAATTCCAGTACGGGATTGAAATCCAGGGAATACCACCAGAGTTTCTGCAGGAGTAGTCCCCAAGCTCCCTTATCCTGTTTTGATTGGGAGAGACTTCCCTGGGTTTGAGAACTTACTGACCCCGATAGAGGCAGAGAGGGTAGCAACCCCAGGTTGAGACAGAGGCAACTAAAGATAGCCTCGCCCCAATGTTTGCTGAATTTGCTCCAGAATTGTTCTCATCCCCTGGAAAACCCCGCAGGGCTAGGCGAGAACGAAGGGCGGCTAAAAAGTTAGGGACCAGGATTCTGGCAGCTAATCAAAAGACTTCCCTTGTGGGTAGGCGAACCCGCCCAGGAGACAAGGAGAAGGTTCGGGTCACGGAGGACTCAGAGGAGGTTCCTGGCCCAAGTGGGAGCACCCCAGGGGGAAGAGTTGAAATAGGCCCCCTGGAATTAGGTCAGTTCAGCACTGCACGTGAGACCTTTGGGCAGGACCAGGCCGAAGATCCATTATATGCAAACGTGAGGGAGGAGGTAGTGGAAGTAAATGGAGTGCCTGTAGAAGGAAAAGTCAAAGGCCCAAGGCCATATTACGTGCTCAAACGTGATCTGTTGTACAGAATAGAGCAAATACGAGGGGAAGAAGTAGAGCAACTCCTAGTCCCACGGAAACACATAAGGGCCGTACTAGAGTTAGCTCACAGTCATTTATTTGGGGACATCTAGGGGTAGACAAGACGCTGGATAGAATACTAAAGAAGTTTTTATTGGCCAGGAATACGAGCAGAAGTCCAGCGTTATTGTGCCTCCTGCCCTGAATGCCAGCTGCATAGCCCCCGACCTCACTTGCGGGCCCCACTAGTACCTTTACCTATTATTGATGTCCCGTTCGAGAGGATAGCTATGGACATAGTGGGCCCACTAGAAAAGTCGGCACGGGGCCACCGAAACGTACTAGTCATCCTTGACTATGCCACACGATATCCAGAGGCCATCCCTTTAAGAAACCCCACGTCTAAGGCAATAGCTAAAGAACTACTACAGGTTTTCGCCAGAGTGGGCATCCCTAAGGAGATCCTGACAGACCAGGGAACCCCGTTTACGTCAAAACTAATGAAAGACTTATGTGCCCTGCTCCGTATACAAGCCATTCGGACCTCCGTCTACCATCCACAAACAGACGGACTAGTCGAAAGATTCAATCGAACCCTCAAAAGTATGATCCGGAAGGTGGTAGCACAGGATGGAAAGGACTGGGACACTCTTTTGCCGTATCTAATGTTCGCTATACGGGAAGTTCCCCAGGCGTCCACGGGTTTTTCTCCCTTTGAACTCTTATATGGACGCCACCCACGCGGGATATTGGATATCGCCAAGGAGGATTGGGAGGAACAACCCAACCCAGGAAAGAATATTATTGAGCATGTGACACAGATGCGAGAGCGGATAACTCGAGTAACCCCGATAGTACGGGAGCATTTAGAAAAAGCACAAGAGGCACAGCGGACATACTACAACCGTCGGGCGAAAATGCGAAGATTTCAGCCGGGGGAACGGGTGATGGTGTTAGTGCCGACCACAGAAAGCAAACTCCTAGCCAGTTGGCACGGACCATATGAGATAGTGGAAGCCATTGGAGAAGTGAATTATAAGGTTAGACAACCAGACCGCCGGAAGCCAGAGCAAAATATACCACATCAACTTACTGAAGCCCTGGCATGACAGAGAGACGTGTCTGGTCACTCGAGGAGCTCTACCTCAGGCAGACGGCCCGCAGGAGCAGGTAAAGATATCTCCTGACTTAACCCAGAACAACGGATGGAAGTCATTGAAATGATCCACCGGAACCAGGACGTATTTTGTACCCAACCAGGTCGAACGGCACTAGTCCAACATCATATTGTCACCAGCCCCGGAGTAAGGGTGACGATAAGACCATATCGAATACCGGAAGCTAAAAGGGAAGAAATTAGGATGGAAGTGCGAAAGATGCTGGAACTCGGGGTCATTGAAGAATCCCACAGCCAGTGGTCCAGTCCGATCGTACTAGTCCCCAAGCCTGATGGCACCCTGAGGTTTTGTAACGACTTCCGGAAATTAAATGAAGTATCCCACTTCGATGCCTACCCGATACCACGCATTGACGAGCTGGTTGATCAGTTAGGCAAGGCCAAATACCTAACCACCCTAGATCTGACCAAAGGATATTGGCAAATACCCCTGGCCAAGGATGCCAGGGAAAAGACTGCTTTTTCTACACCCGATGGCCTGTTCCAGTACACTGTCCTCCCTTTCGGACTCCATGGGGCCCCTGCCACATTCCAAAGACTGATGGATAAGTTATTACGACCCCATGCCAACTATGCCGCCGCCTATCTAGACGACATAGTTATACATAGCCCTGATTGGGAGACACACCTGGACAAAGTGGAAGCAGTGCTGGACGCTTTGCGAAAGGCTGGTCTCACCGCTAATCCTCTGAAAATGCGTGATAGGACTAGCTGAGGCCAAATACCTCGGGCATGTCGTAGGGAGAGGGGTGGTGAAGCCCCAATGGAACAAGGTGGAGGCAATACAAGATTGGCCTCGACCAATCCGCAAGAAGCAGGTCAGAGCATTTTTGGGTATAGTTGGATACTATCGGAGATTCATCCCTCATTTTGCCACAAGAGCGGGGCCATTGACGGATCTGATAAAAGCTCGGGCCCCGAGATAGTGAAGTGGACAGATGCGGCGGAAGCAGCATTTGCAGATTTGCGGACAGCCCTATGCTGCCATCCGGTACTCATGGCCCCAGACTTCGAGAAGGAATTCATCCTGCAGACGGACGCCTCGGAGGTGGGACTCGGTGCCGTCCTTTCCCAGATGGTAGGGGAGGAGGAGCACCCCATCTTGTACCTCAGCCGGAAGCTCCTCCCCAGGGAACAAAAATACGCTGTTGTTGAAAAGGAATGTCTGGCGATAAAATGGGCTATGGAGACTCTCCGCTACTATCTCCTGGGGCGGCGGTTTACCCTTGTGACTGATCACGCCCCGCTCCAGTGGATGCATAGGAACAAGGAAAGAAACGCCAGAGTGACGAGGTGGTTCCTCTCTTTGCAACCTTTCCATTTTCGGGTCCAGCATAGGGCTGGAAGCCAACACGGCAACGCTGATGGCCTCTCACGCCAACACTGCCTCTCGTCCGAGTAGCCCAACCCCTTGGTGTTGAGCAGGGGGGGGGGGGATATGTGATACAGCATGGCCAGAGGGCAGCATAAGAGTGTTAGCAGGGGGCCTTATTCCCTGCCAAGGGAGGAAGGTTTGCTTTAGATTAACTAGAACAGCTGTGCCATTAGAGCACCTGACTCCAGTTAGAGCACCTGACTCCAGTTAGAGCACTGACTGAGCTCGCCCAGGTCCCTCCCTCTCCACTCCCCTCCTCCAAGGACACTAGGGGAGTGATTAAGAACTGGTTCAGAGGCAAGAAATATCGCCCTGAACCTACCCTAGAGAAGAGAAAGCGTGAGACCCAGAGAACAGTACTGGCAATTTGCCACACTTTCTTATAACTTAATCTTAATTTACTGCCACAAGGATCTTAATAACCAAAAATAAAATGATTGCCCCTTTTTCACAGATAGAAGCATAATATATTCCCTCTCCTCCAAAATGTAGAGAACTGTCTTAAATACATATACTTTCAGCTATATTTTCTATGGAAATATGCCTAAATGCATGATCTGCAATATTTTTAAACAGTTACATTCTTCAGGAATTCTTTACCTCAATTTAATTATAGGCTGAAAAAGTTTACCATGATCAGACATTTATTTTCCAAAAAGTCACATTAAATATATACTGACATATTGGAAAGATTATGGGTGAAATTCACCTCTATCTAGAAAGCTAACACAAGGCCTATGAAGGAATTAAATTTATAAATTATATTTAATCTGATAGTTGGACGATTTTTACTTGTGGTCTTAAATTATCATACCACCTTTTTGGACATGGCATGGCACAAATATTTTCCCCATGGCTTTGTATAACAAACTGTATCTTATCTTTTCATTTCATATTTAATCAGTAGTTTTTATGCTGTAAGAGCCACATCCTGGTTTCATTTCAAACTGATGGGAGTTCTGCCTTTAACTTCAGTGGGACCAGGATTTGGTCTTTATGCAATATCACTCTCTTGTGGAAAGACTTACAAACTGCATTAAAAAATGGTTTTAATTTTTTGCATTTAGCACAAAATACACTGCGTTTATCCTGTGTATGGGTGTGTGTGTGTGTGTGCATGTGTTTGGGTTTTTTTGGTGGGTTTGTTGTTTCTTTGGGTTGTGGGTTTTTTTATTTTTGTTTCGTTTTAGAAGAACGAACACAAGTGTCAGCATAATGTATCCTGCTGTTAAACACTTTTAGTTACTTATTTTTCTTCTGGTTGTCCAGGAGTAAATTTTATTTATACGCTTTTAAAACAGTAAGGAGGGGGGAAGGATGAAAGCAAAAATAAGTGTTATGGCATTAAGGTTCACATTCTATGTGCATTAAAATTAGGAAATTCAAACAGGGATGGGCTGGATAACCCCACATCCCATGGAAGGGTGGCAGACACGCATTCTGCAGCTGGGAGTGTGCCTTAGAGATTCAGACCTAGGAACAGTGGTGTAACCAATTAGTTCATTTTATCATCCGTTTAACATATTATGTGAGGTTATGGTCAATTCATATGCTATTCCTCTATAATCCTACACAGTTTAAATCTATTTATCATACACTGATTATATGAGTATAGGATTGACAAGTATTTGAGTGATGCATGTGTATTAAGTATCTAAGTAAAGTGGCTGAAACAGAAGGATTACAGGCTGAGAAGTGTAAGACTTTTGCTTAACCATACTAGGCCATAGACTTAAGAATGCTGACATGAGTGGGTGATCAAGGAATAACCCTATGCCAATAAGGTCACAAGATTACTGTAAAGATGTTCTATAGCTGATATTATGAAAAAGTAGATTGTAGTAGACCACAATGTAGTGTCCAACACCACGAGACACCAGATTGTAACCTCTTTAAAAGTCTGTCCTGACCACAGGGTACATGTTGTGCGTAGATGTCAATGAGAATAACAGAAACAACAAACAATAAGGAATGATCCTATGGGAAACCCTAACAGGAACTATTCCTCTAGCAATGATCATCTGTTGAGGGGTCTATTGTACCCTAGAATATCTTTCACAATGTGAGTATGACTACAGTTCTAATTATTTTTCCTCTAGTGCTTGCTCATATCGATTCCAATTAGGTGCACGCATGCCATGTACATGGCCATCAGAGAATTTTTAGCTTAGCAACACCCAGTAGGTCAGCTGTGAAATGCCCTGGAGTGTTGCCTTCATGGCACTTGATATATACCCCAGCCGACCCCGCGCCTCCTCAGTTCCTTCTTACTGCCCATGACAGTTGTTGGAACTGTGGAGTCCTGCTTCGCTGTTCTCCACACTGTTCTGACACCCCCCCGGGGGACCCCTGACGCATCCCCCCCTTCCCTGTCCCCTGGCTGCCCCCTGCTGCGCCAGTCAACCCCTCCTCTCATTCTTGATGGCCCCCCGGGACCCCTGCCCCATCCAACCACCCCTTCTCTCTGTCCCTAACTGTCCCCCACCACCTCATCCTACCCCTGATCCTTCCTGACTGCCCCCTGGGACCCTTGCCCCCATTCAATCTCCCTGCTCCCTGCCCTCTGACCGCCTTGACCCCTATCCACCACCCCACAACCCACCTAGACCCCCTCGCTGCTCCCTGCTCCCTGCCCCCTTACCACATTACCTGGGGCTGGGACCGGGACAGGGACCGGTGCCACGGGGCGCGACTCCGCGAGCCAGGCCAGGCTGGGCCGGGCCGGGCCGGAGCCGCTCAGCCGGACCGGGACTGGGCCACAGGGCACGACTCCCTGAGCCAGGCCGGGCCGGAGCACTGGCACCGGACCGGTTCGGCCCACTGGCCCTACTCCCTTGGAGCCGGGCTGGGGCTGGGCCGAGCCGCTTGGCCAGCACTGCGCCGGCGCCGCACGGCCTACATCTCCGAGTCTGGCCGCGCCGGAGCCACTCGCGGCGCTGCTGCGACCGACTCCCCGAGCCGCGAGCTGCTCGGCTGGGACCAGCCCCAAAGCCATGGGGCGCTCGTGATGGGGGCCAGGGGGAGCGCCTGAAAGGTGAGCCGGACGGGGCCACGCGCCGCCGTGCTCCCTGGACCCTCCGTCGTGTCCCCCACCAGCTTACCTGCCTGCTGCTTGTTTACAGGCTCCACGAACATTTGTTTGCGCGGAAGCAGGGGAGAGTGGAGGAGAAGTGGAATGGAGGGTTTGGGGAGAGGGCAGGACTGGCGCTAGTGTTTTTTACGCCCTAGGCGCACGGCCGTTTTGCTGCCCCCACGCTGGTCACGGCTCCGGTGGAGCTGCGCAGCCGTGCCGCGGGAGGTCCACCGGAGCTGCTGGAGCAGCGGGACCGTCCACAGGAATGCCTGCGGCAGCTCCACTGGAGCTGCGGACCAGGGACCCTCCGCCGGCAGGACTGCAGCAGGTCATCGGAGCTGCTTGCACCCTCCGCCGGCAAAATCCGCCCCCAATAATCCTGGCGCCCTAGCAATTGCTTAGGCTGCCTAAATGAGAGCACCAGCCCTGAGAGAGGGGAAGTGAGCTGGGGGCGGGTGGACAGCTGCCCGAGCCTTTGTTAAATTTAAAGCTTTTTAAGTGCTACTGGGCACAGGCTGCTCCATTTGGCTTACCCGGTGGTAGGATGGCCAGACGGCAAATGTGAAAAATTCGGACAGGATAGGGGTAATAGGTGTCTATATGAGAAAAAAAACCCCAAATCGGGACACCTGGTCAACCTAACCTGGGACCGGACCTGCCCCACTAGCCACCGCTCACCTTACCAAATGCTACCGCAGGAGACAGCTGAGCCCACAGAGGAAAACTGGGGCCTGACTCTCCCCTGGAGGATAAAAGGAGCCCTCCCCCCGCACACATCCTGTCCTGGGTCCATCCTTCCCTCATCACACAGGCTCTTCCAGGAGCTGCATTCAGATTTATAATTACAGCTCAGCAAACAAGCTGCTGGCTTCCAGGAGCCTAGGCAGCCAACCCAAGGCACGCCAGCCCACACAACACTGCACAACAGCCCCCATCACACCACACTCAACAAACAATCCATTGTGCTGCAAGAACCCTGTGCAGGCCAGCAGAGCGTACAGACCTCACCCCAGTAACACAAGCACAACACACTGTACACAGCCCTCCCCTCCCATACACACCATAAGTGACCTGAACTGCCAACCCAAGTATTATACATCCTCCCAGATGCACAACCTCCAGCCCCACCACCACTGTGCAGACCTCTACCAGCTGCACAATGTACCGCTAAACAGCCGCCCTGCAAACACACAACTCTGTCCAGCGCACACACTATAACACACGTCCCACTACAGCACTGCCCGAACTAAAAATGCACAACGCTCTGAGCAGGGAAGGTGAAGTCAGGGTTGGGGGGGCACATCCTCGTGGGGCAGGAGCCCCTACAGACCCAGGACAAATTGCCCCACTTGCCCCCTGGCGACCCTGAGCTTGCAGCCCACCTTTGCCGGCTGCTCAAAGAGCAGGACAAGCTGGAGCTCAGCTGAGTACCCAGCTGCCAGCGCTGGCCACTGTGGCTCGTGGGGAACGGGTGGGAGGGCATCCTTGTGGGGCAAGGGGCCCCTGCAGGGCCAGGGAAAATTGCCCACTTGCCCCCCTAGACGCCTGGAATCCCAGGCCCCCTTACCTTGGCGGCCACTAAAAGCAGCAGGAGGAAAGCTGCGCTGGCCATGCTGTGAATCTGCAGGGGAGGGGCTAGGGCAGGAGGGTGACATCCTCGTGGGGCAGGGGCCCCTGCAGGGCCAGGGCAAATTGCCCCACTTCCCGGGGCGGCCCTGGAGCTTCCAGCCCCTGCTTACTTTGGCGGCTGCTCAAAGTAGCAGGATGAAGCTGGAGCGTTAGCTGAGCTGGCCGCGGCTGACCATGCGCAGGCTGCTGTGGGGGCTAGGGGGCGGGAGCAGGAAATCCTAGGATCTCAGGTAGGGGACAGGCAGTCGTGAACCAGAGTTCTCCTACTTGCCTGGCTTTTTAACATCCGGTTCTCTACTGGAGTCTAATTTTAGCAACGGGTTCTAGCGAACGGTGCGGACCGTCTGCAGCTCACCACTGATTAAGCTGTGAAGTGATCATTATACTATGGTATCATGATGAGAGCCAAAGTACCTAAGATTGCTGTCTTTGGAATGGGGCAGAGCTGAGATCCAGTTCTGCAGGTGTTATTGTTGCCTGCACAAGTGCCCGAGGGGACAACAGCGGGGGGTCTGTCGTCCCGGTGTGCACCACGCATAAACTACCAGGTGGAGAAGCAAAACCAGTTAGTTGAGCTCAAAATAAGGTGCGAGGAGAATGGAATCTCAAATCCTGCACACCTAAAACAAGCAGTTTTTCCTTTACATCCCAGTTGTTTACTACAAAAAATTTCTTGCTGACTAGCTGATCTTTCACTCCCCCCTCCTTTCCCATCCAGCTGCAGTATCTTTTCTCACTCAATCCTTTTGTCTTCCCCCTCCCTCTCCCCTTTCTGCTGCAAGACATGTATGCTGTATCTAAGAGTGGGCCTTGAAACTTGCTTCAATCTAGCTCCAGTGTATTACAGCAGGGAACTGCTGTTCAATCAGGAAAACTAATGCTGACATTACATTTTACAGCTATTGACACATTGGTTACACAAAGTGTTTAACATGGAGGAACAATGATTCATTGAGGCCTGAGGCAGGAGGGCTTTATCGACACTCGTGATCTTCCATTTTCCCGAGTTACCTCGATTTATGCCTAGTGACACCAACATTATGAAAATAGGAGCATTTTGCAATTGTTCTGGAAGGCTGCAATCCATTGCATGTATTATAATTATTTATACTGACGTACTGTTCTTTAGCTTTAAAGTTGTGATTCCAATGGCACATATGTAGCCTTGTCATAAACAGATCGCTAAGGGTTAATGTTTCTTTTACCTGTGAAGGGTAACAAAGGGAACCAAAGACCTGACCAGAAGACCCAATCAGGGAAAACGGATTTTTCAAAGTGAGGGAGGGAACTTCTGGGTGCGTTTGTCTTATTCTGTCTGTTTGTTTCTCTCGCTACGAGGAAGAGCTTTTTTTTTTTTTTTTTTTTTTTTCCTATCTCCAAGCTTCTTTCTACCCCTTCAGTTCCCAAGTTGTGAGTACAAAAGGAAAAGCAATAGGTTTATATTGTATTTGTATTTACATGTGTGGAGTTGCTGAATGTTTAAATTGGATATCTGTTTGAAATTAAAGGCTGATTATTTCGAATTTCTTTAAGCAAATAGCCCTGTTTTATGTCATCTTGATGCATGATCATGTCATGTGTTTTTTTTCTTGTTTATATAAAGCTTCTTTTAAAACTTGTGGATAATTCTTTCCTAGTAAGGCAAGTGGATAGACATCTCTGTGCCAGGAGTACTGTCTTTCTCAGGGAAAGACTGGGAGGGGGGAGAAGAAGGAGGGGGGAAGGTAATCGTCCTCTCTGTTTTGTGTTTCAAGGGATTGAAGCAGGGAAATCTCCTAGTATCCCCAGGGCGGGAAAATCTGGGAGGAAGTAAAGCAGGAAGGGAAGTGGCTAATTTCCCTTGGTTGGAGGCTTAGGGCATCTAAGTCTTGGGGGTCCCCCAGGGAAAGGTTTGGGGAGACCAGAGAGTTTATCAGGTACTCAGAATCCTAATTGGTGGCAGGGAGAAAAAATCCAAGCTGGTAATTAAGCTTGGAGGTTCATGCTAAGCACCCAAATTTTGGACGCTAAGGTCCAGATTTGGGACAGAGGCTTATTACAAGCCTTATCTAGAGTTATGGGTTACTTTAAACAATCACCCACCCCACTCCAATGTTAGGGGTTATGCCTATTTTAATTTGTGAGGATTCAGCCTCAAGATTCTGTACAGTAAAGAAATTGCAAATAAAGGGGAGACCTCATGGTGTACAACAGGGACAACACAGTGGTCTTTTTGTAATAATTACTTTTGTTAGCCAACCAAACCATGCACACACAGCAATCTGGTAAAGGAGAAAGAACACAATATGAGATGTCTGGCATTTCCATTACTCACACTGTCCCTTGAAGAGAAAACCAAAATGTCAGTTATCTTCATTTGTACCATCATTACCAGTGCTCATCATCCTACAGCCCCTTGGCACACAGGCCAGCATACAACTTTTATAATGTGTTATGCTGACACCCAATGGGTTCATACATATTTAGGAAGGCATCAACCCCTTTTCTTACTTGAACTTCCACACCCATAAGAATATAAGAACAGCCATACTGGTTCAGACCAAAGGTCCATCTAGCCCAGTATCCTGTCTTCCGAAAGTGGCCTATGCCAGGTGCCTGAGAAGGAATGAACAGAACAGATAATAATCAAATAATCCATCCCCTGTTGCCCATTCCCAGCTTCTGGAAAACAGAGGCTAAAGACATCATCTCTGCCCAGCCTGGGTAATAGCCATTGATGAACCTAACCTTCATGAACTTATCTAGTTCTTTTTTTTAATCCTGTTATAGTCTTGGCCTTCACAACATCCTCTGGCAAGGAGTTCCACAGGTTGACTGTGCATTGAGTGAAAAAATACTTTCGTTTGTTTTAAACCTGCTGCCTATTAATCTTATTTGGTGACCCGCAGTTCTTGTGTTACGAGAAGGCATAAATAACACTTCATTTACTTTCTCCACATCAGTCACAATTTTATAGACTTCTAGCATATCCCCCCTTTAGTCATCTCTTTTCCAAGCTGAAAAGCCTCAGTCTTATTAATCTTTCCTCAAATGGCAGCCGTTCCATACCCCTAATAATTTTTGTTGCCCTATTCTGAACCTTTTCCAATACCAACATATCTTTTTTGAGATGGGGTGACGACATCTGCATGCAGTATTCAAGATGTGAGCATACCATGGATTTATATAGAGGCAATATGATATTTTCTGTCTTATTAGCTTTCTTAATGATTCCTAACATTCTGTTTGACTTTTTTGACTCCTTTTTTGACTGCACATTGAGTGGATGTTTTCAGAGGACTATCCACATTGATGCAAGATCTTTCTTGAGTGGTAACATCCAATTTAGACCCCATCATTTTATATATATAGTTGGGATTATGTTTTCCAGTGTGCATTACTTTGCATTTATCAGCATTGAATTTCATCTGCCATTTTGTTGCCCAGTCACCCAGTTTTGTGAGTCACCTCCTACTTTTTGGGTGCCCTAGGTTTCACAGGTTCTTATTAGCTCCCTTTATACTCTTAACCAGGGGTCGGCAACCTATGGGACAGGTGCCAAAGATGGCACGCGAGCCAATTTTTAATGGCATGCAGCTGCCTGCTGTGACTCCGCGTGCCATTTAAAATCCTGCTGACGCGGCAAGCCGCGGGGTCCGCGGTCCCGGGCTGAGCGCTGGTCGAATGCAGCAAGCCGCTGCCCCCTCCTCTGCCTTCCCCCAGAGCCCTGCTGCCACACATGCAGCGCTCTGGGGTCTGGGGCTGCACGCTCCTGTGGGGCAGCGTTTGGCTCCGTGGAGAGGTGAAGATGATCCGGACCCCTGCTGTTGCGTGCACATCGTTCTGAGGGGCGGCGCGGGGCAGGGCTGCGCACGCAGTGGCAGGGTTCCAGATGAGCGGGGAGCCTCATGGTAAAGGAACCGGAGAGAGTGGGTAAGGGGTGGGAGCAGCCAAGGGACAGGGAGCAGGGTGGGTTGGATGGGGAGATGGGATCCCGGGGAGGGTGGTTAGGGGTGGGGGTCTCTGGAGGGGG
>NC_133774.1:115117934-115142070 GCF_003597395.2 Chelonoidis abingdonii
GAGGTGCAAAGAGTCAGGCAGAGGCTTGGGCATGAGGAATGTGAGAGTCAGGAGGTGTATTGTAGGGGTCCAAGTCAGGCTGCGGTCAATTGGGGGTGTGTGTGAAGGAAGTCAATCAGAGTGCTCTAGTGTACACGGGCTCAGGGCAGGGCATGGGGTTCAGGCAGAGGACTGGGTTTGGTGGCGGAACAAGGGCTCAGGGCAGATGTGCTGGTGTACTTCCCCGCCCAGAACCCTACCCCCCACAGCTCTTTGTCCTGACTACCCCCTCCTGACACCACCCCCTATCTTAATCTTCCCCTCCCCTGTCCCCTGAAAACCCCTCCCCCCCCCCCCTAAAGGAGCCTAGACCCTACCTGCCCTGACCTGCCTTCCAACCCTTATCCACACCTCACCGACGACCAACAGACCCTGGATCTCCTAGTCTTATCCTAACCGCTCCGTCCTGACAGCTCCCGCCAAACACCAGAACCCTGACCACCAACCCCCAGCACTCCTACCCCTGAGACCCCCCTCCAGGCACCCCCACCCCTAACGCCTCCCCCGACCTCCTTGCTCCTTCCCCTACTGCCCCTGACACTATCGCACTCCCAAACAGATCCCCGGGACCCCAATGCCCCACCAAACCCCCCCCACTCCCTAACTACCCTCTCACAATACAACACTAGTTTGTTATATTATATATAGACTTGTAGAGAGAGACCTTCTAAAAAACATTAAAATGTATTACCGGCACGCGAAACCTTAAATTAGAGTGAATAAATGAAGACTCAGCACACCACTTCTGAAAGGTTGCCGACCCCTGTTCTAGCATCAGAAAACCTATTTTTGGAAGTGAATGATTTTCAGTTACAGCCAAATGTGTGGCCACTTCACTCTTCCTTGCACAGATGAAAAGCACCTTATCAATAATCTGAACTAAGTTGGTGCTGTTTCTTTTGGACAAAATACTGTATTTGGCAGGCAGGGGCCCCACGGTGTTGGCTAAGGGGATAACATGATCTAGCCCATCCACCTGAAACTCTCCATCGGGGAGGTCGGAAGTAGCCCCAGAAGTGGACAGTGCTCCCTACAAAGCGATGACCTACTTCAATAAAAGTAAGTGCTCAGCCCACATCAGGGGATAATACCAGGGAGAAACTGTACAGCAAGTTACAAATGCACATTTCCCAAAAGTAATACAGTGTTCCTCTTTGAGCAGTGTCCCTATGGGTGCTTCCCTGTAGGCATGTCTGCATCCCTGTGCTGCTGATTGGAGAACTTCATTTTTAGCTTCCTTTGAAACCTCTTTTTATTTCTCCTCATTCTACTTTTTTACTATGCTGTCGCCTAAAAAAAAAAAAAAGGAAGGAAGGAAGGATTTCATTCTTTTGTCAACCATTGGTGCAGGGAAGGGGGAGGGACCCCCGTGGACAAGGGTATGCCCAGCTCTAAGGATTTAAGAAGTCCTGCACTTGCAGTGAGGCAGTCCCAGTAGCGGAAAAGCATTTCCAAGAGCATCTGCTGCCTCGGCAAAAGCCATATCCAACAAAAGTGTTCCCTCTGCCAGCAGCTCCAGCCAAGATCCCGCAAAGACACACAGCTTTGCCAAAAAATCATCTCTATGCAGGCAGCATTCTGACCCCAATTTTCCGGTGGGTGTGAGTCTTCTCCTCAGTCTTCAACTTTGAAGAATAGTAGGTCAAAGAAACAGACTAAGGACTCCTCCCACAAGTCAAAAAACAGAGCGGGAAGTCCCCTCAGTGAGTCCAGGAATAGCCGTAAGTGATCGTCATCTACCTCCGTATCCTCAGCACCGCCAGCATTGAGACCACAATTTGGCACCCCTGCCTCACAGTGACCGTCAGTAGCCAGTGCCACTGATGGGCCCACAGACCCTTTGGGCATGGGAACCGAATCTCCAGTACTGAGGGATAGGGCAAACACCCTAAGGAGACGTTCCGGGTACGCAAATCCACATCGGTACTGCCAGTGACAATAGCCCACCCGGCACCGGAGAGATTGGTACAAATGAAGTCTTCATCCTCCCCAGCACGGCCACCACAACGATTAGTATCAGTGGAATTCCATCAGCCAGTGACCTGGGCATGATGGAGACATCCAGTTCTCTGCCCCTCAGTATCGAGATCGTGGCACCAAGCCTTGGCTGGACATGGGGTATTTCCTTGCAATCGTGCCATGCCTCTCCACTGTCAGATGAGGGGTCAGATAGTGAGCCTGAGGAGGTTTCAGAGTACTCCTTCCAAGCTCCATATGGAACCCATTATCAAAGAGTCCAGGAATGTACCAGCAGATGGCACAACCACCATCATGGTACAGCCATCCACGGGCACCTCCACCAGGCGCTATGCCACCACAATGACCATACTAGGATCCTGGAGTGGCACACCCACAGCCTGCCTCATGAACTTCAAGCATTGCCTGACAACCCTCCAGGCACGCTGCTTCAGCCACAGCATTGAGGGTCTCAGAGCCTCAGGAAACAGACAACAAGCCCTCATCTCTATCCATGGCAGACAACTTTCGTCTGTTCCGGGAGCTGGCAAAAAGAGTAGTGAATACCCTCCACATAACACTGGAGGAGGTCAATGACACACCACCAGTGCATCGACAACCTTCACTCTTAGTCCTCCTCAAAAATCACCCTCCCAATCAATGAGGCCATCTTAGATCTGGCTACACCGGTGTGGCAAACTCCGGCATTGGTAGCCCAACGTGCAAGCATGCAGACAAGAAATATTAATATTATTATTAAAGGAATCAGAGTTCCTTTTCTCCCACCCATCACCCAGTTCCATCATGGTGGATGCTGTAAACTCTTGAGGCTGACAACATCATTCCAGGGAAAAGCCCTATGACAGGGACTGGAAATGCCTCTACCTCTTTGGCAGGAAGGTGTATTCCTCGGCCACCTTACAATTTCATATTGCCAATTACCAGGTGCTCACAGCAAAATAGGCGAGAATCCTTCAAGGCCATCTTTCGGGAGGGTCAACCGGTAGCAAAAACATCACTACAGTTGGCCCTTGATGTCACTGACATCGCAGCCAGATCCATCTCCCCAGCTGTGGTGATGACACAGGAATCATGGCTCCACTAATCAGGATTCCCGAAGGAGGTACCTCCCCTTCGAGGGTGTGAAGCTCTTTATTGAGAAGACAAATGCCTTCCTCCACACCTTGAAGAATTCTAGGGCCACTCTCAGGTCACTGGGAATCTACACACCAGGACAAAAGAGACATTTCAGCCCCCAATCCCAACATAGGCCTTATTTGTCCCAGTTCCCATCACAGCTCCATTTATGAGCCCCAAAGAAAAAGGGAAAAATTCCCAAAATGTAAGCTGTCCGTAAGGGGCCAAATCGCTTTTCCTACGTACGGAAGCAATGAGGCTATGGAACTGGTGCATCTCTCACAACATCACCTTGTCCGTGGCTTACTTCCCAGGCATTCAATATTGTACAAGCTCAGTTGCAAATTCCCACACCTGGGCAGTGGGTGAAGCTTTCCCTTAGGGAGGTTAGCTCCCTGATCTGCTTCTTCTGGCCAAGGCCATGCTCCTGCTTACTGCTCTGAGCACCCCCATAGCTGCTGAGAGCTTAGATGCGACCATGGTGGGGAGGGGTCTGAGAGCTCGGCCAGGTAGAAACAGCCTGATGCTCAAACATGAAATCCTTGTTCCTTTGACAAGAGTCACAAAATGGTTTTAGCTTGACTTCAGCATAGAAACTCCTCATTCATCGTGGATTTTCTCAAAATCAAATAAAATGCTTTTACAAGCAAACTTGTAATTGTAGCTAACCTTCAGATTGCTGATTCAAAAAAAGGTGACTGTTCAACATGTTCAAAGAGTGCTTCAGCAGCTACTAGAACTGGGAATACATGTAAACCTGATCACTAAATCTGCAGCTGTCTTAGAAACAAAGCTTGGAAGGTGTTGAAAATGTCACTCTTCACTTTGAGAGGGGTGTTTTTGATGATTATGTTAGTATCTTTAGCTGTCTTTTTCTAGGTGCAACATGTTGAAAATTACTTTTGGTATTAATTTGGATTTTTGTGGATTGGCTACAGAACAACTGTGAGACATATTATGGATACTTGGAATCTCAAAATACTGCTGTATCAACTTTATAAATGTTGTATGTATGATTGTGGGCTAGGGATTGTATTATTGCTCCATGAGGAAGTTACAGGAGTTTCCTACAAGAACTAAAATCACTGGGGGAGGATAATAACCCATTTAAGGAAGCCTAAACCCCTGGGCAAATTGATATATTAGTTTAACCTGGTTAAAGAAAGCTACCAAACAAAGAACAAAGAACCTGACATAGGGAGTGAGGTCACTTTCACTTGACCCAAGAACAGAATAACACTGTGGCCAAGGAGGATAGAGCCTGAGGAAAGGGCCTGAAATACTTTGTCAAAGATGAATGACTGCCTGTAAGTTAACATTTGTATAAGACTATCAAACAGCTAACAGGAAGCTTTAACAGTACTGGAGGCCCTATTCAAAAGGCACATGGAAAGACTCTTAATACAGAGAAGAACAAAGGAAAAGATGGGCAGAACATTTTCAGGCTCTTTTAAATAGCCCAAGCAAACTATTATAAATATGTAATGCAGACCTACACTAGAGTTTGATATTGATTTAGGAGATATTATAGTGGAAGAAGTTATTAAAACCATCAGTAAACTGAAAACTTGAAAAGCAGATGGAGAGGATAACATTATTGCAAGTGACAAAACAATCCTCCAGACTTTCCTTGTGTTTCTGGATAGACCAAGGAACAGAGAAAAGAACCTCACTCACTAGAAGGGAGGCCTTATTGTAAAATAGCCAAAGAAGGGTGACCTTACCAACTGCAATAACTGAAGAGGAAACAGGTTACTGTTAATGCCTGGGAAAATCAAGTGCAACATCATCTTGGAATGTATCAAGAAACAAATAGACTTGCAACGCAGAGAGAAACAAGCCGGATTTAGACCACTGATATCATTTGCAGACCATATTGTTGTTCTCAGGCCCATTATAGAACCAAGTGTGAAGCAGAAAATTGTTTGAGAATGCAACAAGTGGGAGAATAAAGTTAGCATCCTCAGTGGATCAGAGGTGGGAGCTGACATTTTGATAGCAAAGGAGAGAGGATGGGCAGGAGGTAAGACAGGCCTTGGCAGTGAACAGAAGCAGCTCCGTTTGATGAGCTGGAACAGGGGGAAGAAGGTGGGATACAAAGTGACAATGATCAATGCAGCAGCATGCTGAAGCGAGATGAGCAGACCAAGGCTGCAGGGCCAGCTTTAGGCTGATTCAGCTGATTCCGGGGAATGGGGCCCCGCGCCTAAGAGGGCCCCGCACCTTAGGCACGTTTTTAATTTTTTTTTTTTTTCTTTTTACTTACCCCAGTCCCCGGCTGCGGTCTGCTCCGGGGTCTTCCATGGCCCCGCTCTCCCAGCTAGAGCTCCAGCTGGGGCGGCGGGGCTTTGCCGCTCTCCGGCCAGGGCTCCAGCCAGGAGAGCGGGGGCAGCGGGGCTTTGCTGCTCTCCGGCCGGGGCTCCAGCTGGGAGAGCGGGGGCGGCAGGGCTTTGCCGCTCTCCGGCCGGGAGAGCGGGGTCGCGGGGCTTTGCCGCACTCCAGCCGGGAGAGCGGCAAGCCCCGCTCTCCCGGCCAGAGCGCGGCAAGCCCCACGACCCCGACTGGAGTTCTGGGCCCTTTAAATAGCCCCCAGAGCCCTGGGCAGTGAGGGGCTCTGGGGGCTATTTAAAGGGCCCAGGTCTCCAGCTGCCTCTGCCACCCCGGTTCTTTAAATAGCCGTCGGAGCCCCGCCTCCCCCATGCATTCCCCAGCGCTCCCGCGGCTATTTAAAAGGTCCGGGGCGGGGTAAAAGGGGGTTTGGGGGCTACTTAAAGGGCTGGGGTTCCAGCAGCCTCTGCTGCACCCCCTGACCTGCCCACACCAGTCCGGCCCCCCCCGCCTGCAGCCAGCTCTGCACCCCGTGCCCACAGCTAGCCCCTGCCAAACCCCCTGTCCTGTCTCCAGCCAACCCCTGCAGCCCTGCTCAAAGCCAGCCAGCCCCACACACTGTTGCCTGCACCCGCCTTGCACCCCCTGCCCAGCCCGCACCCCCTGCCCTGTCTCCAGTCAACCCCTCCTGCACCCCACTGCCTGAAGCCAGCCAGTCCTGCACTCCTCTGTCTCCAGCCCTGCAAACCCCTGCTGCACCCCACCCCCTGCAGCCCTGCCTGAAGCCAGCCTGCTCCACATCCCCAGTCTCCAACCAGCCCCACACCCCGTGCCCTGCCTGCAGCCAGACCCTACCTCCAGTCAGCCCCTGCCCTGCCTCCAGCCAACCCCATGTTCACTGCTACCCTACAGTTTCCAGAGCAGTAACCTGCACACCTGCTTCAATGAGGGGGGCAGGGAGCAGCTGGGACCAACACATGTGCACACCCCCAGGGAGTGGCAGGGGCCCACACATGTGCAACGGTGGTCATTAATAGCCAATCAATAGCATATATGATCCAATGAATATAATATATAATTTTGTTATTTATATAGTTATGAAAAGTAAATAATACATGAAAGAAATGAAAGGCTTTTTTTTTCCACTTTTTTTTTTTAAGTCATCCCTGCCAGGGCCCTGAAGAAAATGTTTGACTTGGGCCCCACACTTCCTAAAGCCAGCCCTGCAAGGCTGCATTTGTCAAAGGCAGAACAGAGGAAATTGCAGCGGCTGAGCTGCAAAATGATGACAGCAGTATTCTGGTCTTGCCCATAACGTGCAAACAGCCTCACTTCAGCAAGGGGTGGCTCTCGTGCACCTAGCTCCAGCAGCACCCTAGCTGCTGCCAAGCCACCCTACCCTGAAGCTGAGACCAGCCCCACTTCTCCTGACAAACGCACTCACGCAGCGCCCTCTTCAGATCGCGCATGCGCACTGACTTAACCCGCCCGGGCGGAGACATCCCCAGACTGCGCAAGCGCCTTAAATTCGCACTCCCTCCCACAGTAAGTCGCTGTCTAATGACGGCATCTCAGCTGGCGTCCAAAACAACCAGCGCACTGTTTCGCGGCCGCCGCTGTCAATACGCATGCGCGTTGGATGGAAGGGAGGGGGCTTCTATCACCCCTTCCCAACCTGCCCAGGGGGGCCGATCCGATCCCATCCGCGGCCATTAACTGACAGCGCCGCCGGCGCCGGCTCCTGCCTCCGCGGCCGCAGCCATGTCCCTCCGCGGGTAGAGGGGAGGGGGACAGGACGCCCGGCCGGTCCCTGCCGTTCCCGGAGCGCAGACACGGGCCCCAGAGGCAGCTGCAGGCGGAGACAGGCCGCCGCCGCGCGCCCAGGCCGAGGCACCGAGTGACCAGCAGCTGAAGAGCGGGGCCCCAGCCGGGCTTGGCAGCGCAGTCTGGGCCGGGCACGGGGAGCGGCTGAGGGAGGTGACACCGCGCCTGAGAGCGGGGCAGCTGCGGCAGCTGCCGGGCCCAGGGAAAAGCTGGGCAGGCTCGGCTCTCTCGCCGGCCCAAGGTACGGTCAGCCCGGACAGACCCGAGCGGCTGCTGGCGGGGGCGGGTTCCCTTTCCCGCGGAGCCGCGGCGGAGGGCGGCCGCTACGGGCAGCAGACGTGCCCGGGTATGTGCCAGAGCCTCCTTGTTCCCCGGGAGAGGGGAGGCCATAGACCCAGGCACAAAGAGCAAAAGCGGCTGTCTTGGCGCGTCGTGGGGCGGGCGGAGACCCCGGCAGAGGGGGAGCCTGGTGCGGGTACAGACCGCGGCAGCTTCTCGGGGACTGTGAATGGGAGACAGCGGAAGCAGGCAGCACCTTCCCCCCGGCTGGCACAGAGGGCAGACGGGCCCCCGAGGCGTAGGGCCGGACGGAGCTGTGTGTCCGTGCGGAGCCTGGCCGCCCGCCCGCCCGCCCGCTCGCTGAGGGACTAGCCTGAGCGGGCTCTGGCTGACGCTGAGGAGCCGGTCCCCACGCTCTGTCTCTGGCGGGGAGCAGGGGAGCCCGGCCACAGCGCCTGTGGCGTGCATGAGCCTGGCGCAGCCCGAGGGGGACATGGAGGCTCCGGCTGCCGGAGATTCTTCAGCCGCTCCCGCGCTAGTCGGCGGCCCGCCAGAGGAGGGAGAGCAGCAGCCGGAGGAGGCGAATGCTGGGGACAGCAGCCCTCGCTGCCGCTGGCAACAGAACCTGAGCCCGGAGCTCCAGCAGGGTTACCGGATCCTGGGCGAGTTTCTGCTGGAGAAGCACCGGCCACTGACGGCTCCTTTTCTGAAGCCCCTGCGAGACCAGTCCGCCGTTGCGGAGGAAGGAGAAGCCACCTCCCTGGCAGGTCGCAGCGGCAGCGACTCTCTTCCACAGCAAGCGGCTGGGATGTGGCTGCTGAAGATGGAAGAAAAATTTTCCAGTGGACAATACGCTGGAATCACGGATTTCGTGGCCGATTTTCGGCTAATGCTTGAGACGTGTTACCGGCTGCACGGAGTGGATCACTGGCTCTCCAGACAGGCCCAGAAGCTGGAGATGATGCTGGAACAAAAGCTGGCGTTGCTGTCCCGGTAAGTGTAGCGGACACCTGTCTGTCTCCTTGAGACACTAAAGAGATTCTGAAGGTGCCAATTATGTGGGTTAGGAGCACACTCCTATGCCAACCTTATAGGGCTGGAGGACTCACTCCTGGCAAAAGCCACTTTGTGCCTCACTTTTCTTAAATTATTTTGTGAACGTGCAGGCTGGAATATGTAATGAAAACCACATGCACACTAGAGCTCAACACTTTGTGCTTAGAGAACTTGTTTCTGAAGGAGGAGCGGAAGCCTCCCACCTTTAATAATAGCTTAAAAAATGTATTTATTTATTTTAGTATTGCCTTCAAGCTACTTTCTCTTGGGTATTTGATAATGGTAGAGACAAGTAAGAGTGCATAGCCACCGGAGAAACTCCTTTTGAAAGGAGAGCTTTATTGCTAGAGGTAGATTATGCATCTTTTAGTTTTGTTTGCACCTACCATACAGTGACAAGCATTCTAATGTTGTTTTACTTACAGATATATCTAAAGGTCCAGATCCATAAATCCTCAGTGTTAGGCACCACTATGATCCACAGCTCCCCCCTCCACTCCCCCCCGCCTAGCTGCTATCTAATGTGATAGGCACCTAAACTCTCTCAGTGCCTAAGTTTTTTTCCATGAAAATTCCATGGGTAGTGCATGAGCCAACTTAGGGCCAGGGACTAGCCTCCCCCAACCCCTTCTGCCCGAGGCCCCTCCACTCCCTGCTCCTTTTGCGGCCTCCGGAACCCTGAGCCCCTCACTGCTCCCAGTGCCTGCTAGCCCTGCTGCCCCAGTCCTGGCCTGGCCTGCCCTGCCTGAGTGCCACCCAAGCACAGGGCGGGCAGCCACAGAACCTCCAGCCCTGGAGCTCCGGGCACTGCAGTCCAGTGCTGGGCGGCCTGAGCGCCAGGCAGCACGGGTCCAGTGCTGGGTGGCCCCAGCTGCCCCAAGTCCCAGCCACAGGCAGGCTGGCCGGCCACCCTAGCCCCAGCATGCTTCCCAGAAGAGGAACAGCTTTCCTGGGCTAGGGCCACGGGTGAAGTGGCAAGCAGGGAGGGTGTCTTGGGGTGGAGCATGGGTGGGGCCGTGAGGGGCAGATTGGGGAGGCTTAGCCTCCCCCAGCCTATGATACGTGCTGCTCATAAAAAGTTCCCTTGGCACCTAAGTTTCTGCATTTGATTATATGCACTATTGTCTCACTGTAAGCATCTGAATACCTGTCTCCTGCCTAAGCTCCAGAGCAGTGTGTGAACCCAAATGCCTATCTCACATACAGGGCCCAATCCAGTATGCGTGCTCAGAGGCTACCTGCTGGATTGCACCCCCCCCCCCAAAATTGGGGGTGGGAGAAGTGGTGGTGCTCACTTCATATCTTTTATCTCAGTGATTAGAGTTCTCACCTCAGTGTGAGACGTGGTTCAGTTCCTGATGGGACTGCAATGGAGAAAGGATTGGAACAGGGATCTGCCACCTCTCAGGAGAGTGCCTCAGCCACTGGACTGTAGGATAGTCTCATGTGAATCCCCCTCAGTCTTTCCTGTTGAAGTTGTTCTACTGTAGATAGTAATTGGAACCAAGGGAATGAAGCCTGGATCTCTTACCTTCTGGGTGGATGCCCTTTTCACCATGTTAGAGTCATTCTCACTCTTTCTCTATCCCAGTGACTCTTAAGTATTTATACACAGTGGAACATCTTCAACAGAAGAGATTGAGTGTCCTCTCCTCGGCATTTCCCAATGGCTAGTTTAGGCACTCCTTGGCTAGCATGTTGCCTTTTGTGATCTCATTCTTAGGTGCCTGTCTTTCCCTGTGCATTTTATAGGGAGTCTAGGGTGCAACTAAATTAGGTTTTGTGGCTCTCGTTGTTCCATGGATTTTTTTCTAGGCACCTAAAAGTGAGGTGCTGCAGTACCTAAGTTCCTTTGTGGATCTGGGTCCAAGAGTAGAGCCAAGATAAAAACTTCGCATTACACCTCACTTCAGGGGTGCCGGAACAGATAGTGCCATTGCCCCCCCACTTTTCACGGGATGTCAGGGGAAGTGGTGAGGATAGGGTGGAGAGGAGTGAATGGAGGAGTAGGGTCTTGGCGGGGGGAAGAGGTGGAGTGAGGCCCTGGTGGGGGGAAGGGGCAGTACGAGGGTGGGACCACCATTCGGGTGCCTCTGCCCCCCATTTTCAAGGTGCTTCCACTGCTCCTGCCTCATTTCATTTGGGCCATAAATGTTGTGGTTGGTGCCATAAAAGCAGAGGAAGATTCAGTACCTACCCCAAAGTCCCTAATCTAAGGAGGAGAAACAGACCCAGTGGTATTGATAACCATATAGATCTTTAGCAGATTTCTTTTTAATATTGATAGGCATGTATATGCCTAGTAGCATCTTTCTTTTTAGTCAAAACAACTGAAGAACGTGAAATAAAAAAAAAGTGATTTTAATTTAACCCTTCTATCTCAGAAGTTTCTTTATGAGCAAAAGTAGAGTTTTGGCTAGACTACTTAATCTGTATCTGAAACTGGTGGGCAAGTCTGATAGTGAAAGATGAATCAGTCTTTAATGGGAACATCTGTGTGTGTCCCCTGCCATACAGGTATTAGCTCTGATAGGTGGAAGTGGTAGCTGCTAGTGGCTGTGTGTGTGGACTAGCTTCAGATTTATTGATGGCTCAGAATAATAATGGTTTGTAAATAAAATAATTACTTGAGGGTAACATACTTTGTACCTTCTGCAGGCTGAGCTCATTGGACATCAGGGACTCCTTGGATCCCTCTGTTCTAAAACAAAAGGTCCCTGTGTGCCATCCTCCCATTGGTCTCTTTCAGGCACGTTCCCTGCATCTTTTCCCTCTATACACCTCCCATTCTGTCATGACAATTTCTCTTTTAGGCCCCCATTCATGGGGCTTCTTGTGCTCCCTATTCTCCCTTCACCCCATATCAGGGTCTCCAGTTTCCACCTCACCAGCGGTTCTGTATGCCTCCCATTCCCTCTTCCAGCTATTTCAGGGCCCCATGTTCTCCCATGCCAATGGGCTGAATGCACATCTACATCCCACTTACCCCTACCATTATTATTTATCTAGGACAGTGGTTCATAAACTTTAACAACCTGTGAATCCCTTTTACTAAAATGTCAAGTCTTGTGAACCCCCTCCTAAAAATGAATGTTTCTAGGAGTTTTCTCCTTTACTTGAGTATAAATTATAAAAGCAGTGATCTTGGAAATATAAAATTTGTTTTTATGACATGCTTATTACACACTATTTATTTATTTATTTGTCGTTACAGTATTTTTATTACATTATGAAAATGGCAACACTTGTCCAAGATCTCACTTTCGTAGCTTGTATCACTTTGAATAAGCCTGTTATAAGACAAGGCTCCTATATTTCTTCAAGGAGAATCAGATGTGAAACAGCATGAAGGTATTTAAGAATCCACCTCAAAGAGTTCCTCCTACACAAGCATTCGGGTCTGGAGCAGTCTAGGCAAACAACGCACCTTACAACAAAGCTTAAACTTGTTCTTCGTCGTAATGTTAAAAACAATACTAGCTGCCTATTTAATTTTAAAAACAGCAAAAAATATCCACTTGTCTTTCCATTTTTTATAAGGAGTCTTAAAGTTTAAATCTCTTCAGTGTGATAGTGAAGCTTGCTTTGATCTGCTTAGCTCTTGGAAGTCCAGGGGCTACGGGCTGCTGACCCTGTGCTGCCCGCGGTCCCTAGGGAGAGCTCTGTCCACCATTAGGGGATTTTTTCCCAAGAACCCCCTGTAACATTTCACGAACCCACAGGGTGATCTAGGAGATAAGTCATTCAGGGTTAAACTCTAATGGGATGATGGGCAGAGATGAAATATAGGTATCGTTGTGGTGGAAGGCATTGGTGCCATCAACCATTTGTTTGATCTGTAGGCAATTGCAGAGATGCTAGAAGCTGCTTATGTGGTAAACAGATGGCAGGGGCTCCAAGAATCCTCCATTTTTCTCTCTTGCAGTTTTCTGATTTTCCAGAGTTCTGGCCATTGGTACCTAAAACATTCCTTGAAATTTTGGAATTGATCAGATGTGGCATTGAGGTGGATAGACAAACAGAGAAATGCCATCAAGTTGAGTATATGGCCTTCAAAGCTTGGCCAATTAACCAAATCAGACTACACAGTTATACCTCTACAAATGGCTTTAAAATTGTGACAGGGATTCCCAGGGTACAGTCTGGGGACCACTGTGCCTCCTTAGCTCTCTAGCCTGGGTGGTCTCTCACAAAACTATGCCAGTGACAAGCAGAAACACCCCTCCAAGCGCTGTAATCACTCAGCCATCAACATCTGGAGCCACACACCCAGCTAAATTGTATGAATGTTCCTTGATTCACTTATGAATCATACAGGGAGAGGTACCAGCCAATCACCCCAGAAATATGCCTCTTACACTGCTCAAGGCTCCCATGGACAGTGCAAACTCATTAATAAGTTTGCCACTTCTTCAAAGGAACATGGACATGCAACAGCCTTTGTAATCTGAGCTACGATTCCCCAAGCACTTCAACTTGTTTTAGGTAAAATATAAAACAAATTTATTAACTACAGAGAGACTGATTTTAAGTGATTATAAGTAGCAGGCATAGAGATCAAAGTTGGTTATCCTAGAAATTCAGTCTAAATTTAAACTTCAACAGACTAAGCAAGATTTGAATCAGTCTCTCACCCTGGTAAAAGTTACAGGCAGCTTACACTTCTCAGTATTCATACTGAACTCCCTTCCAGCTTGGGACCAGTCTCCCAATTTCAGTCTTTGTCTTCCAGATAATCTTTCAGGTGTTGAGATTTTGGGGAGAGGGGAAGAAGCCAAGTGTTGTCATTGTACCTCTTTTATACTTTCTTCCAGCTGCTAGAAAGATCCTTGCCCTCATCTGTGGGAATCCCCATTGGTAAGGCAGTCCCCATTGCATATGTGCCGTCTCTGAGAAGTCTCTGGGATAGTGGATTCTTCTTGATGGGCCATTAATGCTTATCTGGCCAGTGATGGTTGCTCCTTGTCCCAATGAAGGGCCACCTGTGGGCATCTCCCAACCTCATAAAGTATTTTAGTAATACGTGCAGCAACACATCATAACTTAACATACAATGATAGTACATACAATTCAACAGGATATTAAGATCTAGACTTTTAAAACGATACCTCACAAGGCATGCATTGTAGGAAACACTTATTAGTCATACGACAGTGTGAATATGGGTGTTCCAGGATGCTAATTTAAGGTACAGAGTATCACAATAATGGAATGATAACAAGTGAGTTTTATCATGAGGAATGTTGTACTTCTACATCTTGAAAAAAACAGGTAGTGTTAGTACTGAGAGTAATTATCACATTAACCTCAAACTAGGCCATCTGTGTTATGATGACTGAACCCCAAGAAAGCTGAATCTGGATAATAAGTGAAGACTTGGATGTTAATAATTTCTCAGAGGGACCTAATTCTATAATTGTTATAAAAGTATAGCTGCAACAGCTAGTTAAATTTATATTATAAACTACTGATGGGGAAAAATAGGACCCAGTTAATCCAAGATGGCGAATATAGCAGAAAATGGTGGAAGACTCTCTTAAAGATCTATATAGAAACTTTTCTAGTGCTGAGTCCTGGATTTCTCACCTGCTGCAATGGACTGTGAGCATCTCTAGAACAGGAACTGAAGAATGCCTTTAGATTACTACATCTGGCCTGGGTGGTGTGTACACAAGAATGGTGTGGGAGTAAGACCTGATGTTTACAAGAAGATGAAGTCATAATAAAGCCCATTGAGGGTGTTCTCATCAATAAAAGGTGAATCAGATGTCTTGTCTGGGTGGTGAAAGATGCCAACTTTTAAGGAATTATACTCTTTTAAAGTAGCACAGCTATGAACAGATAGTAAATTGAAACTTCGTATTGTATATATCCCTGCAGTTCAGTCCTGAAATATTTAAGATTTCTGTAGTCAGCTTGATTGGGAATGATAAAATACCATGTAGAAAGAAATGCTTGTAGGAAGGTGGTCAACTACAGGGACAATGATTTACCCCAGAAACCTTTGTTTTTCAACTAGTGTGTTTCAGGCCTTGGCTTGGAAACTTGGTTGCACCAATGCTGTTAGTGGGATTGGGGCTTAGTTGCTTGTGATTATCTGAAGCAGCTCCCCTTAGACAACATAGGAAACTGGCTTTGGGGTGCACTGTGTCTAGCTCTTGTCAGTTAGAAGGCTTTTCCAATCAGATATGGGACATTTGAAAAGAGAAAATTAGTTCATATCTGTAAAGAAATGAGTTCACTTTGTAACAGAAATTTAAGTATGAAGCACACTGTATCCGTGCCCATGACTATCGGTGACCTCTTGGCTTTCTGTTTCTTAGAAAGAAGGGGGCGCTCATGGAACACTAAATTCAGAAGAGTGGTTCAACAGAAAATGTTTTGAGAACCTTTGGTATAAGGTTGCATTTTAGAATCAAATTCTCTACAGATCTAAAAGATACTCTGAAAACCACTTCCTAAGCAAACTGACACAGTGAATTTGTTGACCTTGAATTCTGTTTCTGAACATAAGTGAATGCTGGGAGTCGCTCAGTAACTGGCTAAATGAGGTACCATATTGTTAATATCCTAAAGAGTTAGGGACAGATGAAAATGTGTGTAATTTTAAAGCTTCAGCTGAACTTGATAAAGTGAAAAACACTTAAAATCAACACACAAGCCCCTCTCCTCAAAAAATCAGTTAAAAGTGAAAAGAAACTGGTCATAAAACAGTACAGCTGCAAAAGATATTTGAATGAGATACAAAAGAAGGGAAAAGAAAATTCATATTGCTTTAATATGAAAACTTTCATAAGATTTGCAACCAAGGAGGAAAAAAATTTTCAGTACCATCACGCTAACTAGGATTTTTGTTGAGATTTGTGGCATGAAAAGCAAGTATCATTCTTTAGCAATAAATCGTTAAAATGAAGGCTTACCTACTAATTGTCTGGCATGTGAATGTACAGATAAACAAGTGATGAAGCTCTTGTGCAGTAAAGTTTTTTTAACCTAAACACACAAGGTGTTATAAGAATATTCTTTGGGTATGAAAGCATGACTTTTGATTAAAGAGCAATCTTTTTATAGGGTAGTAATCCAATCTCCAACTCAAACTATATACACACTTCTGCATTTAAAGACACCTACTGATATAGACTAGATGTTAAAAAATCTAGTAACTGTAGTTCTTCTGGTACTGTATTGTCTGTGAAATATACACACATGGTAGGTACTGGATTGCTTTTCAGCTAAGCACTCTTGCACATGTGCAAGGTAGCGTATCTCAGAAATTACCTTGTGTTGATCACCTGTGCACTTATCTCATTGCCAGGCAGCCTGATTGCCATCTAATTCTGTTCCTTCCTTTCACCACTCTAGATTAGATTATAATTAGAATTAGTGTACATGGGGGCACTCTGGAAAGTTGAGATGAAGTAACTAAAGTTTTGAAGTTAATATATGTTAACTTAACCTCAGTTTTGATTAAGTCGTCATAGCTTCCCATGTAGACAAGCTCTTGGGGATGTTAAATCCAATTAATTTGTTTGCTGTAAGTGAAGCTATTTAACTCCATTGAACTGAAGTGTGTTCACACCACTGTGTTATTCCAAATTAAGGTACTTTCCTTGCTAATCATTGTGTCCGTGTAACTCTGTGCTTTTTCAAGTTAACCACTCAGTATTCTGGATAGACATCCCATAGTGCAATGCTCTGCCACTCAGTTCTGTGCCCTGATTTTTCTCATGGTACATTGTGTGGTGAAACTACAGGAATTCTGGCAAGATGGGGGGTAGGGAGCAAATTAACAAACTCCGATGTTTCCTTTGTTGCTTACAGTGTTTACCCTGTAGTAAGTAGAGCTAATCTTTCTTCTCTTTTTATGCCAGTTTATTGTGTTGGTGGTTCATTCCTTTTGTGTTGAGTAATTTGGGAGACTACTCTAAATATGGTTAGAACTGGACTCTGCTTTATCTCCTGTATATATGTATTTCATAATCATGGGCTCTTCGCCAAGGATAGTCTTGTCCCAATTTCCTGAGCTCAGATTTGGACTCCATCAACCAAAGGATTACTATTGAGGATAACAAGTGGGGTGAGGGTGGCAGAGCAAGTCGCAACAGCAGTGTTACAGCAGTGCCTAGAACAGTGATCTCCAACCTTTTTTTATGCCCAAGATTATTTTTTGAATATGAGGGCAACCCAGAAGCTACCCCACCCCTTCCCCAAAGTCCCGCCCCACTCACTCCATCCCTGCCTCTCTCCGTCACTCGCTCTCTCCCACCCTCACTCACTTTCACTGGGCTGGGGTAGGGGGTTGGGGTTCAGGAAGGGGTGTGGGCTATGGGCTGGGGCTGAGGGGTTTATAGTGTGGGAGGGGCCTCTGGGCTGAGCCTGGGGCAGCGGATTGGGGTGCAGGAGGGTGTGAGGGGTGCAAGCTCTGAGAGGGAGTTTGGGTGCAGGAATGGACTGTGGTAGAGTGTTTGGGTGCAGGAGGGAGTATGGATGCTGGTTCTGGGATGGGGCTTGCAGCTGGTTTGGGGTGCTGGCTCCGGGAGGGGGCTCAGGGCAAGGGATTGAGTGTGGTCTCCCACTGGGCAGCATTTACCTCCAGCAAGCACTGTCCCTGCAGCTCCCATTGGCCACAGCTCCCCATTCCTGGCCAATGGGAGCTGCAGGGGTGGTGCTTACACAAGCACAAGCAGTGTGCAAAAGCAGACCCCTGGGGCTGCGGGCCATGGTGGCCACTTCCGGGAGCGGTGTGGGGCAAGGACAGGCAGAGAGCCTGTCTTAGTGGCAGCCCCACTTCGAGATCCTCCTGGATCGATCAGTTGAATGTGATCGATGGGTTGGTGACCACTGGCCTAGAATGTGCTAGGTTTGTACAGACCTATTGGAAGACAAGGTTCCTGCCCTGCAGATCTTACATCCTAAAAAGAGATTACAATCTAAGTGCTACCTTGTCATTGCCTGCTGCATGCTATTCCAGTTTGTTTGCCAATGGGCCCTAACAACATCCTCAGAGTACATTGCAGTGTAGTCTATAAATGACCAATATATGGATCTTTTTGTTATGCTTACAGTGGAGAGGAACAAGTAGAAGTAGTGTCCAAGTACAGATGGGAATTTTCTGTTCTTGATACTTCCGAAGATTACACTTTTAACTAGGGCTTTGGAGCTGTGCTCCTCTCCAGCTCCAGGCAAGAGCCACTGTTCTGGAGCTTCTCCGCACTCCAGCACTGGGCTCCGCTCCAAAGCCCTGCTTTCAACTGCTTGATTTTCAGGCCGAGGTAGTGAGGAGACATTACTTTAACATGGGTGTTATAGAAATACCTATATTTTGCTTCTTGTTCTCATTCTGTTCATCCTCAGTGTGATGGGTGATGTTGGAATGGCATTTTGCACACCCTGTGAACCTGAATGTGAGAAGTTTGTGGGTTTTATTTTGGGGGGGGGGGGGGATGGTAGCTCCCTTTTATGCATTCTTTGTGCCCAAAACTTCTGCACCAGTATGTCAGGGAATATATTAAATTAATAATAATAGAGGTCCTCAAGTATGTTGGCAGCCAATATCTCTATTTTTTGCCTTCATAAAATTTCATAACCTGAATTACTATTATTTGCATCTTAGCTTACAAAATATAATTGCCCAGTCTTATTAATAACTGGTAGCTTGTTTTTCTCTGTTTTACTGTTAATACTCTTTACAAAACAACCTTTAACTCTTCAGTCTTTAAGAAGTCTAATATCTTATTGTGTATATATTTTCCCTATTTATTTGTAGTAGAGAAAGACATTCTCTAATTTGTTAGGTACAGTCTAGGAAATTTGTGGCGGTTTGGGTTCTTACCTTTAGTAACTCTAGGGTGACCAGATGTCCTGATTTTTATAGGGACAGTCCTGATTTTGGGGTCTTTTTCTTATATAGGCTCCTATTACTCCCAACCCCCCGTCCCGATTTTTCACACTTGCTCTCTGGTCACCCTAAGTAACCCAGGAAAAGTGTGTAATTTATCTTGATTTTTGACAATCTAAAATGACTAATTGAATAAAAAGACAGTGTTGTGAAAAGTATTTATCATTAAACTTCATTAGAGTTTCCTACCATAGTGAAAGAGAGAGATCCATAACAAGAAAAGATTATTCTTTTGTTTTCAGCTGTTTCATTTTGTAAATATTTCAAAGTAAAATATTCCCAATTTTGTAATCTGCCAAAGTTTCAAATTTTAAATTGTTATGTTGAGTTTGCAACAAATCTTTTTTGTTTCGGAATGCTTTTGCGTGTCTGAAAATGGCCTTATCTGAGCTCAAATATATAATACTTGTGTGTATAAATGTTTAAAAATACATAATGTGGAAATTAATTTAGAAAATCTAATTATTTAGGAGATAGCTATTCAGCATTTTAATAGTGTAGGTCTTCAAAAATTCTCAGGTGATGGCATCTAAATTTAATATTTTGTGAAGGAGTGGTCATTTGATCTCTGAAGAATTTGGTAGTTCAGTTGTGGATAGTGAAGACACTCTAACAATATCAGGTTTTTTCTGACCTAACCTAGTTGTTGTACGTTTTAAAGGTGTAGGTAGTGGATTGCTGCTGGTCAGGAAAAATTATTTTGCATTGATCTATTTTTTCTTGCAAGGCACTTGAGAGAGAAGACAACAGTAGCAGTAACATCCAAAGGGTACTATGGGTTGGAAGATGAGAAAGGAACAGCATGCACTTCAACAAGGCGTCGTTCCACACCTCGCAGTTTAGCAGGCTTGACAGCAGGCATTTTTGAATCCATAATGGTTCAGGTTCTGAGACAAGAAGAACAACAGAGAGCAAAAGAAGAAAAGAGGTAAAAGGAAAAAGTAAATTTTTTTTTGTAGTCTTGCCTTTCCATTTCTCAAATATTTCTCTTCTGGAAGACCAAATACATCACCTATTGTTTGTGGTACAGAGTTCACTTCTGAACCCTGGACTACAATATAGTTAAGAACATAATTACATCATGGTGATTGCCACTGTCACAGAACCCATGAATTTTGCCATATATTTGAACTTGAGACTGAAAGGTCACCACTATCATGGAACCATTTTGCCATTTATATGAACCCCCGTGGCCACACGTTAGCGATTTGTTAGTTTTGCATCAGTCTAGTTCTCAGTGAAAAAAGGGCCAGATCTAAGGAAACTGACGTATAGTTAATGTGCAGCAGATGGTCAGTGCTTACTAATGAACTGTTCATGTTGACCCTGCTACTGCACAGTAACAGGGCATAAGTTTGCCTTGATCAGCAGCTGTGCTTTAACAGGTGATTAGTTCACCTTGATTGAGTCTCATTTCAAAGAGAACTAGATCAATGTGAACTAACAAACTGTTAATGTGCGTCAGCAGGGTCCACTAGGTTACTGTGACCATAGTGTGAAATTCTGTTGCAGTTTTTTACTGCGACTGTGCCATGAATTACACATAATTTGACCATTACAAAATGGTATCCGCAAAGCTCTAGTTAATCTTAATTCCCTTTTGTTGTTGGAAAATTTCCCAAACACTGTAATGGTGTAAGTGATTTTAAAACTGCTAATATTTTAATATCAGGAAATTTGTAATAGCATTTGAAAGTGAGAATGCAGTAGTCTATGGACATATTCCTTGTTTGCTCAATCCTGATTTACCATACTTCCCCTATGACCATTTTTTGTCATTAGCAGAACTATAAGCAGTCGCTACTGAAGTGCAGAAAACAAGTAACTTCAAACATTCTTAGTCCACACTTGTTGAAATAAAAAACTACATATACATTTTAGTCTAGAGCAACACATTCCTTAATTCAATACATTTTGAGAATAGTTTTATTCATCCTAATACCAGTAGCATATAATCAATCACCTTTTTTATTCTTTGTATGGTGTGTGTATGTCCATTTATATGTTCTATATAGGATGTTTTAAAGTATTGCTCAATAAATATTTCATTCTGTGGAGCACTTTGAAAGAGATCCACTTATGGACTGTCTCCTATCAATCCCAGACTTATCCCACAATATTCTTTTTCTGTTCTGGGGCTCTGTGAACTATGTTTGAGGATCATTCTTACAAGAACTGTATGTTGATAGGGCATATCGCTTGTTCTTCTTTTCATTTGTCATAATGTGTAGTTCAAGGTCGTAGTATCCACATCCATGTAGAAAATAGTGGAAAGGGAGAGCTTACTTATTAAATCCGAAGTCGTCTTAGGGAACCTATTTCTGTGTTGTTATTCTCCTCCAGATATGGAAACAGTAGTATGGAAAGGAATTAGGCTGGAGATCTGCAGGTAATTTCATGGATCTTGGCTCATGTACCTTCATGATGCCACTACATAGTTTCCAAGTCTCTTCTCCAGATCCCTCAATGGCAGCATGACCATTGAGCTATCCATGCTGGAATTGGCTCACATCTATTTCATGTGACTTTTTTGTGGGGACCACTATTAGGAGAAACTAATGAAGCATCAAACAACATTAACTTCCATGGTTGTTTAGTCCCCATTTCTGCCTCCTTGGGAGTAGAGCATGCTATGTCAAGCAGCTCTTCTCTGACTCTCTTTTAACTTCTTGGGTAGTTAAGGTTGATATGGTGTTTTGTTTATAAACACCAGTTTTGGGCCTTAAATATCTGAGGGCAAGTCTACACTACAAAATTAAGTTGACTTAAGTTACATCGACGTACCGCCACTGGAATAAGTAAATTGCTTTTGCATGTCTGCTGTATACTCCTTGTGTCAGCAGTGCCTCACCAGGAGTGCTTAGATTGATTTAAGTGTCAGTGTGGGGCATTGTGAACGGTTTTTGAAGCAACAGTTGATTTAAGCAACTTGGTGTCTACACTGACATTGAGTCAACCTAACCACATCAGTCTATGCGCTTCACCTCTTACGGTGGAGGAGTTACATAAGTGTAGTGGGGGAGTTACATCAGTGGGAGCTACACTGTAGTGTAGATGCTTAGTTAGGTCGACGTAAGCTGCCTTATGTCAATCTATCTCTTAAGGTGAAAGCACTGCAGAAAAAATATACTAAAAAAATAAAACCTGCAGGCATGTTAATAACCTTACCAGAGATCCTCCTCCTCCTCCTCCTCCTCCCCCTACATCTCCAGTAGGGGCTCTTGTAGGAGTCACTCCTTCAAACCCCACCATGGAGTTTTTCTGTGGTTACAAGTTAATAAAGGCTTCAGCTCAGAACAGGCAGATCATCCTGTTTCTTCATGCAGCTTGGACCTTTTTCTCCAACCTTCAGGAACAGGTAACCAGCAGACAGTGGTTCTTTCTTCAATGTGTAGCATCAAAAACTTGGGTTTTTGAATAACTGAAGATGGGGTGGAAGGAATTTGCATTCAACTCCCTCTAGATTTTTCCCAGGAAATCCACTTCATATGTATTGTCCTTCAGAAGACCATTCTGTCTGCCATGTTGTTCAGTATAGTTTTTTTGATTAATTCATGTCCACAATAATATATATTCTTTGCATTTAATAGGATGGACTCCAAAGATACTAAAACTTAATTCAATAGAGTTTTCCCAGGATATTACCACATCTGCTACTTGTCCATGTAAACAGCAATCACATCAAGAAAAAGAGTGCTTGATGGGAAATACTTTGTTTAAAGCTGCTAATTCATCTAAAATACAATTTAATAACATTAAAGATAATTGATATTTTTACCAAAAGATTAATCAGTCTTTTTCAAATCACAAAAAATTAGTTCGCCATCCTTTTCCCCCTTGCAATGTTAAATATGCTAATAAAGAACATTCGTGGTAAAAAAAACCAAAACAAACAAAAAAACCCCCCAAAACTGGATGCCTGAAGAATGCTCAAGGTCTACTTGAGCGGGATTCAGCTAGCCATTGTTGCTGATTATTTCATTTCATTAAAAGCGTGAAAGGAATGAAATTGTCCAAATCTATTATCACAAGATGAATCAGATGTTTTGTGTCAGAAATATAATAATCTATGGATTATCCTACTTATCAGGCATTAATATACTCGGTCTTAGTTTGGGCAGAAAGAACCTTTCCTTCAGTGAAAGAAATATATAAAGTAGCAGCTTGGTTTTTCATTTGTGATTGCATTTACAGGTGTCTTTGGATGCATCTTTTGGGAGATGAGTACACTAGGCTGATAAGTTTCTCTTGTTTTCTCAGGTTATATTTGTACAATACTACCATTCCTGTTGGTGATTCTTTGTTACTTCCCACTTAGAATGTATTCACAGATAAGCCACAAGAGAGGAAAAAATGACCATTTCTTGCCTGCTCATTTCTTTTCTGAATGGCATGTTCACTCAATCTGAAAAGAACCCCTTGAAGAACCAATAGGTGTGAACATTTTTAATAGAATGTCTATTTACAGTAGTTTATTTTACTTTATTGAAATTGACATTTTTGTGTTCTTGTTACACTAGCATCAAATTTATTATATTTTGTTTAGCAATTGTGTATATACACGTAATAACATCTAACTATTTTTAATAGTCTCCTTGTGTTCAGTTTTCTCCATCTTCTTGATTGTATAGATTATCAGTTCCACGTTATGGGAGCTTTGTAAGACCCCATTGACTGCTTGCTTGAATTAAGAATAAAAGTTGTAAAACTGGGTTTAGTGATGTAGAGCCAGATTTTCAAAGGTATTTAGGCACCAACTGGAATAATCCCACTCGGCACCTGTCTGCATTTTAGACGCCTAATATTTTTTCAAAATCTGACCTTCAGCTATTTTATAGAAAATTACATTTAAAAACCCCCCAACCCTGTGTTAAAAGAATGTAATTTAGGTTGCAAAGTCAAGCACTCAAAAATTCAGGAATGACAGAATTAGGTTTGGCAACACAATCTTGATTCTGAGCCGATGTGTCCTCTCTGTATACTGAATGAGGCAGGGGTCTTCTGGAAAAATATTGTACACCTCTACCCCTGATATAACACGACCTGATATAACACTAATTCTGCTATAACATGGTAAAGCAGCGCTCCAGGGGGGCGGGGCAGGGCTATGCACTCCGGTGGGTCAAAGCAAGTTGGATATAACGCGGTTTCACCTATAATGAGGTAAGTGTTTGGGGTTTTTTTGGCTCCCGAGGATAGTATTACATCAAGGTAGATTTATATTTGATCATATAATTGAAGACTGTCATAAAGTAAGTGAACAATGGGGCAGAATTAACATGGTGTGGTCAACCATAATTCTAGTATTTCATAACTATTGAGTGCATGTCATAAACAGATAGCTAAGGGTTAATGTCTCTTTGACCTGGAAAGGGTTAACAAACAACACCTGACCAGAGGACCAATCAGGAGACAAGATACTTTCAACTCTGGGTGGAGGAGGGAAGTTTGGGTGTGGGTCCTTTGTTCTGTGTGTGTGTACTCTCTAGGCTCTGAGGGTCACCACACGTCTCTACAGGCTCTCTAATCTTCTGTTTCCAATCTGTAAGTACAAAGGTAGAAAGACAGGATAGTCCTTTTATTTGGTTTTTTTCTTTATGTGCAAATGTGTAGTTTGCT
>NC_133774.1:115142668-115144262 GCF_003597395.2 Chelonoidis abingdonii
TGATTGGTGGCAGCACTACAGGATCTAAGCTGGTAATTAAGCTTAGAGGATTCATGCTGGTACCCATATTTTGGATGCTAAGGTTCAAATTTGGGAATTATTACCATGACAGTGCATGATTGAGCAACCTAAATAATGTTTAACATAGTAATATTGAATATAATTTCCTAATTTGTATTTTTAAAGAACAAATATGTCAAACAAAATGTATTATGTGCAACTGTAACATGCACGGGGCCTGGGCATGGCACATGTATGCTATGCCCACCTGCACTATATACCCGTTTAAGGGCTGTGCATAACTGGGCCCTATCTGACTGTACACAAGTTGCAATCAATAAATAGCAAAAGAATAAATAGTTTTTTAATCGCTTTCTGTCATACTCTGTTACTTTTAAAAGTAGCAGGTAAATTTTCAGGAAGAGTATGATTTTTTTCACAAATACTTTGCTTTCTTAATTTGTTTCAGATATATTTACCAACCAGCAGTTTTTTTATGTTAATTTCAAATAGTTAAAATTTTGAAAGTTCTCTCTCCACAGAAAGCATAAGAGGAGTCTTTAAGTGCAAAACCCAGAATTGATAAGTTCATATGGCCACTAAAATTCGGCTAGAGCACTTATTCAGTATAAATCCAGTTGAAGTCAGTGTGAATTTTTGCTTGTCTAAGGAATGTAGGATTCCACTATAAGAAGAGGAAATCTATTTATGACACCTTATTGGACATGTCATTCAGAGAAAAATGTTCAGATCAGATATTTTTATTAGTCAGATAATACGTAGTATCGTTTTGTTGCAGTCATTCTTTACAGTGATTTCATCATGTCAGTGTTTTGACATTACCAAATGTACAGTACTTCCTATTATTACCAATGTGATTTGCAGGTAAAAATAAAAAATAGACTCCCTTTTAAATGTTACTTTACACGCAATCACACACCAAATATTGAAATCATGTTTTGATTTCTAGTTTCTCTTTCCAAACTAGATATGCAATACTGGAGATAAAATATGACCACAGCAAAAGATTGTGTGATAAAATGAAATGTTGGAAAATATGGAAAGACTTTGTGCAATAAATGTTTATTAAATGATGTAGATTCATTCTCAACAACAGGTTTTAAAAAGAATAAAATCTACACTAGTTGCATGGATTTTTGGCCTCATACCTGTATCTCATCTGCCCAGTAGTTTGTGTCCAAGGACACGGCAGTTGATGCCAAGAGGCAGCAGGGCAAGGAACTCCAGCCCAGCCCCCTTCCTGGGAGTCCCCAGTGGGCATGGTCTGAAATCCATGGCCCAGGGAAGGTGTGGTGTGTGTGTGTGTGTTTCTTTCTTTCTTTCTTTCTTCCCTCCTTCCCCCAGGCTCCTAAATCAGCTGTGGCATAGCAAATCATTTCCCTCTGGGACATCATGAATGTGACAGTAGAGACTAATGTGTGAGACTGGGGAGGAGCCACCCTGGAGCAGCCCTCCCTACACCCTATTCTCCCGGGTGCCCCCCAAGACCTCTCCTAAACACTGTAGCTCAGTCATGCACAGTCCCTCCCATATATACCCCTTACTGCACCCTCTACCCTCCCTCCCCCGCCCC
>NC_133774.1:115144272-115174463 GCF_003597395.2 Chelonoidis abingdonii
CCCGCCCACCCTTCACTTGCCTTTCTTTTAGGAAAGCAGCTAGAGGACAAAAATGTAATGTTCAGTGGAGTTTGTAGTTCCCTCAGTACAAAAAATAATAAAAATAATTGAGGGAATATTGATGCCTATACATTTCACCAATGCAGTACTAATTGCATGAATGTTTTACTAATTACTTTAACTACTTTAAAAAATATTTTCAAAGTTGTATTGAATAAATAATCAGAACAGTAAAATAAAAAAAACTTAAATGTGCTTTTTCCTACTTATATAGGGAAAATATTTATGTAGCCAAATTTACTACTTATATTCTGCATGGGTGTGGCTGCATGCGATCTTTGGCTGTTGTTTCAACATCTTTAATAAATTAAGGATTGGTTTTGGTTATTAACAGCTATTCCTAGTGACAGGCCCCCTTCACCATCTGCTAAACCTGACCATTCCCTTCCCAGTGGCAACCCTGACACTCCCATATCCAAGGTGCAGAAACCCTTTTGGTCCCACCTTTTTTCAAGCCCATGGCTCTGATATACAGAACTTACCTGTACATCTATTTCAGTGTAGAGTTCACATATTCAAATAAACACACTACCGTATGTTAGAGTATTTAGCTGCTTGGGAGGAAATAAGGCATTTAAAAGCCGCCTTATACAGTTGCGAAGGAACGGCAGGGTTCTTGCAGGTGGATGAGAGGTTTAGGAGTGCATGGCAATTGAGTGGGTATTGAGCATTTAACTTTTTTTACTTTCTTTTTTCTATTCTACTACCCCACCCTCAGGAAATTAACCGAGAAACCCTATGTTAGTACAATATTGAAGTATAACATTTCAGTGGACAAAAGTTAGAAAATGTAGACGTGAAGATTCCCAATTAATTCAGACACCTTTGTACATGTGTGTTTGTTAATGGCATATATTTTTACATCTTGACAGAGGCAGTCCTCGGATTTAGGACACAATTGGTTCATGAAAATCGTGTCCTAAGTCAAAACGTTGTAACTCAGAACCACAGTACGCTCTGTTGCGGGGACCGAGTGTTGTAAAGTTGAAACCAGTTGTTGTAAGTTGAATTGGGGGTCAATTCAGAAACGTTGCAAGTGCTGTTCGTAGTAAGTCAAATGTCATAAAGTTGAGGACTGCCTGTAATTGCTAACCCTGAAATATAATGCAGGACAGGTACAACTCACTTTACTCTTACATGTAGTCCTGTTTACTTCAATGGGCTTAATCAACCAAGTCAAGCAAGCTTTGGCCTCACATGTGTGATGTGGCTGAATTAACCCTGATGTGGGAACATCAACTTTTGATTTTACTGAAATTTTTTAATTTAAATTCTTTAGTGTTGCGTTAATATATCTTTTTGCATTTAATAGATACATAAATAACAAATATCCAACAATATAGTATTAGGAAACTTCATCTTGGGGATCAGTTACAAACCATTTGAACTTTCCTCATGATTTGTCAGATTTCATTGGAATTACATTTTGATATCACATACTTGTCTGTGGGTTCTTGCAGATTCATAAATACATAAAGCATACTTACTCTGTGAAGAGTGCCAGTCTGTGGTATATTTCTCCCTCTTTGCAACAAAGATGCAATCTAAACTAGGCTATTAATGCAATACATAGACAAAAATATATTAAGTGGCAGATTTATATGTATACTTCAGAGGCTAGTACTTAATAGTTTCCTGTCATCAAATGGAGTCAGTGTTTGGTTGGGTCTTTTTGCTTAATTGGGAAGAGTTAATTCTTTGAATTTATATTTTATATTAATTCAGTTGTGTGTTGAGAGGGAGAATTGGGGCAAGCAGTTTGAAAATAAGATAATAGGAACTGCAATATTGGGTCAGACCAGAGATTGGGCTAGCTCAGTATCCTTGTTTCTAACAATGGTCAGTATCAGATGCTTCAAAGGGAAAGTGTAAGAAACTCTGTAGTACGCAGTTCTGGAATAACTTTTCCGTGGGGAAAAATTCTTCCTAAACCTATGAGTTAGTCTAGTGTCTGCCCTCAAACAAGAAGATTTATACCCCCATTCAAATTTTAAAATAAAATCTTTATTTACTGTCCATACATATGTCCATTTCTTCTTTAAAATCTGCTACCTTTTGGCCTCTATCCTATCTTGTGGCAATTAGTTCCATAGGCCAATTTTGTGTGCAGTGAAAACATTTGCTTCAATCAGTTTTAATTTTGTTGCCTTTGCATTTAATTGAATGTACCTGTGTACTTGCATTATGAAAAAGGTAAATAGAAGTGCCCTGTCTTCTCTATACTAGTTATTATTTTTGTATACATCTCTCAAATTCCCTCTTATTAGTGTGTTGTCTAAAGTAGCTTTAGTCTTTTCAACCTCTCTACTGAAATTTTTCTGGGTAGGTCTCTATTTATATCACTGGCCTCTGAATACACACTATTTCTGCTGTATCCTTTTTGATGTGGCACCAGAACTGAATACATTATTCCAGCTGAGGGCATACCATTTATAAATGCAATATTATTTTTTCTGTTTGTTTTTCCATCTCATTCTTTATGCATCCTCACCTTTTATTTGCTCTTTTAAATCCATATTGCACATTGGTTAATAAAACACACATGGAAAAACGATATATACATTAGAATACCTTTTGTTAAGCGTGTGTATTTATGTATAAATCAGAAAGATGTTAAATGAAAACAAGAGACAAGATAGCTGTTAGAAGTCACAGTACAGCAGTGTGAGGATAAAATCTCCAGGAGTTATGCAGTTCAATAGGATTTTAATTGGATACTTGATGAGAAGACAGTGTCTGCTGATAAAAGAGCTGTAGAAGTGTTGTTGGGGGAATACCTGATGGTATCTGCCAAGATTTTTCTCATCCCTCACCTCTTTTTCCAATTGACAGTTGATTGAAGTATAGATAAGGTATAATCACCTACACTTTCCCATTCTGCGTTATGTAATCCATATTAAAGACAAACTGAATTCTGATTTTATGTGCTATGTTCTTTGTTGCTTTAAACAAAATATATTTGTTTTTCATTCTGTATTTCTGACTTTTCTCCACTGTTTTGTTTTTTTTAAGGTAAATCACATCTGAATTTTTGTGAAATTTCTTTTATTTCAATAGGCTACGAGAGCAAGAACGAAAAGAGGCAGAAGAAGCTAGTCAGAAAGAAATAGAAGAATGGGAAAAGTCACTTTTAGCTGAAGCAGCACCTACAAGGATGGAGACCATGTGGGAAATTCCAGCTATTGGTCATTTCCTTTGTTTAGCACAACAAATTCTAAACTTGCCTGAAATAGTCTTCTATGAGTTGGAACGTTGTCTTCTAATGCCTCAGTGTAATGCTTTTTTATCCAAAATAATGACTTCTTTGTTAAGTCCCCCTCATCGCAGATCTACCTTGCATCGAAGACCAACTCTTCCTTACAGGACGTGGGAAGCAGCACTTAGGCAGAAAGTGCAACAGTGGTACACTGTTGTAGGGCAAACTGACAACCCTGATGGCTGTGCAGAAAAGCTTGGGCTGTGCCCTCAGTTTTTTAAAGTCCTTGGGGAAGTTAATCCTTTGGCGGGAAAACCATTTCATGAGCTCCCTTTCTACCAAAAAGTATGGCTGCTGAAAGGCCTCTGTGACTTTGTATATGAAACACAAAAAGATGTTCAAGATGCTGTGCTTGGGCAGCCTATCCATGAGTGCAGGGAAGTGATCCTTGGTTATGATTTCTTGGAGAATGCCTATGTTCATTTTCCACAGTTCTGCGGTGCTGATGTACGGATTTACAAACAGAAGCCTTTTCAAGCCCCTGCATTTCCAGCTCTGCCCATCAAAGTAAAAAAGGTACCACGGATTAAATTAGAGAAAGTGAAATGTGAGTATGTCAGCAGAAGCAACGGGGAAGTCAGATTTGGTGGTAGAGAAGAGCGGCTACCTCACTGTAAGATAGAAGCAGGGAAAAGTATGGATTCTCTTCTTTGTTGTCCAGCAAAAATTCACTTGGATAGCTTCAGTATCACCACAGAAAAAGAAATGAAACCCAACTGTGAAATTAAAATGCATAAAGCCTGTGACAAAAAAAACCCTGGCTGCTGTAAAGAGAACCAGGAGAAGCCAATTAGTCCAGGAGAAATTGTTGGCTTTGGGGAACCTCTCAGCCCAGGAGAAATCAGGGTTGTAGAAAATGGAGAGAGAGATCACGAAGCTTCCGTAATAAAAACTGAGCTCAGCCCATTAAAAACAAATACCCTTAAAACCTGCCAAGTACATGTGAATGGGAGTCATAGCAAGAATCCAGACATGAAATGCCACAAAGTTACTAGAGAAATGATTTTGGAGAATTCACTATGGAATAATAAGAAACTAAAACTTACTAAGATGCGGGCGAAAAAGAAGAAAAAGAAAAAAAAGAAACTGAAAGACATTTTGAATGCACATCTGCAGAGAAAGCATGATGACCAGCAAAGAAAGCGTGAGATTCATCCTCACCCATTCAAAACTTACAAACCTGAGATCCAGAATAAGTTTTTTATCATAAAAAAGAAAGAAAAACACAAGAAGCACAAATCTGGTAAGTTGATTTTATTATACACCACTACCTTGATATAACGCCACCTGATATAACACGAATTTGGATATAGCGCAGTAAAGCAGTGCTCTGGGGTGGTGGGGCTGCACACTTCGGTAGATCAAAGCAAGTTCAATATAACACGGTTTCACCTAGAACGCGGTAAGATTTTTTGGCTCCCAAGGACAGCGTTATATCGAGGTAGAGGTATACTAAAAACGAGATAGAAGGTGATAGTGGAGTGTTCTTAAAATAGACTTTGTAGCTGTATTATATTTTATTTTGTGAATGGGAACAGTAATATACATCTTACATTTCTGATATTAAGAGTTTCACATCCAGTATATGGTATGCACAGAGCAGGTCCATCAGTTGATAAAATTTGACAAAACATGATTAATGTGCAGAGTTTTCAGGGTAGCCTGTAGTGAGTGTAGTTTTCTGGGAGGCTTTTCACTTGATGCAAAAAGCATCTGAGGCTATATCTACATGTACGGTAGCGTAGAGACACCACATGCCCCCTGGCACAAGTAAAATAGCAGCATGTTATTTAAACAGGTTCTAAATTGTGCAAGCTGTTTTACATGGTGCTACCATACTTGTATTGTCAAACTCTTTAGCAAGGTGATCATCACTAGCAGTGCTCTCAGAAATATTAATTGTTTTTTAGAGTAATGATTTTACAGACTCTTTTCTCATGTGTACATAGTGAAACGTTTTTTACATTTTGAACATTCAGATTGTTGGACTGAGCAAAGTGCCTGACCTTCCATCAGTTTAAAATCAATGGAAATTATGCTATTGACTTCAAAGGGAGCAGGAGCAGGCCCTTAAAAATAACTCTTTCTGATTTTTCTTTTTTTTTTTTTTTTTTTACTAACTGTTGTTACAGATACCATTTTTAATATGATAACTTGATTACTATGACAGAGATCAGGGAAAAATTGCTATTTTCAGTTGGTTCACATTGTATATAGTGGATTGAGCACTAAAAATCTTGCTATCACAAATTCCTCACCTGTGTTAGCTGCTATAGCTGTAACTTGATGCCCAATTTTTGCAACATACTAACTTTTCATTTTGTTTTAATGCTTAAAACATAAACAACATTATCTTAAGGCAACTTCATGAACTAGGATCTGCTGTCAAATGAGTCTGTAGACAGTTGTAATTTGTTTGATTCTATTTTAAGGACTTCTTTATTTCTACTAATCTTTATTAAGGTATACTTTGTGTACCAAACATGTTATACTGTGAGAGCCTGTTATAACAGAAATGAGTGTGCTAGGCTGCAGATTTAAAATTAATAAAAGTGGGAAATGAAATAATATTATATTAGTCATAAAATGAGCTTCTGTAACTAAGTTGTAAATCTAGCAGTAAGCTAATGGAAATACCTGGTTATTTATATCAAATTGCACTTTGTGTGGTAAGGAATCCTAGTTTTGCACTGGAATTATGGTGAATTTGTCATGGAAAATATTAAAGAATGTCAATGATTTTCATTTCCCTGTAATTCTAGTCTAGTATCTACACTTTCCTTCATAGATTCCCACTCTCAAATTAAGTGGGCTCCAGCAGATGGCGTCGGAATGCTCTCACACGTTGAGTTTTTCAGTATTTCCTATATCAAGGTGACTGTTGGGAATGTGGGGGAAATTGTACAGGGTGCCAACCCTCCATATATATATAATATATATCTTTTTGTGTAATACATTTATAATATCCTTATCACAAGGCATCTGAGTACCATGCAAAAGAGACAAATACAAAAAATACTAAAGCGAAATCAGCTAAGAGTACAATGTGCTGCATAAAAAAAACCCCACAGAACACCACCAAAGGATCAGTTTCGATCTAGATAAAAGGTATTCCTCTAGGACGAATTTCCACAGTTGAGAGTCTCAGACAGACGTGGAACTTCCTATAGTCTTGCCCTGATTGAACCTAGAGACCAAGAGCAAATCAAGGCATCCACATACTGATGGGTTTGATGTAAGAACCTAGAGAGAAAAAAAGATTCACCCCAGCCAGTGTCTGACAGGAACATGGAGTAAGAGACGATCCCTCAGGTTGAATTCCAGAAATTGACGTGGCAGGGGAGAGGGAAGGAAAAGGTGAGAGAGAACATCCTAGCTGGGTTTGGGGAGGACCGTGACCTACATTTTTTTTCTCAGCTTGTCCTCTTGTGTGATGACAATCCTCATCTTCATAAACAGAGGAGCTGCTGCTGTGGAGATACTGTTCTATGACACATGGAAGCATGATGAGGGACATACAGATAAATACTCACAGAAGGGAACCCCTTCTCCTCAATCTTAGGATGCACAGTATGGAAGCATGATGAGGGACATACAGAATCAGGAAGATTGCTTGACTGAATGGGGCAAGAAATTGTCCTGTGTCTCTCTTAGCCCATTCAGGATTTATGGCCCAGAGTGGTAGATATATGGGCTTCCAACACTGGTGGGCTCACCACTTCTGGCTCCCTCTTCTCTGTCTGCTCCCAGCACTAACATCAGCCCTTAAAAGCAGCAGAGAATCCTGTGGCACCTTATAGACTAACAGACGTTTTGGAGCATGAGCTTTCGTGGGTATTCACCCATGAAAGCTCACGCTCCAAAACGTCTGTTAGTCTATAAGGTGCCACAGGATTCTCTGCTGCTTTTACAGATCCAGACTAACACGGCTACCCCTCTGATATCAGCCCTTACTTACCCCATTCTCAAGACACCAACAGGGGAGAGAGAAGAGGTTACAATAAACCGTGAAGGAGATATTGGGCATTCCTCTGACCCCATCGACACTAGATATGCTTGATATAGGGAGGGTAGAGTGAAATCTGCCTTGCAGAGCTCTGCTTCTGATGAGCCACCTGAGGTTTGTTGAAGTGAAAATACGCAGTCAGCATGCTCTGCCGCGGCATATTTTGTAGCTACTACAAGGCAGAAAGAATGGAGAATAGCAGCTAAAGGCAGATGCAGAATGGATCTGTAAAATCTGCTGGTGCAGCTCTTTCAGACTGTCAGCCCTTTAATGACCCTTTAATGGGGGAATTCTGTGCCAAAAATTAAAAATTCTGCATACAGTATTTTAAAATACTGCATATTTTGTCAAAATAACACAATATAATCACACCAGTTTCAATTATTTTGGTAATTTATTTCAAAATACCTGTCAGCACCTATGTCTGTTCCAATACAGACAACAAAAAAGATTCAATAAATGTTTTTTGCCAGGTAGATTTCTTACTAGACATATTAATACAGAACTCTTGAGTAATAATTCATTTAAATTAGAGTACAAAAATGTATTTCCTGCACCCCTCAGAAGCAGTGAAAAGACTTGGGGGAATCAGGGGTAATGGAGGGGCAATTAATTGTGGGAAGGAGCCTAGGTGTGAACTTGGAAAGTTGTTGGGTGTGGGTGGGAGAAGTATGGAAGAAGGATTATTAGGGAGCCTCCACCAGGCAGACCCTGACTGACCCTTAGCCTCTGTCATTCAGTCAGGAACATATTCCCTGTCCGTATGTGTCCTTGAACCACCACTCAGCCACTCCTACTCCCCCATCCCCAGGCGGCCCTGCACCCCTCTCCTTCTGCCCTATGTGGCCTTGTACCCCCACTCAGCCACCCCCTCCACTCGTCTCCCTGTGCCCACATTCAGCCACCCCTCTTCCCCCCCATCTCCATGTGACCTGGCATCCCCACTCAGTCACACTCCCAATTTGTCCCTGCACCTCCTTGTTCCCATGTGTCCCTGTGCCCCCACACATCCTCCACAATCTCCCCATGTGGCCCTGCAACCCCCTGATGCCATATGGCCCTGCATTCTCTACCCTACCCCCATGTGACTCTGTGCCCCCGGTCAGCCACCACCTCCTCCCCATGTGTTCCTGAATCCCCACTCCCATTCAGCCCCTGCCTCAGTCAGTGACCCCCCTCCCAAGAAGCCCCATGTGCCCCACGCTGTCCTTTCCCCATATTCCGTGCTTCCTGACCAGGCCCCCCTGGGCAGGGCATTGTGAGGCAGGCAGCCTCTTCTCTTCCCTATCAGCAGCTGGGGCTGGCTTAGTAGCGCCTGCTGTCTGTTCTAGTGACACAGGAGCCCCAGCTGGCAAAAGACATAACTGCAACACCTTTCTGGCAGAACGTATTTGGGGGGAAGGGGAGGAATTCTGCATAGCGCATCAATTCTGCATCTGTGCAGTAGTGCAGAATTAATTCAGGAGTACTTGTTGGAAGCAGAACCCTGCAATGCAAGTTGCCTCCCCCACCCCAATGGCTGAATTGGTTTTGTGTTATACTGAAAGTTGCACTGAATAACAGAAATTCTTATTGTTTTAGCATATTTGAGTATGAAAAGCATGATTTCACATACATACTCTTTCTAAATATTGCCAGTTTAAAGATATGTATGTTATCTGAGAGAAGTTAATGGAATTTGGTAAAAAAATGTCATAAAATCTCAGTAGTAGTCGTAGTAGTAGCATCAGTATATATTTATTCTTAGGTATACTCTACCTCCTTCAGAAATAACAGGTTTTCATGTTTTGATTCTTAAAATACTCTTCTGTGTTTTTAATAGGCTGGTTTTCGAGTTATGTTAAATTGAACAACTAGATACAGCCTTAACTTAGCTAGATGCTCCAGCACCCCTCTGTAATATGACACATTTTCCCCCATGAGAGTCTCAGAAGGAGAAACACATTTTGTATCTTCATGTGTTGTCCCAAGATAACTCACAAAATCTTTATAAACAATTATAGTTTATGCATTGTTTAGCTTAAAACTTTTCATAATTATTCTGAATAGGACTCACCAGAGAAAGTTGCCTTTAACCTATCAAGAGCCTTGTGATAGACGTACAACTGATATAATGTTATGAATACTGAAATGTAACCTTTTCATGAAAAATTTGTGACAAGGTCAGTGAGGTAAAGTTACTGTGTAATTATGGTGTTTTATTAGAATATCCTGTGTGACTATATTGATTTAAATTATATTGGAAATAGAAGAATGTTCATTATACAGCTGTAATGCTTGAATTCAGTATTGTTTGTACAGGATGGTGACACAATGGCTTTCCACATAAGAACGCCCAGGCATGCTCTTGGAAGACTGTGGCAACCATTCACGCTCTAGGTTGAAGTGACTTAGCTGTTTTCTCAGGCTGAGAAGCTAATGAGCAAAAGGACTATAATCACCTAAGTATCTTGATCTCTGCAGAGGGCAGGGTGAGTCACCAGAGGCTCTCCAGAGAATGTCACTGAGCTCCGATAGGCAAACAAGGTGATAGAGAGACTCTACAGAAGATTCTATAAGGAGCGGGTCCTATTAGGGTCCCCGTGTGGAAGATGGTTGAACACCTAGTAAACTAGATGAGTTGTATTGTGTTTTATTTAGGGCTGTCCAATAATTGCAATTAACTCACGTGATTAACTCAAAAAAAAAAATAATGGCCATTTAAAAAAAAAATCAATCATGATTGAACTGTTAAACAATGAATACCAATTGAAATTCATGAAATATTGTTTTTCTACATTTTCAAATATATTGATTTCAATTACAACACAGAATACCAAGTGTACAGTGCTTACTTTATTATTTTTATTATAAATATTTTCACAGTAAAAATGATATAGTATTTTTCAGTTCACCTCATACAAGTACCGTAGTGCAATCTCTTTATCGTGAAATCACAACTTACAAATGTATGTGTATATATGTGTGTGTGTAGGTGTGTATATATATGTGTGTATAATTATATATTTTTTGTTACATAACTGCCCTCAAAAACAAAACAATGTAAAACTTTAGAGCTTACAGTCCACTCAGTCCTACTTCTTATGCAGCTAATCTCCAAGAGAAACAAGTTTGTTTACATTTATGGGAAATAATGCTGCCTGCATCTTATTTACAATGTCACCTGAAAGTGAGAACAGACATTCACATGGTACTTTTGTAGACTGCATTGCAAGGTATTTACCAGATGTGCTAACTGTTCGTATGCCCCTTTGTGCTTTGGCCGCCATTCCAGAGGGCGTGCTTCCATGCTGATGACGCTTGTTAAAAAAAATAATAATAATGCGTTAATTAAATGTGTGACTTTACTTCTTGGGGGTGGGGGGAAGGAATTGTATGTCTCCTGCTCTGTTTTACCCATATTCTGCCATATATTTCATGTGGTAGCAGTCTAGGATGATGCTCTAGCATGCTGTTCATTTTAAAAACACTTTCACTGCAGATACGACAAAATGCAAAGAAGGTACCAGTGTGATATTTCTAAAGATAGCTACAGCACTCAACCCAAGATTTAAGAATCTGAAATGCCTTCCAAAATCTGAGAGTTACGGAGTGTGGAGCATGCTTTCAGAAGTCTTATAAGAGCAGGGCCGGCCTTAGGCACAGGCCAACTGGGCAAAAGCTTGCATGCTTTCAGAAGTCTTAAAAGAGCAACACTCCAATGCAGAAACTGTAGAACCCGAACCACCCCAAAAAAAGAAAATCAATCTTTGGCTGGTGACATCTGACTCAGATAATGAAAATGAACATGCGTTGGTCTGCACTGCTTTGGATCATTATCGAGCAGAACCCATTATTAGCATGGATGCATGTCCTCTGGAATGGTGGTTGAAGCATGAAGGGACACATGAATCTTTAGCGCATCTGGCATGTAAATATCTTTCAATGCTGCCTACAGTGGTGCCATGAGAACGCTTGTTCTCCCTTTCGGGTGACATAAATAAGAAGTGGGCAGGATTATCTCCTGAAAATGTAAACAAACTTGTTTGTCTGAGTGATTGGCTGAACAGGAAGTAGGACTGAGTGGACTTGTAGGCTCTAAAGTTTTATATTTTTGAATGCAGTTACTTTTTGTACATAACTCTACATTTGTAAGTTCAGCTTTCATGATCAAGAGATTGCATTACAGTATTTGTGTTAAGTGAATTGAAAAATACTATTTTTATTTTTACAGTGAAAATATTTATAATATTATAAAATGAGAGCACTGTACACTTTGTATTCTATGTTGTAATTGAAATCCATATATTTGGAAGTGTAGAAAGCATCCAAAAATATTTATATAAATGGTATTCCGTTGTTTAACAGTGTGATTAAATCACGCAAGTTAGACCTGCTAAGATATATTGTGGTTGATACATAGGAGACTGCAACTCAAAGCCTGGTCTGAATGTGGGAAAGCTGTGTGAATCCACATTGAGTGGTGATGGCTCCTGAGGCTTGAGATCTAGAGGAGTTTGCTTAGAGAGACCAAGAGAGATTAGAGGTGCAGTACTGTGACAACTCTCTACTAAAATAGAGATTAAAATAATTATTTTGATTCTTGTAAATCTGATATAGAAGCCCATTCTGGGATGGTGCGACAGCTCTCCCAGAATGCAAAAGATTCCCTGAAATACTTTGCTTCAAAGGAACTTTGATATAAATCCTGAACCTCGTAATAATGGTCTAAGAGCTTCAAAGCAATACACTTGCTGAGTATTAACTGTTTCTCCCTTCTTTGTAGTCAAAATTGCAAATACTTATTTAGAACATAAACATGGTTTGTATTTGGTATGGAATTCAGACTCTGAGATTTAAGTACTAATTTCGTATAACACATGGGTAATTAATCTGATGGTGTTTAGTATAAATTCCATCCACACCCTCAACTCTGTTCTTGGAGATGTAAAAATTCTGTTACAGTAGCATCAAATGTAATCTAGATGAGTGGTTTTCAAACTGTGGGGTCACAACCCAGTAGTGGGTCACGGAATGTAAGGCACTGGCTTGCAGCAGCTCTGGTCAGCACTGCCTACTGGGCCATTAAAAGTCCTGCTGGCGGTACTTCCCGGCTAAGGCAGGCTAGTCCCTGCCTGTTCTGACACCACGCTGTGCCCCAGAAGTGGCCAACAGCAGGTCTGGCTCCTAGGTGGGGGGCCAAAGGGCTCTGTGTGCTGCCCCTGCCCCGAGCATCGAGCTTGGAGGAGGGGGAGCGGTACCTGTGGGTAAGAGCTGCTTAGCTGGATCTGCTGCTGGCTGCTTCTGAGGAGCCTGCCTTAGCACTCCTGTGCACTGCTGACCAGGAGCTGCCCGAAGTAAGATTGTGCCCCAATCTCCTGCCCCAGCCCTGAGCTCCCCCATCAAACCAGAGAGCCCCTTCCTGTACTCCAAACACCTCATCTCCAGCCCCACCCTGGAGCCTGCACCCCCAGCCCAGAGTCCTGCCCCCTTCCTGCATCCCAACCCCTGTCCCAGCCCTGAGCCCCCTCATACTCGAAGCCCCCTCCTGCACCTCAGACCCCTCGTCCCTGGCCCCATCCCTGGGCCCCCTCCCACATCCTCACCCCCTCATTAGACCCCCACCCTGTAGCCCGGATCCCTGCAGCCCAGCCCAGAGCCCCCTGTTCCACAGCTCCACTGGGTCACGGGCATCAACAATGTTCTTCAAATGGATTACCAGAAAAAAAGTTTGAAAACCACTGATCTAGGTTTAGAAAGGCCTGCTAACTAGGTCATGAGCATATAATGAAATACTGTGGGACCACTTTATTTTTCTAAGTTATAACAAGGTTCTTGAAGCATCAGGTCTCTGTGTTTGTCATTCAGCACCAATGTCCTCAGAAATGTGTCATCACTGAGATTTCATTTTATTTGCTATCATTCTGTGTTGTGAGTCAGTTAATTATTCATTTTGTTGTAAGACCTCTGTTTTGAGAATAGGGAGATGCAGACAATGTCAGCATAGAAACACCTGATGTGCACTCTGTCTCTCCATTTGCTGGACTCTTGAACCTTGCGTATTTCTAGATGAGGAGCTGTTGGGTGGGACTAGAATAGTCTACATTTAAAAATAAAAGAAGCACCTAACAAATATGAGGTTTCAGTTGCTCGCAGAACTTCAGGGAACAAAAGGTACGCCCTTATAAACATTCTACGACCTTATAAAGGTAACCCAATCTACCACAACTCTACCTCTCTTACTACCATGATAGTTTAAGCACTAAAACTGAAGAAAAAATAAGGTCCTTGTTTTAGAACAGATCTGTGGAACTTTATATAGTACATATTACTACAGTTCAGAATAAGGAGGGAAAGCTCTCTCTATTGGAGGAAAGAGGGAGCTGCAATTAGATGTTCCCAGGCTGAGGAAAGTGATCTCTGATGATTTCTCCATAGGCTCTTCAAATTTAGTAGTCAAACAAGAATTTTTGTTGTTGTTTTTCCCATTTGTTGGGGTTTGGTCTCACTCTCTCAAACAAAATAAAATATTGTTACCAGTGGGAAGTTACAAACAATTGGAAGAAAGCTAATGTTGTGCCAATATTTGAAAAAGGTAAACAGGGCCACCTGGGTAGGTATATGTCGGTTAGCCCGAGATCAGTCCTAGGCAAAATAATGGAAAGACTGATATAGGTCTAGATTAATTAAGAATTAAAAGAAGGTAATATAATTAATGCTAGTCAACATGAATTTATGGAAGATAAATCTTGTCAAGCTAACTCTTTGAGAGATTAAGTTTGGGTGATAAAAATAGACATGTTGATGTAATATACAGGCAGTCCTTGGACTTGCGACACAGTCATTGGTTCCCTGAAAATTGCATCGTAAGTTGAAACATCATAACTGGGAACTGCAACCCACTCCATTGTGGGACCGAGTGTCATAAAGTCAAAACCAATTGTTGTTGTTGAATCAGCGTGTCAATTCAGAAACGTTGTAAGTGCTGTTTGTCGTAAGTTGAATGTTGTAAAGTTGAGGACTGCTTGTACTTAGACTTCTGAAGAGCATCTGGCTTGGTACTGTACAACATTTGTGTTAAGAAGCTAGAATGATACAAGATCAACATGGCCCACATTACATGAATTAAAAATGGGCTAACGGATAGGTTTCAAAATGTAAATGGGGAATCATCAAGAAATAGTTGTGCTTCTAGTGCTAGTCCTCTGCTAGTTATTTTTACCAGTGACCTGGAATAAAACAGAAAATCATTACTGATAAAGTTTGCAGATGACCCGAAGATTGTGGGAATGGTAAATAATGAAGAAGATTATTCTGGATCAGTGACCTATCTGGATCATTTGGTCAGCTTAGGCACAAACAACCAATATGCATTCTGTTATGGCCATGTGTAAAATCATATATTTAGGAACAAATAATGTAGGCCATACTTACAGGATGGGGTACTCTATCCTGGGAAGCTGTCTCTGGAAAAAGACTTGGGAGGGTCCTGTGGGATAATAGCTCAACATGAGCTCCCAGTGTGAGGTTATAGCCAAAAGGTCTGATGCTATCCTTGGGTGCATGAACAGATGAATATCAAATAGGAGTAGTAAGGAGGTTATATTACATCTGTATTTGGCACTGGTATGACCACTACTGGCATAATGTGTCTGCTCAGTCATCTCAGTGGCTTACATTTTTCAGATATTTAAAAAAAAAGTTGTGCATATATAATTTTTATACACCTGTGTTTGAATAAGTGTGTAATGCAAGGAGTGATTTGCAAATTAAACTTCTTTGCCCTGACAGCACCAGCTATGTGTGCAATTGCAAGGCTGTCACATAATATTAGAGGGAGGCCATCTCCCTCCTAAAATCATATCACATTGTGTTTTGCAGTAACAGCAAGTAACCTAATCATAGTTTAATATATCACAAAACCTACTCTGTCTTGGCTGAAAATTAAATGCTTATGTGCCTTTTCCGCCTCATTCTCTACACATCTTCCACCTTCTACAGCGAATGACTGAGTTGTAGAAACAATGGCCATAGTCACTCCACACCCCTCATTCTATCACTGAGTACTAAATGAGGCAAAGGTCCTGTGGAAAAAAGATCATGTGATTAACGACTGAATTGTGGTGCATTCACATAATACCATGTAGTTCTTACATTGCACTTTTCATCAATAAATCTGAGTGCTCATAAGGAAGCAGATTTAAAGAAGGTATAATGAATTCTGTAATTTCCTAGCTTTTGAATATTTAGTAACATTTTTTTTAAATGTAGCTGAGACAGTTCTTGAGGTACCCAGGACTCAGAGTCACCTTGTTATCCCCTGCCTTCAGCATGAGGGAATCTTGTTTATGGCAGCTGAGTGTTAGCTCCCTAACATCACTAGCCTTTCAGCCACTCAAGCACTTTCATCTGGGCAATGCTAACTCAACCTTCACCTTGCAAGTTAACAAGTACATCCCAGTTACCGAATCCCTTTGAATTATTATCCTGTGATATCTAGCCCCTGCCAGTGGCTACTCATAGATATCCCCAGTCCTGTGCCCCAAAGGAGCAGTGTACCCCAGTTCACCATTTTACCCTAAACCACTGCTCTTGTAAATCATATAGTACCTGTGAGCACTTATAGTAAAACAAAAGTGGATTTATTTAAGAAAGAATACAGATTTAACTAGAAACAAGCCAGAGTGATGGAAAGAAATGGAACTCAAGCCCAATGTTGAGAACTTCGACTGCGACAGTGCTATCTATTTTTTCACAATTTTGTTCACAAACTCATCATATTAGGCCTGTTCTTAATATAGTGCTCAAAACAGTCCACTGCTGAGTTCTATTGTGGGAGAGTTAGCTTGGTTCCTCCCACTTTTTTCAGAGCAGCTGCTGCAAAGTGGTTGTTAACTGAAGTATTTTGCAATTTCAACAATATTCGCCTTTATTTCTGGAACACTGAAGTCTTTGGCAAGGAGAGCATGGGACTCTCTTCAGTCTTTTCTAAAAAATTTCTTCTCATCTTGTAAACATTTGCAGCATTGTTTGTGACCAAGGTGCATACTATACATTTGAATTTTTTTTTTCAGTTTGTTATGGCTTTTACTGCTACTTGTAAGTATTCTGCTGTGTGTGCATTTACTGATGTATCAATTGTTTCTGTAAGGAAGACATTCCCTTCTTCTGTTGTCACACAAGCACATACAACAGGATCATTGTGGACATTGCTCCACCCATCAAGACTCGGGTTAACAATTTTACCCTCTAAACCTTTTGCACACTGCTCAATTTCTCTTTCATACACTTTATCCAGCAATTTGCCTGCTACATCTGCTCTGTTGAGTGGACTGTATACTGGTCTTAATGACTGACTCATGTTAATGAAGTGTGGTTTCTCAATCATAGGGAAAGGAGAGTTTGTTGCATAAACAAACAGGGCAATTTTCCCATCGATGACCTCTTTTTGTAATCTGCTGGTTTTTATCACAAATTTATCTATGGTTCTGGAGGATGGAGATTTTTTTCTTTTTGCTACAGGTGATATACTGTGGCTATGTGACATATATGATGTGACAAATGCTACCATTGGCAGATAACTCTGGAACTATAGAAAATGATAGTGATCTTGAAGATGGATAGTCTTCAGAATCCTGTATGTTGAGGATGAATTCTCCTAAACAAAATAAGTCAATGCTGTTATTTAATTATTATTACCATACTGCTTACTTCATATTACTCATTGCATTCACTGACACTCAGAACTACTTGAAAGGTGAAATTGTAAAATAAATATCTACCTATTTCAGCTATTTTTTTAATCACAGCTGCATCTAAAATGATAGTACCACAGAGTAACTACTATATTTTTTGCTCAAACATGAGAATTCAAGAATAGCCCAGAAGGAAGACAGGCAGTCCTTAAGAAAGAAGTATGAAATAAAAAAGTTTACCAACTTGAAGATCATCCATGTTCAGACCTATTCCCTTCATCATCATCAACACAGCTTCCTCCTGAGAAGGAACACGTCTCATGATGTTGTTTCATTAGGGCAACCAGGCCTTGCATTTCTTTGTTTCACTGTTTACATTTTCCATTCATGCCTGTCTTACCCACAGATAAAGGAACTTCATTAAAATATTCCCACACTGGGTCTCTCTTACGGCCTGCTGCCATTATAGGTTTTCCCTTCTAATGACAGAATGGTATGGTAGAACTCAAATCAATGAAGGCCACACTCAGAAAGACTTCTGGAATATGCTGCTCAGTTTCACTTTTGTTTCTACTGCCTGTCCCTCCCTTCTCAAATTTATTTCTAGATGACTTCTCCTTGTCCAGATCTATTCTGCCCCCAGCAATCTTCTATTCATTGAACTTTTTGAAACTTTGTACTTTTAGAGAGAGGTAAGGGATTGATACTGTGTACACAAATTTGCAGAGGGACAATAGGGTTGAGGTCTGTTATTTCTCCCCTCCCCCCCCCATTTATTTAAAAACATTTTTGCTATTAACAAACGTTATCTCTGGAGACACAAATCTGCAGTTTGAGAACTGCAAAACTAAGCATCTCTGATGGTATCTTTTAGACTGAGCACTGAGTCCCAGTGGGTAGATAGAAAGATTAACCTAAATAATCTATGCAGAAGCCCCTCAAGCCCCATAAGAATGGATCCCTAATCCATGAACTATTGTAACTCATTTACAAAACTTTTCTTAAACATTACTTGACTATATTGTCTCATACTATAGAATTAGAATTTATAATCCCTATTCCATGATGAGATATCTTTGAGCTATAATGTATCTTAATTAAAACTATTTTTGATCAGTTTTTTCCTCAAAAAGCATTTTATCAAAAAAAATTGATTTAAAAAAAAATCATTTTTTCCACCCTGATTTTATGCAAGATAAGTCATGTGAGATGTTATTGGAGAAGTTATGCATATTGACTATGTGTCTGTATTTCAAATGTAGTTACACCTCCGTAATTCCCAATAGACAAGATGCTTTCAGTCTAGATAATGGGTGGGGAAGGGCCTATTCTTGGCAATGGGCCATTAGGATAAAACAGTAGGCATTAGGAGAAGCTGATCTCCTACATAAGCCTTCCTGAGAACACTCTACACAGCCTGTGAGTAATGGCTGCTGTGAATCTACAAGGACATGTGATCTGACCACTTACTGCTGGACTCCATCTTGGGATGTCAGTATTTTTCCACAGACTGGTCTGGGAACCAAGCTTTGAAACAAAGGGTTCCCACCATATGCAAAAGCTGTACAAGGCAAGGAGTGACATCATGGGGTGGTCTTAACTACCTACACAAGAAGCCTCCAGGAAACCACTGAGAACCTACTGAACTGGGGGAAGTGCTAGATACAAGCTATAGGGTTTTCTAGCTTGTGAATGAAACGCTTGGGGTTTCCAAGCTGAAAAGCAAGTGCAGCTTGTTTCCTAAAGAATCTGCAGCCTGCTTGTATCATCTTTTAGGGCAAGAATCTGCTAATTCATGTCCAGTCTATTTAGTATATTAAGATTAGCTTGCCTTTTTTGTTTTTTTTTTGCTAGGCAATCTGCTTATGTTTACTATCCCTTACAATCACTTAAAACCTATCTTTTATAGTTAATAAACTGGTTTTTATTTCATCTAAACCAGTGAGTTGGCGTGAAGCATATGGGAATCTTAGCTCAAGGGTCAAAGACGGTTGCACATTCCTCTCCGTGTTGAGGGAGTGGGTGAACTTCATAAGTTTATGCTGTACAATTCCCTGTGCAGCGCCAGACAGTATAATTTTAAGTTTGTTCTCCAGAGGGGGTGTGTGCCTGGGGAGCTGGGAGTTGCCTTAGCTGTGACCTGCATGTAACTGCAGCTGGGTGTGTCCCTACCTGTATGTATGCTGGTGAAAGTGCAGGCTGCAGGGCTTTTCAGCTTGTCACAGCAGTACAGTGTGAGAGGGAGCCCAGGCTAATGGGTCAGGGGGCTCAGTGGTACCCCAGGGGGAATCCATCACAGGGTCCCACATCGATGCGTCCTGGGTCCAATTTTAGATATCTTCATAAATTTGGATAATGGCATGGAGAGTGCCGTTAGAAAGGCTGTGGACAAGACCAAGCTGGGAGAGATTGCAAGCATTTTGGAGGACAAGATTAGAATTCAAAATGATCTGGACATAAATAAATAGGATAAAATTCAGTAAAGAAAAATGCAGAGTACTCTGCTTAAGAAGGAATAATCAATTTCACAAATATAAAATAGGAAATGACTATCTAGAAACAAGTACTGCAGAGAAGGCTATGCGGGTTATAGTGGATCACAAACTAAATCTGAGTTAACAATGTAATAATGTTGCAAAAAAAGCAAACGTCATTCCAGGATGTATAAGCAGGAGTCTTGTAAGCAAGACAAAAGAATGAATTCTTCCATTCTGCTCAGCACTGATAAGGCCTCAGCTGGAGTAATGTGTTCAGTTTTGGGCACCACATTTTGGGAAAAATGTAGACAAATTGGAGAAAGTCCACAGGAATGCAACAAAATGAATTAAAGATCTAGAAAACATGACCTATGAGGAAAGATTTATAAATGAATTTGTTTAGTCTGGAGAAGAAAAGATTGAGGGGGGCCATGATAACAGTTTTCAGTTATATAAAAGGTTGTTAATAAAGAGGGAGATAATAAATTGTTTTCCTTAGCCATATAAATGTGTGATCTGTTTTTGAATCCTATTAAGTAGTTGGCCACGATGAGACATTGTGACAATGAGTTCCACACATTCTTTATGCGTTTTGGAAAAAAAGGATTTCCTTTTAATAGTTGTATAATTTATCACCTTTCAGTTTAATTGAATGTCCCCTTGTTCATATGTTGTTATAGCAAGAAGAAGTGCTCAGTCTTTGTTTATGCTATTAATTATTCTGTGTTTGTCTATCATGTCCTCTTTTATTCATGTTCTTTTCAAATTATAATATCTCAGTGGTTTTCAGCTGCTTCTCATATGGAAGTCTTTCCACATCCACCATTATTTTTGTCTCCCATCTCTAGACCACTTCTGTTTCTGCTATATATTTTTGAAATAGTGTGATGAGAACAGAATATTCTGTAACAGAGTATTCCAGGTGACAATTTATCATTGATATATATAAATAATATTTTCACTGTTTTCTGTGCTGTTCTGGATACATCCTAACAGGAGCCATATCTTTGAATTTGCACTACAAAGCACATTGCACACTAAAATAATTAAAATTTATCAGACCAAATTTGGAAAAATATAGACCAAAATATCGTTCGTGAAATTTTAATCACCTCACAAAAAATACCGAAACACTTACTCCAGGCAAGTCAATGAGAACAATATGGTAATTTTTTACCTAATCCATACTAGAGGGGGAAAAAAGGGAACTTTATGTGGTAGGTTGTTTTTAAATTATTTGGTTGTTTTTGTTCATTTTGCAGCTTTTTGCAAATTACTCTGAGGTTTGGAATAGTAATAGTAGTCTTGGCAGAGACAGATTGATCTCTTCATTTGCACTCTAACCATTAAAGATGTTAAATATGTACAATTGTGGGTGATTGTAGAAATTATTCCCTGGGTATCTTGCGCACGTGTAACATTTATAGCTATTTTGTTAGTTTGAGAGATTACAAGGAATATTATCCCTGATATTTTAAGGGTAAACTGATTGCCTTTAAAGTTTAATAGGAATTTTTCTTTCAGATCATTACATTGTGCAATTGGGAAGGAAATGTATTGTGTGGAAGGCGTTTGCCTTATTCTAAAGCAAGATTAGGTTTTGGCTGCTGCCGGGTACAGGTTGCTGGACTAGACTGAGCAGTGATCTCCTCTGGTATGGTAACTCCAGTGTGTCCATGAGGTGATTTCTAGAAATTACTTGTGCTTTGAGAGCTCACTTAATATCACACGGCAAAGGCCCCAGGCCTAGTGTGTGGATCAATGTGGGGTACTAATCAATGTGGGATACTAACATCAGAGAAGAATTTTTGTAGGTAAGGTTGTCCCCCCCCCCCCCCCCCGCCAATTTATGCTTCTGGTTTAAATTATGCACCCTCCCCCTCCCGGTCACAATGGTAGTGTGAATGTTTGTTTCATAGTTTACTAATGTTCTTAATTTTCATTTGGTGTGTTGGAGTTTATAGTGGGTTTATTCATTGGTGAAATAAAGGTGCCCCACACACAGGTACTTGTAGTTTAATGTTTGCTTTTGCTGAGTTCAGTTGTGTTTCATGATGTTTACATGACTCACCATCAGCTATCTGTTAGTTATAATTTAACTTTCAAGGTTGTATGTAATTTGGTTTTATTAATGAAGTGCAATAAACAGCATTATGAATCTTTTCTCTTTTAATCTTACAAGGAAAAAAATCCATATCTAAAAAAGCAATTACAAAGAAGAGGAAAGCTGTCACAAAGCCTTCGGTGCCAGAATTTCAGGTAAATGTCTTAATTTTTGTTCTATATACTTGAAACTAAATGTCTTTACAGCATGTATCTCCGACTGCAATTGGCTGTGACTCTAGAAGTTATGCTTGCAATTAATGAGGAGTAACTCTCTTATTTTATTCCGATCACAGACAAGCAGATCCAAAGAATTAATCTGATAGCATTTTCAGATGTGTGTGCTGCTTTTGTGGTAGTAAATGTTCTTGTATATATTTAATCATGTACAGCCTTACATAGTGTTGCCGAGACCTACTTAAGTAAGATCGTTTGTCAAGGAAAAAATAAAGAACATGATTTGAAAAACTAATAGTGATTCAGGTAATACTGTGTACATATTAACAAACCTGTAGTTTCTATGGATATAATTAGTTGCATTTTTACGTGTTGTGTGACATTGCATATCTGTGTATAAGGGAAACCTTGTTTGATTTACTCTGAGACTGAAAAAAGTCAGACTTGGGAATTTTTTTTTTTTTTTTAAGTTTTAACTCTTATCTGTACATGAACTTCAGACTGGAGAGCTCAGAGAATGCTAACTATAATAGTGTTGTTTTCTTGTGCTACAACAGCTAAAGTCTTTCAGTATTTCTATTATAGATCATGATTTATGTATACATGTTCACTTGGATTGGAACTACACCTGTAACTACAAGAATGTCTTTTTACTCTTTTATATCTCTTACCTAAAGAAAGGCATCAATAATATTCTTAGCGCTAAGGCCTTACATGAATTGTAATCATTCTGGAAAACCACAAATAGAACCATTTCTTCTGTGAAGATGCTGTGTCCCAGAAGAGGGCACAGGAAGAATTTCTAAATGGTAATGCTTAGTAACTAACCCTAGATGCTAGATCACTATCTGTAGCTAAACATTTTTGTTGTACTCCTAGTATGGTACTAGATTGCAACTAGCATCTGTAGAAGTGTTAGATTATGGAGGAGGAAAGGGTACTGATAAAAAAGAGGGGGAGAAAGGAAAGTATGTTAAGTATGCCATAAAAATTGTATTTCCTTGGCACATTATCCACATGTATTTTAATTTACAATTATGTATTCATAAGGCCCTGCGTATGCTATTGTTTTTTAAAAACTGTTAGTCGAGCTGTGATTCGAATGTAGACAAGACATAACTTATTTAAAATGTCTTCCAGATAATATGGAGCCCTAATGAGTTTTAAAACTATTTTGATTAAGTTATAACCTGTCAATACTGGCAATACACCCTTACTAGGAAATCTTTTTTAATAGTGTGCAGGCAGGGCTGAAAAAGAGGAGTCCTGTCCAAGAATATATGCATATTAAAGGAGTTATAGTGGAAAGACTGCTAGAGTTTTTGGATATGGCAGGATAAAGTGTGCCTTTATAATGCTCTCCTGGTGCCCTGTGCTCTAAATATGTACTCAAGAAATATTCATAGCATTTCATTAATATAGTGGTAGTCTTTTAATTGAGGCTCTGCAAGCCTGTTTTTAGGGTATGAAATATGGAAAGTGAGGCACTTTAATAATCATAAGAGTATTGCTATCCTTGCACATAGACCTATTGTAAAATAAATACATAAAGTTCAGAATTGTTCTCAGAAGTTGCTTTATATACATGAAACATATCTGGCAATATAGAAACTCTTCACGCTGTACAAAACCATAATGTGGACATGCCAATTGCATATTATTTATTGAACTTTATTTTATCAGGATAGATATTATTGGGGAGATACTTTAAAAAAGAATCTCAGTGGCTGAGCAAATTATTATTCACACCTTGTAACAGCCACAACCTGCCCAAAATACAGCCATGTAACTGACAGCAGTATTAACTGGTGGAATCAGAGTCCCTTTTCGACTGGACATTCCAGTCAGAAACCAGATGCATGGCAACCGTAGCTGGGTGGGGGTCACTGTCACCATGCCTCCGTAGGTCACTACTGAGAATACGAAATTCAGGACAAACTGCTGAGAAATAGGGCAGACACACCCCAAAACTGCTGGTTATGCTCCCAAACCAACAACAAAAGTAAATTTCTGTTTCACCACACTGGCTAACAAGAAGTCAAAAAAGCAGTCTCCTTAGGCATTCCAGCCTTGGATTCAGCACCCAGACATGACTTAAAGAGAGTGGTTTTTTAAAACCCATTTCATCAAACAAAAGGGTCCTCTGTCCCAAAGGACCAGCCACATACCCAGATCAATATATAACTCAGATTTTAGTCAATAATCACACTGTTGCCAATCCTGTAGTATCTAAAATCTAAAGGTTTATTTATTAAAATAAAAAAAAAAGGTGACAGTTAAAATTGGTTAAAGGAATCAGATACACACAATAATTGCCAAGTCCTTGGATCGGTCTTGTAGCAGTGATGTAATAAACTGCTGGCTTGCAGGGGCGTCAGGTTTGTAGAAATTTTGGTGGTGCCCAGAACCTGCCCCCCCCAACTCCGCCCCCAACCTGCCTGAGGCTCTGGGAGGGAGTTTGGGTGGGGGGAGGAGGTCTGGGGTGCAGGGGATTGGGGTGCAGGATGGGTGAGAGGTTGGGCTCTGGGAGGGGGTTTGGGTGGGGGACAGGGTCTGGGATGCAGGCTCTGGGATGGAGTTGTGTGCTGGGTGCAGGCTCCAGGCTGCGGCAGGGAGTGGAGGTGCAGGCTCTGGGATGAAGTTTGGATGTAGGCTCTGGGCTTGTGCAAGGGGTTGGGGTGCAGGAGGGGGTGAGGGTTGCAGGCTCTGGGAGGGAGTGTGGAGGGCTGGGACGCAGGCTCTGGGAGTGAGTTTGGAGGCAGGAGAGCGTGTGGGAGAAAGGGGTGGGGATGCAGGCTCTGGGACGGAGTTTAGGTGCTGGATGCAGGCTCCGGACCAGGGCAGGGGGTGGGTGTGCAGGAGGGCGTGAGGGGTGCAGGCTCTGGGACAGAGTTTGGGTGCTGGCTCTGGGCTGGGGGTCGGGGTGCAGGCACTGGGAGAGAGATTAGGGGTAGGAGTGGGTGTGTGGAAAGGGACTGGGGGTGCAGGCTCTGAGAAGGAGCTGGAGAATGAGAGGGAGTGTGGAGGGTGCAGGCTCTTGGAAGGCATTTGGGGGCTGGAGGGCATGTGGAGGGAGGGGGTACAGTCCCTGAGAGGGAGTTGGGGGACCGAAGGGTGGGGTGCAGACTCTGGGAGGGGGTGGGGGAGTGTGGCACTTACCTGGAACTCCTCGGTAGGGCAGGCCGGAAGTCTCCATGTGCTGCTACCTTCCCCAGCACTGCCCCCGCAGCTTCTCATTGGCCACAGGGACTCTTGCAGTGGGACACAGACCCACTCTGCCCAGGGGCTGTAGGGAGGGGCCGGCAGCCACGTGGAGTGAGCAGGCAGGAAGCTGCTCAGCTGTGCTGCGCTGCCAGTGATGAGTGGAGGCCACAGGCTGTTTTCAATGGCCTGGGGGATGTACCGGGCGGAAGGCAGGGCTGAGCGAGAGACTCGGCCTCAGAGTGCTGAAGCCAGGCCCATGGTGCCCGAGCACCACGGACCCATAGAACTTGCCGCCCATAGTGTCGTGTTAAGTCTCTGGTTGCTTCCAAATCATTGGAAGGTCCTCAGTCCTTTGGTTGGAATGCTGCCATTAGCATAAGTTCATAGTCCAGAAGTTTGAGCAGGAAAGAGGCAAAATGGAGGTGTTTCCAGGGCCTTTTATTGCTTTTGCCAATTGAAGGAAAATCCATTGTTCTTACTGTGGAAAATTACAGGTAACAAGATGGAGTTTGGAGTCACATAGGCAAGTCACATGTCCATGCATGATTTTGCTCGGTCATAGCAGAAGCCATTACTGGTACTCTAGTTAGAAGGTGTGGATGGGCGTCTTCCATGGTCCATTGTGAGTTAAGTGTTCCTTGATGAGCCGTTTAACTTGTATAGTCCCTTCAAGATGTGCATGCTAACTACCTTCTGGGCGTTACTACAGGAGCAGACATATTTGAAATAGAGGTATACAGCCAATACTCATAACTTCAAATACAAAATGATACATGCATACAAATAGTATAATCGTATTCAGCAAATCAGAATCGATCCATAAACACCTTACTTGACACACACCTTGTATAAAATTTGTTGCAGTTATATAACAGTGGTAGCAACAATAATCTACATGGTCATATTTTAATCAGATAATGTCACAGTCACCTCTGTATGTCACTAGGTGCTTCTTGGGATTTCTTGAATTCAAGAAGTCCCTAACAGCAGAGCAGATGGAGGATAACTGCACAATGGAGGTGAAACTGTTGTGTAATGTTACAACAGCTGTGAAGGTTGATGAAGGCTGCAGCAAATAAAGCATTTCCAATCATCATGGTGTCCATGCCATTAGTTTCAAGTCCTCTATCTGTCAAGGATAGTTTGGTGACAGTTGTGCATCCGTCTTCCCACTTTAAAAAAAGTCCTGCACAGGCATCTTCCAGTTTTTTGGGAAATGACTATTGTACAAGTCAAAAGTCCAGTGGTGCTCGGTGAGTGGCTATGGGAACAGGACAGTGAAATCTAGAAGTTCCTAGTCACAGACCGACACACAGGTGGTGGGTGTGTGATACAGTCGTCTTGCTCGAGGACTGAGGCGGGTCGAGCATCTTGGCAGCCGCACCCACGACTGAGCAGTCCTTTTTATGATTCACTCTGCTCACCCCATATGGGGAGGGGTTTAGAAAAGGTACCTTAAAAATAGTCTTTCCTCTGTTTTTCCTGGCAGGATAGCCGCATCCAGCAGGGTCACCACCTCAGTGGTCGAAAATGTAAGAAACTTTTCAACTTTGGAACTTGGAATGTACGTACCCTGATGGACAATTCAAACAGTGACCGACCAGAGCGATGCATAGCCATTATTGCTTGTAAATTGAATCGGTTTAACATCAATATTGCTGCTTTGTCTGAAACTAGAAGAGCTGATGAGGGACAGGTGAGGGAGAAGAAAGGAGGATACACCTACTTCTGGAAGGGAAAATCTATAGATGAACCCCGATTGCATGAAGTGGGCTTTGCTATAAAGAACAAGCTCATAAGGTGCCTCTGTAAGGTATGAGTTGGCATCAATGAGCGGTTTATGACACTTCGACTGAGTTTCACCAGAAATCAACAGGCAACTATTGTGAGTGCCTGTGCACCAATACTGGATGCAGATGAGAATGTAAAGGAAGATTTTTATTCTCAGTTGGAAACCACTTTCTTGGAGACCCCTACAGAAGACAAGATCATCCTTCTGGGGGATTTCAGTGCACATGTTGGACAAGACTCAGACCTGTGGAAAGAAACTACTGGGAAAGAAGGAGTTGCAAAAGCAATTCAAATGGAATTCTGCTCCTGACCAAGTGTAGTGAACATAAACTTATTGTTACGAACACCCTTTTCTGACAAAAACGTTCAAAACATCTTAGAGACACCCACTGTCAAAACACTGGCATCTCCTTGACTATGTCATAGTTTGTGCCTGAGATTGTAGTGACGTACTTCTCACAAGAGCAATGACAAGTGCTGATGACTGTTGGACAGGTCGTCGCCTCATTTGATCCACAATGAAAAGTAAGATTGCTCCCAAATGGAGGCTGCAAAAGAAGCAGGTCAGGCGCAAGCTTGAATGTTCAAGATTTGAAGGACCCTATTAAATGTGGCCACTTCCAAGCATTCTTAGAAGAAAAGCTTCCATCAGAGTTTCCAGAAGAAATTGAGGAACACTGGAGCTAATTGAAAGTCGTAATCATAGGCTACCAAACCAGAAGACATCAGGACTGGTTTGATGAGAATGATGCTGAAATTGAGCAATTGATCAATGAGAAGAGAATGGCATTTCGTGCCAGGCGGAACAACATAAATTGTAAAATAAAGAGAGAAGTCCATGCTAAGGTGAGGACAGAAGTACAGCGTTAAACCAGAGAACTTAAGAACAAATGGTAGCCTGAGAAAGCACAAGAACTCCAGTGTCTTGTGGACATCCACAATATATGTGGTATCTTTAATGCCACCATGGCTGTTTATCAGCCAGTTTTTCATGGTATGAATTCTCTTTGCTCTAAGGACAGAACCACACTTTTGGAGGACAACAAAACCATTAATTCTCTCTGGAAAGAACATTTTGAAGATCTTCTTAACAGTAATTCCGTGGTTGTAGATGAAGTCCTTGAGCAAATCCCTTAATGACCATTTTGGGAAGAGCTCTGAGACCTTCCCAATTTGTATGAGGTACACAATGCCACCATGCAGATGAACAACAACAAGGCAGCAGATCTAAATGGGATCCCTACTGAAATCTTTAAAAACGGAGGACCAGAGTTAATTCGGCAGCTTTACATGCTTTTCCTTAAAATCTGGATAAAGGAGGAGCTACCCAGTGAAATGAAGGATGCCTTGATTGTCACCCTCTTCAAGAAAGGAGATAAAGTGGATTGAGGACATAATCATGGTATCTCCCTCCTAGCCATTGCTGGCAAAGTTCTGGCGCGGATTCTTGCAACTTGCCTTCTGCCCTGTCAGAAGAAATTTTACTGGAGTCACAGAATGGTTTCTGACCATGTCGTGGAACTGTGGATATGATCTTCACAGCACGGCCGCTGCAAGAAAAGTGTCGGGAGCAAAACTGATCACTATACATGGCTTTTATTGATCTAACTGAAGCCTCTGACTCAGTGAATCGCCGTGCTGGACTGTACTTTCTAAGATTGGATGTCCTGATAAATACATCCATGTCCTAAAATTGCTTCATGATAACATGAAAGCAACTGTTCTGAGCAGCACTGGCTCTCAGAGTGAACCTTTTATAGTACAAACAGGAATCAAACAGGGATGTATCATTGCTCCAACTGTGTTTGCTTTTTTTATTGTCGTCATTCTTTAACTAATTGCTGGAAAGTTTACAGGTGGCGTTGAAATCGCTAACAGAATGGATGGAAAACTTTTCAGGCTTAGCAGGCTGAAAGCTAAGAGTAAGATTTCCAGAACATCTATTGTGGAACTTCAGTATGCTGACGACAACGCAATCTTTGCCCACGTCAAACGATCTTGAATGTGTTTGCTGATGCTTACACATGTCTTGATCTCACTCTTAATATCAAGAAGACTAAAGTGCTCCATCAGCCCTCACCAAATGAGGTATTACATGCCCCATCTATCAAAATCAAAAGAGTGGCACTGGAGAAGGTCTATCATTTTCTCTACCTTGGAAATCATCTTTCATCCAAGGCAGATATTGATGCAGAAATTCAACATCGCCTGAGCTGTGCCAGTGCAGCTTTTTCTTGTTTACGGCACAGAGTCTTTAAAGATCATGACATTTGAACAGACAAGCTTCTTGTTTATCAAGCTGTTGTTCTCCCAACACTGTTGTATAAGTCTGAAACTTGGACGACCAATAGACACCACTTGAAAGTCCTTGAGAGGCACCATCAACACTCCTTCGTAAGATTCTGAGGATCAAATGGGAAGACAGGTGCACCAATATTACTGTTCTGGAAGAAGCAAAGGCAATGATCATCAGTCAGCAATTCCATTGGACTGATCACATTGTCTGGATGCCAGACCATCGCCTCCCAAAACAGGTTCTGTTCTCTCAGCTAAAATAAGGGTACCGTAACATGGATGGACAACGGAAGCATTATAAGGACTTGCTGAAGGACAGCCTAAAAAATGTAATATTGACATTGATGCTTGGGAGACGCTTGCCCAGGATCGCTTAAATTGGAGTGAAATCCTGCGTAATGGTTCCCTGCATTTTGAACTTGCTTGCCAACAAACCGAAGAGGACAAGAGGTGCAGAAGAAAGGAGAGAGTGGTCTCCAGTCATAGTCAACAGTCTCCTGCTGAGCCTAAAAATATCTACCTTCATTGTAATAGAACTTATGGTTCAAGGATTGGCCTTATTAGCCACCTGAGGACCCATAACTCTCATGGAAGATGATCATACTCAGTAACGAGTGATCCATCATCAATCCTCCTCCTGCGTCCTCCATCATCATCCACTAGCAAACTTGCAGCATATTTCAGTAACAACCATATAGCAGCATCTGATAACGTCATACACACTAATGATATACATATTTTGGCAGAAAAATGGGTTTCAGCAAATCATGACCTTTCATATAATACCTTGCATGGCATAAATATGGGGATTCCAGGGTGCTGCTTTGAGGTACGGAGTGCCATAGTAATTGGTCAACACTTCTGAAAATCAGGCCCATATTTGTTAATCAGCCCAAATTCTTGATTCTTTATGTACGTGCTTAACTTTAATGTGCATAGATTTCAGTGGAACTATTTACACCACTTTAAGTTTTAGCATATGAAGGAAAGACTCGACACCAATTTGCAGGATAACCGAGGAGGCAAAAAGCTGCTTTTCTGAGTTCACCTGCCTCTTTTATTATCTAAGATTACACATGCGCAATTGCACAGCACAAATCAAGATTTCTTACAAAAATCTTCCATCACGAGCTCAACAGCATAGCAAG